>NC_134720.1:30195000-30495000 GCF_049634645.1 Pelodiscus sinensis | reverse complement strand
AGCTTATCGGGAACATACAGCTCAAGGTCCAGAAGCAGGTCCCGAAGTCACAGTGGCAGTCCTCACAGACATCATAATCATGGATCTCCACACCTAAAAACCAAGCACAGCAGGGAAGAGTTGAAGAGTGCAAATAGGCATGGTCACAAAAGGAAAAAATCTCGCTCACGCTCTCAGAGTAAATCCAGGGATCACACTGATGCTGCTAAGAAACACAGGCACGAACGGGGACATCACAGGGACAGGCGTGAAAGATCCCGCTCATTTGAGAGAGCTCATAAAGGCAAGCACCATAGCAGCAGTCGTTCAGGACATAGCAGACACAGACGCTAAATTTTGGGCCTGTACCTGATTTTAGTTAAACCTGTATATAATAGAACATATGGACTGTGAGATTGAAGAAGAAACTGATTAGGATTTGTCTTATTTAAAGCCCAACTTCTAACTTTCTAAAACATGTATGGCATTTTTTTCCTTTGGAAGAGCGAGCTATCAGTTAAATTTTTGCACATAAAATACCTTAGCAGTATCAAATGATTTATTGAAAACAATGATCAGGTTAAACTGTACATATTAGAGTTGTGTATTGTTCATCAATATCAGAACTGGAGAGCATATTTCTGTTAAAAAATACATTATTTTTATACAGGCCAGTTGCAGACGCTGATATTTAAGTATAGTTATTTGTCTAAACAATGGTGAATACTTTCTTACACTGGTTTTAGTCTGCATGTGTATAAAAGATTTTTACAAGAAATAAAATATAGTGCTGGTTTTTTACTACTGAGCTATTAGATTGTTCTGATTTTACCAAAGCTAATTAGTACACACTTCTGTTTAACTGAATTATCACTTTCACTGTTACCTCAAATAAGATTTGAAATCTTAAACGGGTTGTGCAGATAAGTCTTTTTACTACCTGAGGTATTTTGATTAACTGGTGTCAGGGGAAGGTTCTAGGTGTGTTGTCATGAATCAGGATGGTTTAAAAATGGGTGTTGGGATAAGAGAGCAATACTCATGTTATGCCATGGTCTAACCACTTTTCCAGTGCCTTGAACCTATCTTACGTGTGCCTAAGAAGTATGAGTTTGGGAGTTATGCTTCCACTAGGCCTGGGGAACTGCCTGCAGTGGGGAGCAGGATTCAGATGGTGGCAGAAAACATGTCCACTTTGCTGCCACACGTATGGACTTAACCAGGAAGGAGCTGAGCACATTGGCATGGAGAGAGGAAGACCAGACAGTGGACATGTTTTAGTCAGGGCATCCACTCGAGTATAGGCCTCTTGAAAACTTTTCTTTATAGTGGGGTGTTGGTGCCCATTTTTGTGTGGGGAAGCTTGTGTACTGCAGGCAGCCATTTTAGAACAGGCCCCTGCCCTGTCTTCTCAGCAGCCATCTTGAAGTCCACTGTGGAAAAGCATACCCTTCTGTCTCTGGATTCTTATTAGTCCAAAGGCCCTTTGCCCTCCTCTCCTGGAAGTCCTCTCTATGCAGTGTAATGGTCACAGACCTAGAGCAAAGAAATCCTAGAGTAACATCAGGAATAATTCTTCCCTGCATAGCTTTTTGTCTTTATCCAAGAACAGTAACTGACACACTCAGAGTATCTTTCTTCAGCAGTCAGCCAAAATGAAGATCAGGAGTAGGTTTAAGACAGAAAACATGTACAAATATTTTCCAATGAGCTGTAAAACTGACTGATCCTGGCTATCTTGACTAAGGGTGCAAAGGCAGTGTGGTAAATATGCTTTAAAAAAAAACCCACTTCAGAGACTAAAGTGATTGGAGCTTCTGCAGAGGCCACTTTTTTTTTTCTTTTAACCAAAGCAGTACTTGTTTATACTGAGTCCTGTGCTCTCACATTCCCAAATTGGTCTGAGGGGTTGTCTAACTTACAGAATTTCCATATTACCTACTTCAGTTTCAGATGCTTCCCTTGGTACTGAAAAAAGCATCTAAATCTGAGTGCCTGGTTATGGAGGTCATGTTAATTAATAAAAAAACACCACTAGGGTCTACCAGTGACATGTTCCCAACCATGCTATAAGTTCAGCAAGCTTTCTGCCCTATTCTCAGAGTAATATGGAGACTCACAGTTAACATCAGAGGATGCACATTGAGTTTGGCAGAATTGCTGTTAGCAGTCTTACAATCAGACTTGTATTTGGAATTCCAGTGCATCATGCTCAAATATCACCTGTGAACTATTGCCTCAGCTCTGGTAGCAGAGGTTCAACCTAGTTTACCATGCCTGTTAAAACATTTTCTGGTCTAATCAGACTTCTTAATCATAAAGTAGCTTTCCTAATTTTAAATCTGCTGTTCCTTCCCCGCCTCCCCCCCAAGACCCTATCTGAAGTAGCACTATATAACGTTTTGTATTGGACAAACTTTGGACTCTCTCCACAGCCCCTATGCCACCAGCAATCCTAACTATCTTTGAGAGACTACTGATTTTTTTGAGGAAGCTACAGACCATCAGTAATCTTCCTGGAAAAAAAAAATCCTGGCCACTGTGGATACAGAAACTCTACACACTAATATTCCACGTGAAGATTGACTAAAAAACTGTCAGGAACAGTATCCCTAATGATGCCACAGCACATCTAATGGCTGAGTGATATGACTTTTTTACCCACAACTATTTCTGATTTGGGAATAATTTATACCTTTCAGTTAGTGGCATTGCTATGGGTATGCACATGGCGCCACAATAAGGCAACATTTTTGTGGCTAATTTTAAATGCTTCTCAGCTCCTGTCCCCTATCACCACTCCTCTACATATATTACATTGATAACATATATGTCTTTGAAATCCCAGTGGACTTCAATTTCTACCCCGCTATCAACCTTAGCCTGGAACAATCCATTTCTTAGACACTACAGTCCAAATAAATGATGGCCACGTAAACACCATCCTAGAGCAGAAACCTGCTGACCACTGTTCTTGCCCACATGCCCTCATTGAGACAAACATGTATAAGATGTTTATCAAGCAGTCTTAAAACTTAAATACCCGCCTGGTGAAGTGAAGAAACAGATTGGCACAGCCATATGAGTACTAGAAGTCACTTATTTCAGGACAGGCCCAACAAGGAAAATAACAAGAATGGCTGGTTATCACTTACAGCCCCCTGCTAATACCCCTCAAGCACATCATTTTCAATCTACCACCTATCCTGAAAAATGATCCTTCATTCTCTGACCTTGGGAAACAGGCCAGTCCTCGTTAGGGATGTGAACATGTTCTCATGTACATGGTTAACTGATGAGCTCATTGGTTAAGCCTCACGGTTACACGCAGCGCCACCCCTTCCACACACACCTGCTGCTGCCTCTGTATTAGAGGCAGCGGTGTGGGGGAGCAGGTGGGAGTTCATGTGCCCGGGGAGCTGGCTTTGAAGCTAGCTCCCTACAAGCACCCACTCCCGCCTCCCTTCCTGCCCCCTCGCCCCCCATGTGTGTAAATCTCTTAACTGCTGGTTTTAAAAAAATACACATTTTAACATCCCTAGGCCTTGCTTACAAGCAATACTCCCCAACCTGAAACACCACCAGCCACATAACACACCACAGAAACACCCAGGAACCTAACCTTGCAACAAACCCCCTTGCCAGCTTTGTCCACATGGTTATGCAAGCAACATCACAGGACCTGACCACATATGCCATCACATCAGGGGCTCATCCACTTGCACATCCACTAATGTGATCTGTGCCAGCAATACCCCTCTGACATGTATGTTAGCCAAAATGAACAGTATCTGTGCCAGAGGATAAATGGACACTCCGCATTTTTGAAGATACAGACTCACGTGGCAGCTACTCTGAGACTTCTGTTCGTGAGAGGAGCAAGATTCTGTGTCCCTCAGAGCTCTTCAATGCTGTGTGGCCCAAAAGCTTCTCTCTCTTCATGAGCCAATGAACTATTTTGTGGTGCAGCAACCTTGAGCATCCCTGAATACATCTGAGAAGACTGATGGACAAAGCAGCCTACAAAAAGTAGGTTTGTACATGCCACAGTGCACCTCTCCTTTCTCACCTTTGACCCCAGTAATGGATACCGAGAAGTGGTTTTTGGATATACCACAACAACCCCATCATTTTTTGTAACCTTTATGTTTATATACAGGCAGTCCCCGACTTACGCGGATCCGACTTATGTCGGATCTGCACTTATGAACGGGGCTTTCTCGCCCCGGAGCTTGCAGGCAGCGGTCCGCCACCTCGACCTCCGGGACGAGAAAAGCTGCTCCCGGTGCCCCTGGTCTGCTGGGGACCGTCTCCAGCAGATCAGTGGCACCGGGAGCAAAGCCTCAGAAGCCCGGGACCCCGCCGCGGCTGCGGCTTTGCTCCCGGTGCCCCTGGTCTGCTGGGGACTGTCTCCAGCAGACCAGGGGCACTGGGAGCAAAGCTTCAGCGGCGGCGGGTCCCGCACCAGAGCAAAGCCTCAGAGGCGCGGCACCTCGCCGCTGCAGCTTTGCTCCCCCTGTCCCTGGTCTGCTAGTGTGCCCCCCCCAGCAGACCAGGCTTTTGTTGTGGACCCTGGGGCAGAGCAGCTGGGGCGCTGCCGGTTGGTCCCACAGCGCCGCTCTGGGCACTACTGGACCAACCCGGCAGCACCCCAGCTGCTCTGCCCCAGGCGTCCTGATTCAGCCGCTGCTGGTCAGTTTCAGCAGCGGCTGAATCAGGATGCCTGGGGCAGAACAGCTGGGGTGCTGCTCTGCCTCAGGAGTCCCCAAGTCAGCCGCTGCTGAAACTGACCAGTGCTGACTAGAGGAAGCCCGAGGCAGAGTTGCTCTGCCCCGGGCTTCCTGGAATCAGCCGCTGATCAGTTTCAGCAGCAGCTGACTTGGGGTTTTTAAGTTGAATCTGTATGTAAGTCAGAACTGGCGATCAGTTTCAGCAGCGGCTGAATCTGGACGCCAGTTCCGACTTACATACAGATTCAACTTAAGAACAAACCTACAGTCCCTATCTTGTACGTAACCCGTGAACTGCCTGTATTCTCAATATTAAAGTTCTTAAAAGATGCAGTAAAAACCAACTTGGTTTTCAGATCTGAGCCTTGAGATCAGCTATAGAAAATGTAGAGGCCACAAGGCTATCTGTCAACTAATTTTTTAAAAATACATTTTGAATAAAAATGGGCATGCAGTTATTACTTGCACAGCTGCTGCTATTGCACTCAGACTCAAATGAAATGATGTAGCAATAGGTGACCAATCCACTGACAGAGAACTGTTAGAGCCAAACAGTCCTGTTTTTATGTTAATTGCAGCTCTTTCCATTATTTAACAAATCTATACCTTTTGTATTGTAATACTAATTAACATTAAACATCCCTTTACAATAATTATATTTCTACTACCTTATTGGCTCTTTACAATACAAACTTGAAATTCAAATCTGCACCAATAGCTTTCTGATATTCTCAATTTAGACAGCATTTAACTAAACATTTACAATTCTCCAAAACAATCATTAAAAACCTTGCTCAAAACCTAATAGTAGCATAAGCTTGGGTCATAGCCTTGTTAACTCTTATTTTCCCATAACACTCTCTCCTGCTTATCTTTCACTAGCAACTTCAATTTCTCATTCTCCATTATAACCAGTTTAACTTTAGTACAGGTTGGACCTCCTTGGTGCAGCATCTTTGGGACCTGATCAGTCCTGAATGAGGGATTTTGCTGGATCAGGGAAGGTCATTTCTGAGCCCAAACCTCTCACCAGCACACGCTCGCCCCCACTCCCCCTTTCCCCTGCCATGGCCTCACTGCTAGCCTCCCAGATGGCTTCCACCTGCCATCAGCCCCTCTGCATGCAGGGCTCATGACTCCACCATGGCAGCCCTGCTGCTGGCATGCACAGCCCCACTGCCAGGCTTCACCCCCATGGGGCAGCCCCCCTGCTGGGGTCCAGGTGTGCTGCTGGGCTGTGCAGCCCTGCAGCTTACTAGGCAGCTCTGCAGGGCGGCACCAGGGATGCCAGGCTTTTTGCTGTGCCACTGGGTGACCCCATTCCTGGTTGGGCTCCCGGCCCCGCGAGGCAGCGGTGCTGCCTCCTTCTCTCGCTAAGCAGCTGAGCTGCTTGACAGTAGTGGGGCTGTCGGCTCCTCACTTGTACACTTTTTATACGACTATATTTATACATTCATCCACAGTGATGTACATGGCTGATATAACATGTTTTAATAGCGCCTTCTGCCATGAAACCAAGGAAATCCATGAACGGCTAAGGATCACTCCTATAGCGGAGCACAGTGGAGGATATAATGTGTCCCTTTTATATGGCAGGTATTTTTAGTAATCATGGATTTTGTACTTCTGCTGAAGGCACAGCAGGCAAGGTTACCCAATCTGCTATATTAAAACCATATGGTCAGCAGTTGAGAATTTGTTTTGTACTGCAGAAATCAAAATGCAGTTGCTAGAGTGGCAGATGGCAGCCACAATGAAACAGAAATGCCAAATGCGCACAGTACATTGGATTGAGCCTACATTTTGCAGCTTGTTAAACTGATTTCTTAAAACAAGCTTAACACCCAACTCTGCTTCAAAATTGTAGCATTAACTATTACAAGAAAGTTCCCAGGCGACTCAAACAAAGTAAGATGGGATTCCGTGCACTGGCCATGATTAAAACAAAAATTGTCACAGATAATATTTACCAAACATGTTTTGAAACCAGTTGCTCAGCAGAAATAATGACTCTTTTAAAAACCAACACTTGTTCAAATATCTTTTGTGAAACTGGAGCAAAGGTGAATGTAACTGATTAAATGGTATAGGAATCCCCTCCTTCAAATAGGAAGCATATTTGGGTGGAATGCCATAGGAATGCATATGGCCAACAGATGGCAGAAGGAGAGGGAAAAATAGACCTGAGTTTGCAAGGTAAACACACATGTTTCTCACTCCTTTTTTCTAGCTGAAACAGCTGCTGGCTACCCTCCCAGTTAGGCAGGGCAGCTGATCTGATTTTGGGAATGTCAGCAGCTCAGTAGATGCGTCCAGAAACAAAACATAACATGAATATTAATTACATTGTGGTGTGGGATTAATAAAGTCTGGCTAAAGCCCTGCCCCTCCCACCACTTGGACATGCTACTTGTCTTTCTCTTTTGTTTCCCTTTTGTTTTAAAGTCTAACTCAACAGGGATGCCAAATCTTACTAATTTTTAAAGGGAAATCTGAAACACCTAGCAAGACTTTTTATTCAGTTTTTGTAGATTTAGGGATTATAAAGCTAAAAGGGACCACTGTGATCATTTGGTCTGGCTTCCTGCGTACCACAGGCCTTAGGACTTCCCTGAATTAATTTGAACTAGCATATATCTTTTAGGAAAAAATGCAGTCTTGATTCTTCTTAATTTTATGAGGCTTAGACACAACCATGTTAGATAGTCAAGTGTAGGTTGGCAATCCAATTAATTGGTTTAGGGGTGATGCAGAGTACGGGGTAGAGATACCACAGCTATGATTTTTTGGGACATTCTTAGGCCGAATTCTGTTTCTGTACTCATGATTGTTTTGAATTTCAATCCGAAATTATGGAGAAAGTAAGTGTATCAGCCATGTGATATGCAGATGTGATTCAAAGTGACTATTTTCTATAAGAGTGAAAAACCACTGGGTTCTTCTGTTGGGTCCTTGGTGAGGTTATTCGTTCAGGACATTGGCAACCTTTCACCTAGCTCCCATTGTCAAGAAGCATCCTGAATCTTCGAGCTCTTGCACTGCAAGCCAAAGAGGTTTTTTTTCAAGCTGAGTGAGAATCTCTATTATTTATAGAGGTCTTTTTATGATGGAAGATACTTGTTCTCTCAAATACAATGGGAGAAGTATTTTTGAAGTATTCTTATGTCATGACAGATTTGGAGGAGTGAATGTGCACCAGTACAGGAAGCTGCAGTTGGGACATGGATTTTACTCTGTCCCTGATTGTCTGTGTGGCAGCATAAAGTTGAGAGTTGACAAGTGTGAAGTGTGGGAGCTGTGTGTGTCCAGCTGTGTGAGCAGTATTCTGCAGCAGAGTAGACAAAAGTCCTGTGAAGAGGTTCACAGAGTTTTTGCATTGGCTCCCCTGGTCATTCCTGCCAGATTCTGTGTGAGATTGACTTACCTCTTATTTTATCCTGGATATAGTTTAGGTGCTGAGAGTATGTTAGGCTTCTATATAAGTCACAGCAAGATATTTTGGGGTGGAATCATGTCTTATCTGCTGGCCACAGAAGTTCATGTCCAGTTCCGCCTTAGCCATTTGATTGTTTATTTGGAATGCTGACATAACAGTCTTGGTAGTTCTTGGTTTTAGCTACTAATACAAGAAATATTCTTCCATGGTAATAGGATCCTTGATTAGCATTTATTCTATGGTAGGTAAATTCTGCATTTGTGTAGTCAGAGTAACATCATCAGCATAGACAAATTTTAATAATAAAGTTTGTGAAAGGTCACTTTTGAAAGAATGGATGAAATACAGTACTTCAACTCTCTTGGTCTTGATTTAAAAATTAATAGTGTTAGAAAATGTAACTAAACTTTGGTAAGTAGTTCCAGTGCTTGATTGCTCATATCGCAGGGAGAAAGTCTGAGGGGAACTTCTATGTTATTGTTAGTTTCTTTTTTAATAAAATCAAAGCCCAGGAGACTGGGTTTTTAACTTTACAATTGTTTTGTTTAGACCATGCTAGGAAAGGCACTTACCTACTCATGCAAAGCTAATTTTAAATTGCTACCATCTGCAACATTAGGTTTCAATTGGCAAACGTCAACTTCCATTCAGTACATGATTCTTCCTTAAAATGTTGAGGGATTTTAGTATTAAATACCTATTAGCTTCTATGGAGCCAAACTGCAATGTGAACTTGACTTTCCTGAATAGACATGGTAAGTCATGAGCGCCTATCTGCTGGAAGACATACAGTACTTCGGACACTTTTTCAAAGGATAGAATTATAACCAAGCAATAATTCTGTAATGAACATAAATGAGCAAAAATTCTTGGAGGTGAGCGAGTTTGCCTATTTCTTTTGGCTTACTTAAAACTTACAGTGTGGTCTGTTAGGGGGATCAGGCTTACTAGCTGGCTGTGTCTAGACTGCATCCCTTTTCCGTAAAAGGGCTGCAAATTAGACATATCGCAATTGCAAATGAAGTGGGGATTTAAATTTTAAGAGGAATAAGGGATCTTTCGGAAAAGGCTTTATTTTCCAAAAGATCCGCGTCTAGACTGGCACTTTTTTCCGGCAAAGCTCCGAGTCGGAAAAAAGCGGCAGCCATGTTTATGCAAATGAAGCGGGGGGGGGGGATTTAAATCCCCGCTTCATTTGCAATTGCGATGTGTCTAATTTGCAGCCCTTTTACGGAAAAGGGATGCAGTCTAGACACAGCCACTGAGTATGCACTAGCAAGGTTCTAGTCTCCTGCCCTTGATCATCCTTTTCCTGTATGTTAATAAAGGGGCAGGGTCGACCTTCAATAGAAGGGATTAAAAGCCAGATGCTGCCAGCTAGGAGAACTAGAGAGGAAGTTTGAGAGGAAGCAAGAATAAAATTGCCACGGTTCCCCAAGACTGCACTGCCAACACCAACACTGTTCCTGGCTCCTCCATCTGCACCTGTATCCAAACAGAGAACCCAACCATGGATACTTATACCCTGGCTCTGGTGTGGCTTTGCAGAGATTGTGGCCTACATTTTACTTTCATAGGAAACCAGCCTGGGGAGACACCCCAATATGAGAGCTGTCTTCAGGTAGAATCACTCAGGAAGGAGTTGGGAGAACCACAGGAGGAGGTGACTAGGCTGAGAGCAACCATGCCCCTGAGGGATTCATTGAAAACATGCATACTGAGACCTCCAAGACTGAGGAAGCGATCTAGCTGGAAATGTAAGAAACCCTGACTAGAACCCTGGGATGGCTGATGTTCCCACAGTGCCAAAGGGAGGAATGAAGAGCCACATTCAGGGAGCACTGTGGAGATTAGTCATCACAGAAGTACCACCCAAAGGCCCTACATGACAGTACATATGGCCTACTGATTGGCCAAGCACATTATTTAACACACACAGACTTCTGGCCTGCTGTGACCCCAGATCCCACTTTGTCTTTTGAGTCCAGCCTCCAATCCCAGCCCAACTCTGATCCTGACTCTCGCCTCCTGATCCAGCCTGGTAACTATCTCTGAGATCCAGTCTCTGATACCAACCTACGGCCTGATCCATTACAGGTGACAATTGCAGCAGCTCCACTAGTGGAGAAGGAAACAGCCCCTTCATAAGGAAAAACCTGGCTACTGGTTACTTCCTGCAGCAGACAGTGCTCCACCCCTATTCCCACCCATCATCCTTACAAATTACAAATGTACGTGTCCTGCTCTAGCCATGAAGGTTGATGAATCTTCTCTCAAAGGTGGTGGTAGTCAATGACCTTCTAAGGGGGATAGAGGCATCCAACTCCCAGCCTGACCTGGCATCCCTGCAAGATGCCTGCATCTGCGACATGACATAGAGGTATTGCCAAGAACTGTCTGGCCTCTGACTACTACCCCATGTTGCTCATCCATGGGGATGCAAATGATACTATGAAGTATGACTCTCAGCTCTGGGAGTGAGGGTGAGCAAGCAGATGGTGTTATCATCAATCCTTCGTGTCAGCAGTAAGGGCACAGGCAAAGACAGACCCTTACTGGAGGTAAAAGCATGGTTAAGCAGACGGTGTCACTACAAGGCCTTTTGCTTCCTCGACCATGGGATGCTGTTCCAAGGACTGCAGAACAGAGATGGGGTCAACCCCTCAAAAAGGGGGAAAAGTATCTTCAGACACAGACTGACAGGTAGTGAGGTGAGTTTTAAACTAGATTCAACCAGAGCAGGAGACCAAAGCCCACAGGTAGGGCCAGAAAATGCAGACCAGAGTAAAGGGTGAGAATTTGGGGGGAACATCAGCAATCATAACAGGAACAAAAGAGAGAATGTACAGGAAATCTAATGAACATCTTAATGTCTGTATTAGGGATGTTAACTCCTGTTTAAAATGTTAACCAGTTAAACTATACGTTTAACCAGTTAACCAGACCACGGTGTTGTACTCTGGGTGAGAAGCTGCTCTTGCTGCAGCATGGTGTGGTGGGCCCAGCTAGGCTGAAGCAGCCCACAGCACTGATTAATCGGTTACACGTAAGCATACCAGTAAGGCAATGTCTAAACCAGTTACCCCTTTACATCTCTAGTCTATATACCATTGCAAGAAATATGGAGAGAAACAAGAAGTGGAAATAGCAGTAAATATGCATAGTTACAACACAGTTGGCATCACACATTGACTTGATGGGATAATTTGCATGGAATATTGGTATAGAACAGTACAGGTTGCTCAGGGAGGCCACAGAGGGAAAAAAGGGAGGAGCTGTAGCCTTGTATACTAAGGATATACACTTGTAATGAGTATGAGATAGAAGTGAGAGCAGACCTGTTTAAAGTCTCTGGTAAAGATAAAAACAAGGGTGATGTCATGGTAAGGGTATACAATAGACCATTTACCAGGAAGAAAGGGTGGATGAGGCTTTTTAAAAAAACTAACAAAATCATCCAAAGCACAGAACTTGGTGGTGATGGGTAGTTGAAGTCCCTCCCCACGGCCCTTCCACCCCACATCTGTTACAGCTATTCAGAGACTGACACAACTACAGTAACCCTGCCTAATTACAGGTATTTGTTGGTTTTTAAAGTTTTTTCTAATTATGGGTGAATATTCAATTCCATCTTGGTACATGGTTTTCACCACTAGGTGACGGTGTTTAGCAAATTTACCTCTAGAAAGAATTCTGACGCTGCCAAGACCAAATCCAAATGTTGGTGGCTGATAGGAAGATGTTGAAAAGCACTAGTGATGACAGAGATGTTCTTGTTTAACACTGTGAGATTGGATCAGAGACTCTGCACCTTCATGCCTTAATTGTGTTGGCATTTTCTCTTTGATGGATGGGTGGATGAGAGGGTGAGATAAGCTTCAAGAAATGAAAACCATTATTAAAGTCATGAAGAGCCACTAGTCATGACTTACGTCACAAGGTAGGCTCAAGTTTATTAGCCCAGCCCTCAATTGAGAGGCATTTTTAGTGCTGTCAACTGCAATAACTGCTGAAAGTTTCAGAGCACAAAGGTGTATTTCAGCTTCATAGTGCAGTCATTCAAAACAAAATCTCACTGACAGTCTGGCTTTGTTTCTCATTGGCTTTTCTCCCCCCGCTCCCCAGAAAAAGGAGAGAGAGACAAATGAAAAGACCGAGGGAGTGATTTGGCTGTGCTCATCACAACAGCACTTAACCCCAGCCCCCCAAAACCGAAATTGCTTTTGCCTGCAGCCTCAAAGGTAGTTAGGCACCTCATTCTTACTGAAACCACTGGAAGTTGAGCATCAACTTACATTTGAAGATCTGGGCCTTTGGCATTATGACATCTGATTTAAAGCAAACGTGTGACCTGAGCACTACCCCCACCACCAATGTACATGTCTGTGATGGATAGGAGGAGTGCTGGTTAGCACTCAGTAACTAAGGGTTGAATTGTATATAGATACCTGGTCTGCTCTTCCTTTGTGGGACTTCTAAGTTAAGGGCTCAAGGGAGCAACATGCAGTAATCAGAATTACCATGCCTACAAGAAATTTGGGAGTAGACTGAACCAGGAAGGGATCATGAGTAAATAAAGGGGAAATGTGTATTTAGTCAAGATCAGGGCATTTTTCTTTGTTTTTGGTTGTTGGGTTAAACTTCTGTGTGTGAATCTATGCCGTCCCTCCCCCATTCACTATCTAAGCGTGTACCCAAAGATGTTCTTTGTGTTTTAATTTGTTTTGTTCAGTTGCTCTGTAATACCTCACAACCAAGTATGCTTTTTTAAGTATATCTTTTTGTTTTGTTAATAAAATCACCTTTTTTTGGCGATGATTTGATTCTTGTGTCTTGGACAGAAACGGGAGGACTGTCTGAGTGTGTCTGCCTAGCCTGAGAGGTCAGCTATCAGAGACACAGTTTGTTTTCTTGTGTTTCTTTTTTCAAGCTCTTTTGTGGCAGAGGAACTTAGGGTAGCTCTTGGGAAGGAAGTCCAAGTGCTTTCTTCCTGGGTTTAAGAATAAAGGGGTTTGTTTCACTTGGTAGTGGCAGCTACCCCCTAAAGTCAGTAAATCTGTGACTTGGGAGTTTTTTGTAAGCGGAGCCTATAGCGGCAAGGTATTTAAACTCTATTGCAGGTCCCCATCTTCTGCACGGGGCGTGCCAGAGTGGGGAACAGATCTGACAATGTCTAATCTGAATTAAAATAAAAATACATTTATTAAATCTACCTCTTTGCCCCTAGAACTGGAAGCACTTTGTAAAGGTAATGTGGTTGAGTATCATTTTCCCCATTTTAAACATGGGGCCACAGAGGCACACCTTGGACTACTCCTGGATAATGTCAAGCCATCTTGTCAGCTCCTGTGCCAGTCCTCTCCACTACCTCTGGGATTGCGGGGCGTGACAAGGCAGAAAGCAGATGTTGCAGAGTGAAGCTACACTTATCCTTCAGCGGTGTAATGTAAAGCAGTCCCTCAGCTGCTGCAATTGCCACGACAGCCAGGGTTAACACAGTCTGGATATTAGAATCAAGGAACCAGAACAGAATCCATGGCTCCCCTTCCTACCTCTCTTCCACCAGCCAGAATTCAACCACTGAAAAAATCCCAGCCCTAAATCCTAAACATGATGTCTGTGCATGTCACGACTCTTTATTTACTTTTGTTAAAGAAAACCAAAAATGTATAATCCTTCTTGAACTGTTCAATTCACGGGTGGAAACTGCATGTAAAAAAACAATCTCTTGAAATGAAAAGCTGCTGCTGTCTGAATGGCCTTTCAGTGATACCTAGTGACTGTGGGACTTGCACGCTATTAAAAAGATGATGCAGCAGGTGTGTCTGTTTTACTCAAGTACAGCCAGTAATTTGTACTAAACAATAGAAGACAACGTGCCCATGGGTGAGAACATCTGGCCAGCAGCCAACAATGAAAACAATAAAAAGAAGACACTGGATTCTGAGGACCCTAGCTACTGATGGAAACAATAGCACATACAGAAAGGAATGGACATTTCTAAGATATAAATGAGTGTGAAAAATAGAAGATGATAAAAGGAAACTAAGATGAGAGTGATTTCAAGGGTGAACTTTCAGTCCAATGGCATTTAACTTTTGGGGCACTGGCTCCTGCTGTTGCTTTTCAGTGCAGGATTTTTATTCTCATGCCTACTGAGATGCTTGGTGCATTGCTAGACTCCAGTGTTTTAAATGTCTAAAAAAGAAATACATAAGCTGCAGAAAACTGGTTGAAATCTGTAAGTGTCCAGAAAGTCCTATTTTGGCACAACTTTCTGTTTTGTAAAGTCTCTCAGGCCACAACTACACTCTGGTTCTTACACCGGAAAGTGTGGAATCGTGTCAAAGGTAGGGAGAGAGCATTACGCTGACACCAGAGGGGACTGGCTTAAAGGGCTAGATCCTATTACCTTTATTTGCCATGACTCCATGCACAGTCCCATTTATTTTAATGCTATTCAACACGAATAAGGATAACAGTATGTGGTCCTTTATGGGATGTGTAGGAAAATGCCACAAATAAACAAAATACAGTAAAACTCCAATTGTCCAGCATCCAGTGATCCAGCACTCCTGATAGTCCAGCACCAACTGGAACCTGGAAGTGCTCCGGGCAGCCAGACAATTGGAGCTGCTCTGCCCCTGGCTTCCCCAAGTCCCTCACTGGTCAGTTTCAGCAGCAGCTGACTTGGGAAGCTGGGGGCAGAGCAGCTGGGGTGCTGCCGGTTGGTCCCGCAGCGCCGCCCTCTCCCATACTGCGCAGTTCCCCACCGACCCCCACCCCCACCCCTACACCAGACCCCTCATAGCCCCCCTTCCGGAACTCCGGCATAGCTGATAATCCGGCACCCCCTGGGTCCTAAGGGTGCCAGATTATCGGAAGTTTACTGTAAACATTCTGTATGCTGAATTAGAGTCTCTTAACCTGAAGGGTCTAGAAAGCCCTTTACAGCTATACACCTAGAGCACCCCTGGAAACAAGCCTGCCCTTTGCTAGCAGGAGGCAACCAGTTGAAAGCTCCCCAGTGGAAAGAGAGAAAATTGAGCCAAAAGACACTGGGGAAATCCCCCCCACCCAACCCCCAGACTTACAAGAAGTGACAGAAGAACTTTCTTATCTACATAGTGTATACTAGGCCTCAGGTTTGAAATGGGAAGATGTACAGACATATGAAACTCTCTGAGACTTAGTTTATCTACCTTAGAAGGATGAAGGGTGAGTTGATCCTGCAGTTCCAGGGAGCCTTAAGTAGTTCAGCCATAATGTTAGATTCCCTAGCTGTGTCCTCCAGCTTCACAAAGAACAGGAGAGAGGCAAACAGGAACATCAAATGTCAGACTGTCTAATCTCACTATAAAGGACTTTTCAGTGCTTTAGCTCTCCGAGAGTAGCAGGAGCTGGGGTTGCAACGCCAATGCAACAGACTTATTGTTCTGAGTGGGTAAGTATACAGCCAGCCTAGAGGGGGCTAAGGAGAGAGTGAGAGAAAGCAAGTGTCAGGAGATGGACACCATGTTACATCCCTGCCCTCTGAATCACTGCACTGGCTTCCTTGTTCCCATTTGCATCATATTCATGGTCCTTGTCATCACTGCCAAGGTCCTGTGCAACTCTGCACCTCCCTGCTCACCTGTTGTTATCTCGTTGCCCCACTCCAGCTGCTCTGCCAGTAGCACCTGCCCTCATCGCTCACACTCACACCAGACCTTCTCCCATACGTGAGCTGCACCCTATGGCCGCACCACTCCTCCTTAAAGTCCTTCTCCAGGCCCATTCTTGCCGTGAGATCTATCAGAAATGAGCCACCCCACATTAACAACCTCTCTGTTATGTCAGTGACAGTATAAAAATGGTATCAATGACCCATATTCTCAGTATGGTTCCCTACCCCGACCTCCGTATGTCATTCGTAATGCATGTTGTAAGGGTTTTGGGGCAGGAATCCTATATGTATATGACTTCTATCAGAATAAATACAAATAACTGATACATATATTAATAGTTAATGGCAGCAGTCAGAATTAGCCAAAGCTGTAAATCTATCGTTACTACCCCAGAGCCATGAAGTAAAGTATCTAACTCACTGGCTTGAGGACAAGAACACACAAGCAGCCCAATAGAGAGCATTTGCAAGGGACTCTGAAGAGCTGTTTTTGGTGAAGACCCACAGAGATCTTGGTGCTCTAAATTTCCCCAGATTTTTAAATGGCTGGGAAGCTTTGCGTGTTTGCAGCTAATACCTAATGTGAAAGAGCTATAAAGGGCAGAGCAATAACCCAGCCATGTACGGAGGGAACCAGAGCACTCACTGAAGGCTAAACAAACAGCAAATGCAGTTCAGTGCAGATAGCTCTAAACAAATGAACCTCAGAGAAAAGAATACAGAGAGGAAATGTCTGTCACATGGAAACGTGCAGCAACACACACAGCAGGAAAGAGTTTGGGGAGTTATGGTGGGTGGAGAAAAAAATCCCTAAATCCTTTCCCCCTTTTGTGTAACTTCAGCGAAGGAAACAAATGTTCCTATATGCATCAGAGCAGGAACATGCTATAAACCACTGTGTCACTGCCATATAAGTCAGTAATGAGCAGTGTGTGATGCAGCCAGTGTTGCTCACGCAGTGTACCTATAAATAAGGTACAGGGGGTGCTGAGCTGAAGCACCATGATGCCATTAAGACTGAAAGATTTAAAAGGATATTGCCAGGATGGGTCAGCCCAAAGCATGAGCTCTTCCCCCGCCGTATGTTTTCTAAGGCCATCTAATTCTGTGCATTTGGGGGTGGCTATTTCCAAAGGAAAATCCCTCAAATGTTCTTGTCTCCATTATTCTAGGTCAGCTTGTCTCTGCCTCCTTTTCACACAGCGGAATTTTCTGTTTGCATTTGGTAGGTGGGGAGGAAGGCTTAGGGTTTTTTCATAGGTGTTGTTTGGAACCCCTGGGCCTTTCGAGAAGCGCCTGCTTTCTGTAGTGAGGCCATGGAAGCCACGCTGCCCCTGGCTCTAATTGGCAGCACGACAATTCCAGTCACTCACATTTCCTGACGATGTTTTTATTACCCTTCTGAATTTGCTGGCAGGGTTGCCTGGGTTTTGGCTTTTGTACCTTCCACAGAGCAAGCTACTGGCATTGGTCAGTGCTCAAGAGAACAATAAATGCAGCCTGAGGAAATCAAAGCATTTTCCTGCCGGATAGAGGGCAACAGCAGCTTTGGTCTTGGCTGAACAATTGTACTGTTGCTGGGGTGTTTTTAAAAGGGCAATACTTGGAATTATAGTGATATGTGATTTCATCAGCAACAATTATACCCTAGAGGGCCCTTTGCTCTAGCATCTCAATGCACTTCATGCAAGTACGCAAATGAAGCTTTGCAACAGCTATAAGACTAGGACTAATGATCCCATTTTACAGGAGGGGAAAATCAAGGTTTAGGGAGGTTAAGCAAAGATCTCAAAGCAAATGGGGGGCCAAGCACACTGCTCTCCTGACTCCATGGCCTGTGTATTAACACACGTTTTCACAAACTTACTTGCAGTAAAACAAGATTTCATGATCCTTTAAGAAGCACTTAGATCCTATCAAAGAAACTGCATTTTCCCATTGTTTAACCCTTGTCCGCCCTTCTCTTAGTTGTGTTTGAATCCAGTCAGTAAGCATCTGCTGCAGTGGGGACCTGATCTTGAGGCACTGGGGCGCTACCATAAGAAGTAAAACATTCATTTATTGCAAAAAATAAATTATTATAGGCTGTTGAGACTGGTGCAAATAATGTAAAAGGCTTTGATAGGAGGCAGGGGGCTAATACATAGCAAACAATGTAAAAATGACAGATAATGTAGCTTTGCAGCATGCTGAGGACAGAGGTGGAAACTTCTTGGTCCAGACTTACACAACAAAGGCAAACGTTAAGTGACTTGTGTGAAAATTAGTGGCAATGTGAAGATAGAACACAGAAGTTCCTAAAGACTTTTTTTACAATGCAGGGCTCCAGACTTTGGGTTCAAAGTTATCGTAACTGTTCCTGCTTCCAGCCTCTCGCCTCTGTCCCAGCAGGCTGCAGTGTAATATGTAACAACTTATGGGGGCGAGGAAGCAATTGCTATAATGGTTGATAAGTTATTTATATGTAATGGGTTTCCCCTCCTCCAGATATTGGGTTGTAGGCGGGCATGGCTTGGAGAACAGAAATTGAAACATGGTATTCTTTCCATGTGACACATCCCCCTGATATTTTATCTCTGGATATGCCACTGTCCCAGCCTCAGGGGAAACCCTCTCATGAGGAAGGTTGTTACTGGGGGTTACTGCACAAGATGGGAAATCAGTTTTCCTTTTCTCCTTTGCTCTGCCGTGGTCTTTTCGTGTGACTTTGGAACAAGCTTCTTAAGTCTTTACGTCAGTGCTCCTTTCTGTAAAATGGGGGTGAAACTTTTCTCATGTCACAGGGCTTTGAGGTGAGAAGTGCACCATATTAACGTTAGCACAGTTTGTAAAGCTTGTAGAAGTGTCTTGTGTGAAAAGTGTGGTGACAACATAGGTCAACTATTCACTATTCCACCAAATCAATATATAGTCTGCCATTTGGCATTTAAGGAAGTAGGCTCACCAACGTCTCCATTTTTGTGCCTATGTATCTTAGGTTTGATGGCAGCTGGTTTTTATCAATGAAGGATGCACACACCATGGAGGAAAAGCCGTTGGGTAAAGAAAAATAAATTCCATATCAAGCTCTTAACTGGCCTTTAACTAACAGTGAGTTAAAAAAAAAACACAAGTCAGGAAAAATGTCCTAAATGTGCTTTTATGTTTGAGCTGGAAGAGAGGCTGAGTAAAGTGCTATTTTTGTACCTGTAAAGAGATGCCTTCCTGGTGATTTTTCTGAAAACAATGAAGGGAGTCTATGAAAAGTCAAATGCTTTACACTGGCAGAAGTGGGTTTGCCTGAAACGTTACTGAATATAGAAACACAATATTGACAGAGCAACAACTTCAATATCTTACAAGGTTCCCACACCCTACAATCCTGTGTTTATGGTTCACCCAAGCCCACTGATGGGTGGGGCAGAGGGAACAGTTGCCCCAGGGCCTGGGGAGTGGAGTGGTATGTTCTGGGAGGCATTGAGAGTTGGCTGCCCCAGCCCCACCGTTTCTGCCAGAGGTCCTGCCCTTTCCAGGAGTGCAGAGCCCCCCCCCCCCCACACACTTCACTCAGAAACCCAGCAAGTCTTTCTGGCCCCCTGGGCTCTCCTGAAGAAAATCTCTCTGAGTAAGCTTCAAAGTGTTTCTCTCTGTCACCAATAGAAGTCATACAAAAGCCATCACCTCCCCCGCCCCCTTTCTCTTTAATATCCTGGAATAGGCACAGCTAAATGAACACTGACTGCGCCTCACCCTTGTTATTCTGTGTTTTATTCTGTAGGTGGAAGTATTGTAAAGCAATCACAGACACAGGCTCTTTTACATGGTTGAAAGAATAAAGGTCTGAGTTGTGCTCTCACATCACACAACGTCATCTTCACTTTCTGGGTGTGACGTGCTACTCAAATAAAAGCTGTTCAGTGCAGCACAGAGGAGTCTGGGCTGCTCCTGCTGCCCTTCTTTGTTTATTCTGATGGTAAACAAATTCTTCCTCATGCAAAAGAGTTGGTGCAAGGGAAGGAGAGTGGTGGAAAGAGAAACAAAGAAAATAATATCCCTAGCAATGCTTAACAAAGTCAATTAGAAATGTACAGTCCTGTCTCTTCAGGATTGTGGCAGCAGAGTGGGGAAAATCATGGGGAAAGAAAGATATTCCCAGCTTTTATGCTCTGACCAGCATCTGCTCTAGGTTTTGTAGAGTCCTTACAAGAAATGTAGGTCTCCTCTCCCGTCTGTGACCAGACCCATCCAGCACCCACCTATTTAGTATACCAGCTTCCTTATCTCACAGGCTACCAACTGTGGAGCTGTATTTAAGACAACTAACATGCAAGAAGCATGTGATTTGGGAGAAAAAGCTCTTTGGCTCTCCCATGGTGTGGGGCCATGGGTTAAAGGGTTACTGACAGAGGAGGCAGCTTATCAGAAGCTCTGTGAGTGGAACAATCAGTCCCTGATGGGCCAGGATCCTCTGCAAGCATAAAACAGACAGAGCTCTTATATCACCCTGTCTGTGGCACCACCCCTGATGCCTGAGTCTGTGATAGTCATTTCCCCAGGAGTGAGATCACCTGTGTGCCTGTAAAGATGTCCTGCTACAGAGCTACCTCAACAACGAGCTTTATTTTAAAAGTAAGCATTGTCTCTCTGACTGAAAACACTGTTATGAATTTCTAGCCAAAAGTTTAGACAGAACTTTAAAAATTGATGTTACCTCAGGGGACTCGGACTTCTGTGGCAGATGAAGATGCCCGGCAGGTAGTAGCCCAAGACTCATGGGGCTTAGAAAAGGTGATGTAACAGCTAAAAGTGGGGTGCCATTTACGGCAGTTCTGAAAGCTGAGACTGACAGCTCTGTGATCTGTAGGCCTTCCTCCCTCCCTCAGCTCCCCTACCACATGTAGCATTTGTGCAGAATTCTTCAGGGATATGGGCAGCCTCCCAGCAAGCAGGACTCTTCCCGGATGAGGTATCCTTTCATAATATTTGTTCTAAATAAATGTCACTGTTCGCTGCTTCCTGTAGCTCATCAAGGCCAGAGTCCTATCAGCTTTGTTGTTGAGACTGAATGTGCTTCCAAGCGATTTTTGGTAGAACCTGTTCCTTGCGGGAGACTCGGAGAGAAGAACAGAATGCTACTGGCCACGTAGGGAGCATGACAGAGTATGTTTTAGTTGTGCCAGGCAGGCAAGCTGCCAGCAGGGCAATTAGTGTAACATTACTCACCATTCTTGGGATTAGGACCCCGTGGAGAGTGCTTGTTAGGTTCACCACAACCTAACTGTGAATATAAATGGTGTTTCCCTTGTCACTGCAGAACACTTCATTTTTGCTATCAAATCAACAAAGCCAACTCAAATAATAGAGCCGGGTAACAGAGTCTCATTGCGTTGGCCAAAATGTCTACAGAATGAGAGTTTGGGTAAGAACAGACTCCGGTGCCTGCATGAGCTGAAGAGAAATTGGGGGAGTAGGGAATTACAGGGGCCTTTGAATAACTGAATTTGGGAATCCCTGGTATGTTAAGAATAATTTCATCTTAATCTCTGTTAACATGTTTTGAAACAGACTAGAAGGAAGAAAAGCACTGACCAATGATTCACAGGCCCAGGGTCGAGATCCTTTAGAGCACAGTATTTCCAGATTCTGATACTCCTATTCACACTAGCCTTGATCCTGTGCTCTATCCACGTTCCAGTTAGGCAGAGTGCATATTGGAGGCAGAAAGAGCCTTGTGCAGCTCCCTGATTCACAGAGAGTCAGCAATAGTGTGCAGCTCTTCCCAGGGGCTTGTGAGGGCAAACACTGCTTCCTACCCTGTTGCCTCCCCCAGGATAATCTCACCAAGTGGGGCTTCATGGCATGGTCCGCAGGGAGGGTTGGTGATTATTTTAGGGGCTGAGTTTCCATGCATGACAGGAGAGCCATCAGTCAGGGTAGCCATCAGTTCATTGATTCTGTGGCCTTCTCCACCCACCATCCCAGCTATGGGCATATGACAGTTGCTCTCATGCTTTGCTTTGCTTTTTGCCACTTCACTGGGATTCCTGAACCAGCTAGTCTGGAGAAAAGACTCCCCTGAAGGAATCAGGAATGAGGAAGATACACTCACTAGAGCCATTTTATAGTAGGTACTCTGCTTTCCAGGCAATGTCTCCAGCCAGCCCTTTTGCTTGGGTAGGGATTGTTGTCTCCCTATTTTCCTGCTTGTATATGTGACTGCTGTTAATACTAAGAACCTGATTGAGATCGCTGGAGGAGAGAGTGCTGAGATTTACACCCTAATTCAGTTTAGGGAGGCTGAACCTCAGGGCTGAAAAATATAGCCTATAAAACCCAAAGGGATAAAGATATGTATGGGAAAATGTGAGGTGAGCCATGGCCTTTAAAGGGACTGCCTGGGATGAGCACATGCTTCTCATCAAATGCACAAACTCTGATTAGATCCAACAGATGGAAATACTGCGCTGAGTCGGCTAGACCAAGAGCAGGAACATAACGTGGTAAGCAATGTACTAACTCAACTGGTACAACAGACACAAACCCAACAGTGTTTCAAAAGTAGCTGGACTGATAATTATCGAATGTAACACGAAGCAGATGAGAGTCAGACTGTACTATTCAAGGCATTCATTTCTGAGCTCTGAGCTGAGGAGAGCAATTTCACATCCCCAGGACAAAATCCCAAGAAGACTTTTGTCTCCCGTTCAGGCATCTGGGAACCTTTGACTCCCAACCATTATCAAATGTGATTGGGGGAGATGGGAAGGAGAGATTTCTGGAACCAGTTTCACACACTCTTCATGCTCTGGAAGTAAATCAAGGGTATATGCACCTTGTCCTACAGCAGTTATCTTAGGGGGAGAGGAATGGGGAAGAGCAACAGTGTAAATAAGTCAGGTGTTGTTTACTTGCAGGTTCCTCTGCATCAGCCAGTTTGATGCTAAAGCATTTAAATCCAGCTTTTCCAAAGAGCAGAGAGAAAGCTGAGTCAGACCATCAACAGTGAGTCATTATAGGGGTCAGTAATACTCTATGGACTGCAGTCTCTACTATCTTGCAGTGTTTTTGTTTATTTGTATTACAACAATATACAGAAGCTGCAGTCAAGGATTGCAGCTCCTTTGTGCTAGGCTTTGCACAAACATGAAGCCATGTCCCTGTCCTAGAGGGCGTACAGCCTACCTTTCTGGCTTTGTAGAAATTTACACCCTCGTCAGGCACGCTTTGCAGTACTGTCAATACCTGTGACAGGGGTAGGACAGCGGAACATTAGGAGCAGCATTGGCAGATATAGTGAACATTTCCCTGTGTGCGGTAGAAAAGATGCAGTAAGGTGTCAAGAGCCAAGTAATTTTATCCCCAGACATACTACAAATATATAGCCTGGAGAAATGGGAGGGGCCATGTCTTAGTAATTATTTTTCTCCATATCGGTCCAAGCATTTGACCACCACTATTTTAGTCACACGAGGTTCCTGCCATGATCAAAGACAAGAAAAATACACAATTGTGAATACTCACTAAAACCAAAACAAAAACCAGAAGCAAATGGTAAACAATGGTTACTTCAGACAAAACTCTTCTATAGGTCTCGCTGTGTGGAAAACTGTCAACAGAAATTACATGTTGGCAAGTGGGTCTGACCTAATGTGGACACTATTTTCTAGGTAGGTAAAGATCTTGCCCCTGTCAGTCATGAGTCTTATCTCACAGTCTCATAGATAATGGGTTTATAGATGGGCAAGAGAATCCTATTTGGTTTATCATGGATAACAAACAGTTTACAAATGGACAAAGGGAAGTAATAACTGTGTGCATACCTGAAGGAAACTTTTAAGTTAGCTTTCCAAATCATTCAAGAGTAACTCAAATGAAACTGCTGCTGTATATATTCGGAGGAGGTGACAGTGCCTCAGTTCAGAGATTTATACTCCTCTGCTTCCATAGTCTTACTGAAGATGGAAGTCAAACCTCTGTCAGTGGCTTGTCAGGATGCAAATATCAGCTGCTGCCGCCCATTCTTTGGCTCTACACCTTCACAGGATGGTTTGACAGATGCATATGCAGCAGGGCTGTAATTCTTCAACTTCACAGTCCTATTATTTTTGCCTTCGTGGTGGGAAATTCCCAGTACATTTTTAAAGGTAAAATCTTTCTTATACTGAGTTCATGTTCAAGGGAAAACCCCTTTAAGATCCATCAGGGTTCAACAGGAATCTCTGTTTCTAATGTTTCATTCTAAGTTTTTCAGTTTTAAAAGCCTTTTTAATCTGAAAGCAATTCTTAAAATAGTCCTCAAAGAAGAAAATGTCAATTTTTCCTAATGATCCTAGAAAAGGTGGGTCTTGCCTTTGAGCTTGGTAAGGAAGTTGCTTGAGCATTGCCAGATATCTAATTGATTCCCAATTGATATAAATATTTTATACTCAAATGACTCATAGTAATATCCAGCTGTAGCAAAGCCACGTGATTCCATATTATTACATAAAACATCCTACTAGTCACACCCCAGTGGCATCAGGAAGTTATTAGATTAGATATCTGCATTTACACACAAAAATGAACATTCCAAAAGGACCTTAGATCATCTTAAACTGTTAAGAATAAATAAAATTTTCACCTTTCAGTGGAAACATGGAATTAGAAGTAAGCAAAAGATTGTCCCATTATACCCATTTTCCTTAAGTGAGGGCTTTAGTTTATATGCACTCCAAATCGCTTCTAAGAAGACTATATTTTGACTTTGTGTGTTTTTAATCTTACAAACAGAGAGGAAGAGAAGGGGCTCCTAGCCCAGCTCTTGTGGCCTTGGTAAACCACCCTGAGTTCTTAGAAGAAGAGTGTTTCTATAAAGAGTATAAGTGGGAATTGCCATGTGCTGTAAGAATAACCATCCTGTTTGGCATTTAACCAAACAGCTCCCAAACTGCAGTAGCTTGCACCACAATTAAACTCCTATTGAACACTCTATGTACCACAAAATCATCACATTAGCTAGATCTGACTAGCCCAATATAAAACAATACAATATAGCATATTAAAGAAAACTAAAAACTACCAAGCTGCATTCCAACATCGGTTCAATTGTCCTGGGGTGATAAGGGCAGATTGATGACCAAGAAAGACATAGTCTCCTTGAAGCTTTTCATGCCTGTCACTTCTTGGGAGAAAGCAAAGATTTTCTAGGAGTTTCTCTAGGAACTGAACTGGTCATAATAGTTCATTTCATAGGGTCTATATGTGGTGCATCACAAAGCTTGTACATCTCTTCCTCCCTTGCATAGAGTTGGAATCTATTAACAAACACAAATCAAAAGAAGTGTCCAGTGTAAATGTCTATTATACCCATCAAAACCATTTACTCATTTGTGCTTCCCTTTCCCCCTCTTCCTTCGTTGTTTGTCACTGTCTTTGCTGGGATTGTAAGATCTTTGGGGAAGATAACTTGTTATCTTGGAGCTTGCGTCCATTGGGAAATGTCATCCTGTTATATTAATGACCAGGAACAGCTGGCATGGTTTTAAACACAATGGTCTTTGGCTTCCCTGAGCGCTAACAGGTTTAACGTTATTCCTGTTAACACATTAGTTAACAAGATGTAATTGCTAGTAGGGACAAACCCTGATAGGTCTGAAAAGTGTCACATACACTCTTGGTGTTGTAAAAGCTATAGATAGTTTCACAGTCCCTCCAGGTACTGGCTTTTGGTCACCAATGATCTAGGAATGATTCAAACTGCTGGCTCTATACTGCATCACCATACAGTTCTCCCTTCCCTGGACATTAGAGGACTTGCCCTGCTATTTCACTAGACAAGGTAGAAAATTAAACATAAAGTGACTGCACTGCCCATTGTGCCACCCTGGGCAGTCTGTCTGGTATCCCCTGCCATGACACTATAACTGTGGGGTGTAGGTCTTTCTCTTTCCTACATGCTGCCCCACCTGTATGGAACAGCCTGAACCATCAGAGTAATTCTTCAAACTTTATCTCCAGATAAAGCCTTTTGTTTTAGTTTTTCATTTGCTACTGTGATGATTTGCATGAAGGTCACGTTGTAAAAGGAACCACTCCACTGACTTCAATCACTCAAATGACTTCAGTGGAGTTCAGCCAGATTGCACCAGCTGAGGAACCGGCTCTACAGCTGGCAAACAAACTAGTAAATACCAGAAGAGTCAAAGCTGAGGCTCCTGTTCGGCTGTTGTTCCCAGCTTCTAAGAGAATGCTTGAGGCCAGGGTCACTACTTACTGTCTCCTCGTGCTTGCTGTTCCATACCACAGCCAGGACTGGTTTGAGGAAAGTCTCAGAGGGGCAGCTGTGTTAGTCTGTAACTTTAAAAACATTGAGCAGTCCTGTGGCACCTTAGAGACTAACAAATATATTAGATCACGAGTTTCATGACTACGAGCTTTGCTTGCTTACATCAAAGTAGCTTAGGATGAGTTGTGCCATTAACAGTTGCTTTCTTTTGGTTTACTCCAGCCCTGTCTATGGAGTTGCTTCCTTTTCCTGTTACCATCCACATCTACTCTGAGGTTTCAGCACATTTAAGCCACGGTCTCTGGAATGTTATGGAGCACTGTTGGTTCTCAGCTGCATTGGAGTTAAGCTGGTTCAGTTGTACCTGTTGCTGACACCCACCAAGCCAGTAGTGTGGACATGATGACTATGCCAAAAGCATGGCTTTCATCCAGATTTTTGGGCAGAGCTGAGTTACAGCCTTTCTCAATGCCTCAGTAGGAAAAGAGTAGTAAATCTGTTCAAAAAAATAAAGCCAGCTAGCTTAGGCCTCGTTCAGGTTTCCAGCTCTACTTAGTCCATTCCTCTTGGGGATGGCGAGTAACCAACCCTCTTGAGTTGACTTGACTTGAAGCTTTCAATTCAATAAGAAAAAGTCACAGGACAATTGATATCGATAGAAAAGTCCTGTCCTGTCTTTGTCACAAAGAGCCTGGCTAGTCATGTCATCGAAATGCCAGCTCTTGCGATGGGTTTCCTTAACGACCACGAGAGGCAGCTCGAGTGTGGTTAATGATTCCTAGGACACTGGTCTTGCTACACTGGTTAGGTGTTGGGAAGGGGAAGGAGTTTTAAAGGTGAGGATGAGGGGGGGAAGGAATGTTGGGCATGGGTCCTCAAGAAAGTACAGTCTGAACTTGTGCAGCAGGTGCACATGGAAACAATTTGTAATAATGCTTCACTTGTCCACCACTCTGGCTGGCGTGTCCCTGCTGAAGATTAACAGGCAAACCCAGGTTTGGATTCTGGATGTGAGCAGGAGGTGCCCCGTCCCTCATGCAGCCAAACTCAGTGCTGCCTTGGTTCTGGCAGCACGGTGTGAGGAATGGTTTGGGAGAGTGTCGTACCACATTGGTGGGGAAATGGCAGCCCTGCCACGGAATCTCCATGAGAAAGTTGGTACGTACCTCAGGCAAAGCTTAGACACCATCTCCCAGCAAGAGTCTATTGCTATCTGTGTGCGCATTGATGCTCTGCTTGGACATAGCGCAGACTCACAGACATACAACCTCTGGTCAGCCCCCGCCGCTACAAGAGCAACTTACTGAGCCACTGCCTGCCCCTCTCCCACCTTGCTGCAATACACAGCAACTTACCGTCCTGCGCTGCTGTGACCTCCCCTCCCTCAGCTGCACTAGAGTAACTTACTGCCCCACATGGCCGCCATCTGCCTGCTCACCATCCGCACAGCCACTTACCCTGCATCCCTTCCCTTGCCTCATGCTCCGTATCCAGTTGCTGAGTGGATACATTAGAACTTGAGAGCAATTCCTTGCTGCCTGGCACACTGGTTGTCACAGGACTGAGTCTAACCCAGAGGTGGGCAAACATTTTCGTAGGGGGGCTACTTAATTAATTTTGGTATGTGGTCATGGGACAGCTCCACCCCCAGAAGGGACGCGGCTTGAAGTGGAAGGGGCGGGGCCAGGGACTAGCCTCCCTGCCCGAGTTGTCTTGGGCCTGAGGCTTTGAATTAAAAACATAACAAAGAGTTTATGGCTCCCAACCCCACCACTACTACATTGCCTGGTGGCTGCTCACGATTGCTGTGGCTATTTAAGGGGCTCGCAGCTCCAGCCCCACTGGGGTAACACTGTGTTTAAATAGTCACAGCAACCCCAGGTGGCTCCAAAGCAACATGATAGTGGTGGGGCCAGGAGCTGTGAGCCCTTTAAATAGCAACAATTTAAAGGGCTTGCGGCACATGGCCCCACTGCTACCAGAACAGTACCACGACTAGGAGCCGAGAGCCATTTAAATAGGATCCTGATATAGATAGAAAGCAGCCAGATGCAGGCCACAGGCCAGATAAAAGTGTTAATCAGGCCGGATCTGGGCCTTGGTCTGCATCTTGCCCAGCCATGGCCTAACCTCTTCATCTGCTCCCACCTCTTTATCAATAACTTCTGTCTTCTTCACCTTCTGATACACCTGCCAGAGTTCCACATTGTAGGGTGTCTCACTCATATACCTTCTCACACAGGGCTCGATAAATGTGTCCATATGTATCCCAGTTCCTATGAGTCACTTGCAGCTGTGATTGCATCGATTCTTCACCGCAACCCCTGATGAGAGTCAAAAGCTCTGTGGTGCTCAAAACAGGAGAGCATTTGAAGCATTTCCCTGAGAAGGCACCATGAGGGCCACTACACAATAAGCCAGACATGAGGAAATGGATTTTAAAGTTCCCAGGGTTTGCAGGTGGGAGTGGAGCATCAGTTTACCTGTTTACATGGCTGCAGAGCAGCAGAGTTCAAAGCACTTACCAGAGTGGCTAATTGGGCATTGTGGGAAATATGCCGGAGGTCAATAAACTTGACAAGAAACCTACTGCAATACACACTACTTAACTGTTGACACTAAAGTGAGGGGAAGAGGCAAAAGTTTCATGTGGAAGTGGGAATTTTTTGGTGCCAAAATTGGGTGTTTGTGGCAACTTTTCTTACATCGCAATGTGAATGCTCTCCAGGTTTTGTCACCAAAAAACCCTTTTTGGCAACAAAACTTGCCAGTGTAGACAAGGCCTATTTTACTACTAGGGAAATTAGCATAAAAATAAGATTGTTTTCCCCATAGAACTTCATCTGCTCCTAGAGTTTCTTCCTCGCTTCCTGTTATAATTCTTTGTCAGTCACACAGTGTCAAAACAATTATAGTGCCATTAAGGGAGGGTGATGACTCCAATGAAGATTAAGAAGCAGGCACTGATGAAAATCCCAAGGAAAACAAGATCCTATTTTAACAGCCTTTTCAAAATCTTGCTTTTATTTGAAATTCCACACAAAGGAGAAAAGAAATTCCTGAATCAGCAGACTTGTTTGACATTGAATGTTTTCCAGGAGATGTCAGCATCTCTTCAGGCTGATAATAAAAAAAAATAGTTTACAGCTAGTAAAAAATTGTTTTTAATCTTCTAGTCATTGCAACAGGATTTTACATATTTGATTTTCAAGCTTCTAAACTCCCCAAATTGGCAACTCAACCCAACATTGTGGGTGTTCCTTGTCAGTGTTCAAAGCTGAGGGTGACTACAAAGCCTGGAATCCTCCAGGCTCAAAAAAAAAAAAAAATTCCCATGAAACCACAGGGTATGTCTAGTGCTTAGTGTTATTTTTCAGCTAAAGTTATTTAAGCATCACGGGGCCTAATTGTCTCCTTCCATCCTATGCACTTGCATGCTGTATTGTCTCTCTTGATGTCAGTGGCATTTATTAATATATGAGGAGAAGATTTGGGAAGCTAGCAGTTAGTGAAAAGCCTTTTCTTCATCCAGAACATTATTCAGACAAATGCATTGTGGCTATGTTGAAATGTTAACTCTTTATGTGCATCAGATCGAACACATTCAAAACCATACTGGCCTTTAATGGGAGAACAGTATATTATTTATGCTGTCCTCACACATTTGTAACTTATTCAGTGACTGTGAATTTCCTACTAGTTCACACTCCAGAGCACAGTTTGCTCCCAGTGTATGTGCCAATGGTGGATTGAGTCTGGTGGAAATTGCACACATGCATCAAAAGCAGACTAATCACCCCTAATAGAAAGAATTTAGCATTTTCTGAGTCCAGAAGCTCCAGACTCCTGTATCTAGCACATTGATGGCCAATATGATATACTTCCAGGATAGCATCCTTCCCTACTCCCTGCATATAATGCACCTGGCCAGCTGTGCAATGCTGTACATGTAGCTCTTTCCTGAGCAATCAGATTTCATTCTGTAGCATGTTATTTGATTGACTCTGTTTTGGCATGAACATTCATCAAATCCTCCCATTCATGGTATCTAGTAAATGCCAATTAGATAGCTTCTAATCTATTACAATGGGCCATAACATAGTCTGTTTTCTTTTACATTAAACTGCAGGATTAAATTCAGGCTTCCCTCATGCCTGGTACAACCCCATTGAAATCAGAATTTGCCTGTGCTCTTTCATAGTGAATATAATAGAAATAATCTTCAGTGTGATTGTATAAATCTTTTTCCTAGTTAGAAGCCTAATCCACATGCTCACTGAAGTCAATAAATGTTCAGATTACAGAAACATTCTGATTTTATGCTGAACCTACCACACACAGTTTGCTGATTCTGTTTCAAGGCCAAACACTTTATCAAGTAATGATTCAAAACCAGAAAGACAACATTGCTATTTACTGCAGCCTTCCTTTAAAAAATAGCAAGTTGTAATTCTAAATACTAAGAAAATTGCAGCAGCCAATGTCTGGTACTGTGCAAATAAAGTCAGACATTTTAATGAGAGGTTTCCAGTGAAATCATACTAACATTTCAGTGTCTAAGGAAAACACAGATTTTTGAGTTGATAAGACAGGTGCCTTTTGATTATTGAATGTTATTTATTGAGATCAGTTGAAGCACCTGATCTTAAACCCAGTGGTGGCCCGTCAATACAGGTGAACTAGGCTGTCACCTAGGGTGCCAAGATAAACGGCCACTGAGGGCTTTGGAGGTGGGGGCGCCAATCCCGTGCTGATCGTGCATTTTGCCTAGGGCGCCAGTTGCTGGCAGCTCATCTAGGGCTGCTCCTGCCTAAACCTCAGAGTTGCTGATTAACTTCCATTGACTTCCCTTGGAACTCTGTGTATTTAGCCCATCTGTCATTAAGGCCCTTGAAGCCAATTATGCAGGATTTACATACACAAATCGTCCATTAAGCATAACTTCTGTATCAGGAAAGATAATGAAGCAAATAATTAAGGAATCCACTTGCAAACATCTAGAGGATAATAATGTGATAATAAGTAACAGCTAGCATGGATTTGTGAAGAACAAATCATGTCAAACCAACTTGATAGCTTTCGTTGACAAGGTAATAAGCCTTGTGGATAAGGAGAAAGTGGCAGATGTAATATATCTAGACTTTAGTAAGGCATTTGATTCAGCATAACATGACCTTCTCATTAACAAGCTAGGGAAATACAATCTAGAGGGAGCTACCAAAAGGTGGGTGCATAACTGATTGGCTAACCATTCTCAGAGAGTAATTATCAATGGTTAAAATCAGGAATAAGGGATCTTCCGAAAAAGGCTTTATTTTCCGAAAGATCCCATCTAGACTGGCGCTTTTCTCCGGCAAAGCCCCAAGCCAGAAAAAAGTGGCAGCCATGTTCATGCAAATGCCGGGGGGATATTTAAATCCCCTGTGGCATTTGCAATTCCGACTTGTCTCATTAGCATCCCTTTTCTGGAAAAGGGTGCCAATGTAGACACAGCCATAAAGTTTGTGGACGATACCAAGCTTGGAGGGTTGTAAGAGCTTTGGCGGATAGGATTATAATTCAAAATGATCTGGACAAATTGGAGAAATGAGCTGGAGAAAAGAGGATGAAATTCAATAAGGACAAATGCAAAGTACTCCACTTAGGAAGGAACAAATCAGTTGCACACATAAAAAATAGGAAGTGACTACCTAAGATGGGGTATGTCTACACTACCCCGCTAGTTCGAACTAGCGGGGGTAATACAGTCATCCGCACTTGCAAATGAAGCCCGGGATTTGAATTTCCCGGGCTTCATTTGCATGAAGCCGGCCGGCGCCATTTTTAAATGCCGGCTAGTTCAGACTCCGTGCCGCGCGGCTACACGTGGCACGGACTAGCTAGTTCGGATTAGGCTTCCTAATCCGAACTAGCTGTACGCCTCGTTCCACAGCTAGTTCGGATTAGAAGCCTAATCCGAACTAGCTAGTCCATGCCACGTGTAGCCGCGCGGCACGGAGTCCGAACTAGCTGGCATGTAAAAATGGTGCCGGCCGGCTTCATGCAAATGAAGCCCGGGAAATTCAAATCCCAGGCTTCATTTGCAAGTGCGGATGACTACATTACCCCCACTAGTTCGAACTAGCGGGGTAGTGTAGACATACCCATGGAGTACTGTGGAAAGGGATCTAGCAGTCATAGTGGGCCACAAACTAAATATGAGTTAAAAGTAGGGATGTAAAATCAGGTTTAACTAGTTAAAGCAGGGATGGGCAGAGTGGCCTCGCCCACTTGCATTGGACAGGCTGGAGTGCCCCTGTCTATGGTGCACCTGGGCTAAGCCCGCTGCAGACACAGGCTGCTCCAGCCAGGTTGGAGCATCCCCTGTCCCCACCAGTTAACCAGAACCGGTAAGCATCACCTGTTTAGGGTGAGGCTTACTGGTCAATCATTCACATTCCTACTCAAAAGAGTGCCACTGTTGCAGAAAAAGGCAACATCAATCTGGGATGGATTAACAGGAGTGTTGTAAGCAAGACACAAGAAGTCTTTCTTCCTCTCTACTCTGCACTGATTAGGCCTCAGCTGGAGTACTATGTCCAGTTCTGGACACCACATTTCAGGAAAGATGTAGATAAACTAGAAAAAGTCCAGAGAAGAGCAACAAAAATTATTAAAGTTATAGAAAACATGACCTGTGATGGAAGACTGAAAGAACTGGGTTTGTTTAGTCTGGAAAAGAGAGGACTGAGAGGGGACATAACAATTTTCAAGTATCTAAAAGTTTGTTACAAGAAGGAGGGGGGAAAATATTCTCCTTAACCTCTGATGATAAGACAAGAAGCAAAGTGCCTAACTTGCAGCAAGGGAAGTTTATGTTGGACTTGGTAACAGTTAGAGTGGTTTAGCACTGGAATAAATTGCCTAGGGAGGTTGTGGAATCTCTCTCATTGGAGATATTTAAGAGCGATTGAAACAAACACCTGTTGGGGTGGCCTAGATAGTGCTTGGTCCTGTCATGAGTGCAGGAAAATTGACTTAATGACCTTTTGAGGTTCTAGTATTCTATGATTAAAAGGAAGTTACTCACCCTGTGCAGTAACGTTTGTTCTTCGAGATGCGTGTCCCGTGGGTGCTCCACTGTAGGTGTCGGCTTGTCCCGGCGCCGCAGATCGGAGATTTTTCTAGCCGTAGTCTGCCGGACCGCGCATGCACGAAGTGCGGCTCGTGCCTTTTCGCGCCGTTTGAGCAGCGCTGGTCCGGCTCCCGCCAGTTCCTCCTGCCTCTTAGTCTGAAAGACAGATAATAATAAATTCCGAAGAGGGGAGGAGGGCGGGTCGTGGAGCACCCACGGGACACGCATCTCGAAGAACAAACGTTACTGCACAGGGTGAGTAACTTCCTTTTCTTCTTCGAGCAGTGTCCCGTGGGTGCTCCACTGTAGGTGAATGTACAGCAGTAGCTCACGAATGGAGGAGGGTTCGGAGCTATCGTGCCGTAGCTGAGGATAACACTGCTGTCGCCACCGTGGAATCAGGTATTATCAAGTTTGGGACAGCGTAATGTGTGGCGAATGTTAAATTGGAAGACCACGTAGCAGCTCTGCAGATATCTATCAAGGGGACTCCCTTGAGAAAAGCAGTGGATGTAGCCACCGCCCGAGTTGAATGAGCCCTCATAGTTGAAGGCAGTGGTTTCTTACGCAGTTCGTAACATGACCTTATGCACTGTACAATGGAAGAAGAGATGCGTTGGGCGGACAGTGGGTGACCCTTAGAACGGTCCGTCATTGATACTAATAATGCATCCGTCACACGGAATGGTTTGGTCCTCTCGATGTAAAAGGCGAGAGCCCGTCTGACGTCCAAAGTGTGTAGACGTGTATGCTCTGGAGACGCATGCGGTTTAGGGTAGAATACCGGGAGGATTATAGGTTCGTTAATGTGAAATCGAGAGACCACTTTAGGACGAAATCGCGGTAATGTTCGGAGTATTACTGCTTGGTGCGTAAAGATCGTATATGGAGGAGAGGCTGACAGCGCAGCTAGTTCACTCACTCTCCTTGCGGAAGTGATGGCTAGTAAGAAAATGACCTTCATGGACAAATCATATAAGGTACATGTGGCGAGCGGTTCAAACGGTCTGGCCGTCAGGGAATTGAGAACCAACTCAAGGTCCCAAGGGTCCGCTGGTTGAGTAAAATGCGGGTAAAGGTTAGACATTCCTTTCAAAAACCTCTTAGTTGTTGGATGAGAAAATATTGAGTATCCGTTAATCTGCTGGTGAAAGACTGCGATTGCAGCGACATGAACTCTGATGGAGGTGCAGGTGAGGCCTGACTCCTTAAGGTGTACGAGATAGTCCAGGATATATTGTAAAGGTGAGGAGACTGGGTCCAGGCCCCTTTGTGAACACCACGATGAGAAACGTGACCATTTAGAAAGGTAAGTAGACCGTGTAGAGAGTTTTCTACTGTTCAGCAGAATGTGCTTGACCGACTGTGAGCATAGCACCTCTGATTGTTGGAACCAACTAGGTACCATGCCGTGAGCGCGAGATGATTCACCTGCGGGTGAAGCAGGGAGCGACGATTCTGCGACAGGAGATCGTACCGAGGTGGCAGAGGAAACGGAGGATACCTCGACATGCGATGTAAGTATGGATACCATATTTGTCTGGACCAGGCTGGGGCTATTAGGATTACTGTGGCCCTGTCTCGTATTATTTTCTCTACCACCCGTGGAATTAGAGGTGTGGGTGGGAATGCATATAGTAGGTGACGCCCCCAGTTGTATAGGAAAGCGTCGCCCTCTGAACTCTGTCCGATGCCCGCTCTCGAGCAATACCGAGGACATTTCGCATTGCGAGACGTTGCGAAGAGGTCCACTACTGGGAAACCCCAACGTTGGAATATCGTCGCAGTCACGGTCGGGTGTAGCTCCCATTCGTGATTGGGAGAGAAGTGCCTGCTGAGGGCGTCCGCCCTTACATTGTGCTGACCGGGAAGGTATTCTGCAACAAGAAAGATATTGTGGCGATTGCACATGTTCCATAGGCGAACCGCCTCCGCACACAGGGAGTGAGACCTGGCGCCCCCTTGCTTGTTTATATAATAGACGGTCGTTATATTGTCCGTCAGGACTCGTATGACCTGGTCTTGAATGACAGGAAGGAAGTGTTGACATGCCCTGTACACTGCCCTGAGCTCCAAAAAGTTGATGTGCATCAGCGACTCGTCTGGCAACCATAGGCCTTGTATTTGCTCGCGCCCGAGGTGCGCACCCCATCCGATGAGTGACGCATCCGTTGTCAATTGCATCGACGGTTGGGGGCGATGAAAGGGTACTCCTAACAATAGATTGTTTGGTACTGTCCACCAAGTGAGTGATTCCTTGACGTAGGTAGGTACTGTTATCGTCCTGTGGACGTCGCGTACATTGGGGGGACAGATTCGAGCCATCCAATGTTGTATGCAACGCAAATGTAACCTTGCGTGCTTCACTACGTATGTTGTTGAGGCCATGTGACCCATGAGCTGCAGGCACCTTAGTATGGGAACCTTTGGGCTGACGAGTAATATCTGAATCAAGTCTTGCATCGTGGAAAATCTTTCCATCGGTAATGATGCGCGTTCGGTTGTAGAGTCGAGACGGGCTCCTATGAACTGTATTGTTTGACATGGTTCCAGTGATGACTTTGGAACGTTGAGAAGGAGTCCCAGCTCGTGAAAGAGCCTGCGTGTTATCTGAGTGGCGTTGATCGACTCCTGGAGTGACTGGGCTCTTATTAGGCAGTCGTCGAGATACGGGAAAATCATTATGTGAAGGCGACGTAAGTATGCCGTCACCACAGCCAGGGTCTTGGAGAAAACCCGCGGAGCCGACGAGAGACCGAACGGCAGGACCTTGTACTGGAAATGGTCTGTACCGATTTGGAAGCGCAGAAATCGTCTGTGTGCTGGGTGGATCGCAATGTGAAAATATGCGTCCTGAAGATCGAGGGATGTGAACCAATCCCCATTCTGAAGTGCTGGGATGATTGTAGTTAAGGTGACCATTCGGAAGCGTTGTTTCCGCAAGAAACGGTTGAGGTCGCGGAGATCTAGTATCGGTCTCCATCCCCCTGACTTCTTTTCCGTTACGAAGTAGCGGGAGTAGAACCCTCTGCCCTTGAATTCGTCCGGAACACGTTCTATCGCCCCGATGGTAAGAAGACGGGCGACTTCCTGCCTGAGCAGTATCTCGTGAGATGGGTCCCTGAAAAGGGACGGGGCAGGGGGGGATGGGTGAGGAATCGACGTGAATGGGATGGTATAGCCGAGACGAATTGTTTCGAGGACCCATTTGTCGGTGGTGATGTAGGCCCATCGATGGAGGTATGGTCTGAGGCGGTGATGAAATATCGCCTTCGAAGCACTCAGAATGGTATTGATGGGAATGGTTCTCAACCCCTCGAGGGGCGCGTCAAACTTGCTGCCTGGTACCCTGTTGGGAAGTCGTTTTGGGCGGCGGGCGTCTGCGTTGCTGTCGCTGTCTACCCCTCTGTTGGTCCTGGGGTCTATATTGAGGGGATTGCCGGAACGGGGGCCTTTGTCTCTGGTAGGTCGTATATCGCTTTTTGCGGTATGGAGGGGTATACATTCCGAGCGTTTTCAGGGTGGTTCTGGAATCCTTCCCCGAGTGTAAGAGCTGGTCGGTCTTCTCGGAGAAGAGGTTCTTTCTGTCGAAAGGTAAGTCCTCGACCTTGGAAAACAGGTCTTTAGGAGCAGAAGACTGTTGCAGCCAGGATGCTCTGCGCATAACGACTGATGTAGCTGTCGTGCGCGCTGCTGCGTCAGCTGTGTCCAGAGCGATATTTAAGGCCGTTCCGGATGCTGCATAGCCCTCTTTTATCACAGCTTTTAGGATGTCCCGCTTTGACTCTGGGATATGCTGTAGCAAAGGTACAAGCTTGGCGTAGTTATCAAAGTTATGGTTCGCCAACAGTGCGGAGTAATTAGCCATTCTGAGTGTTAGAGTTGCCGAGGAATAGATTTTACGTCCGAATAAATCGAGACGTTTACTATCTCGGTCCGCAGCAGTAGGCTTGTACTGTGGCATCTTTGCTCTTTGCTGGACTGCATCCACTACCAAGGAGTTTGGTTGCGGATGCATGAATAGGAACTCCATTCCCTTGGCAGGGACAAAGTACTTTTTATCCGCCTTTTTATTCGTCGGAGGGACGGACGCAGGGGATTGCCAGATGTCATCCGCAATTTCAAGGATAGCCGCGTCCAAAGGTAAGGAGATCTTTGGTTGATGAGTGTGTTTAATATTACGAAGGAGGTGATGTTGCTTTTGCTCCACGTCACCCAATTGTACGTTCTGGCTGACCGCCACCCTCTGGAACAACTCCTGAAATTGACGAAGGTCGTCAGAAGGAGAAGTGTCGCCCTGAAACACTGCGTCGTCGGGGGACGATGAGGATTGTTGTGCCGGTGAACGGTCAGGTTCGACATCCCGAGCGGGAAGAGGTTGCTCGGCGTGGTAGGTAGACCCCGAGGGAGTTGGTGGTCTTACCGGATCAGAAGAAGACTGGTATTTTTGACTCTGCTGATAGGGCGAAACACGGCGATGATGGGGAGATGTGGAGTGACGGGATCTTATTGAGTATTCCGAGCGGGTTGATCTTGGTGATCGCGATCTGTCCCTATAATAGGTGCTGCGACTGGGTGAACGCAGGTCACGGCGATAAGAATGGCCAGAACGAGGTGATGTGTGGCCAGTATGAGAGAACTCAGAGTAATGTGGAGACGGGGGCCGTGACTCTGGAGAAAACTCCGGGCTCGGGGATAGAGAAGACAATCCCCTGATCGCGTGGGCCGTAGGGGCTAGCAAATGCTCCGGTGGAGAAGATGCCGGGGTAGAGATGACTGAATGTGGAATCACTTCCACTGGCATCGGAGGAATCCGTGCCGCCGTAGGCCCCCTCAGCATTGCTGATCGACTCGGCACCGGTGATTGACTGTGCTCCCGAGATGTCTGGAGGGGAGAAGGCCGTCGCACCGTTGGTGAGCTCCTGTGCTGAGACGGTTCTTTCGGTGCCGAAGGGCGACTCGGTGCTGACGTGGTCGACGCCGGGGAGTGCCTCGGGGCCGAAGGTTGATGAGACTCCCGTTGTTTGGTGGGAGGTGGTGGATGCTTCGGTGCATGCCTTGAAGGGCGGCTAACTTTCGCCGACTGTTTGTCCGTGATCTTCGGTTCCCGTGCAGTTGAGCCCGTAGGTAACGGTGATCGGCTCTGCGCTGGGGAGCGCCTCGGTGCCGGAGAGCGCCTCGGTGCGGGAGAGCGCCTCGGTGCGGGAGAGCGCCTCGGTGCGGGAGAGCGCCTCGGTGCTGGGGAGCGACTACGGCTCAGTACTCGGCTATGGCCTGGTGCTGGGCTGCTCGGTGCCGGGCTACGGCTCAGTGCCGGGGAGCAGCTGCGGCTCGGTGCCGGGGAGTGGCTGCGTCTCGGTGCCGGGGAGCGGCTGCGTCTCGGTGCCGGGGAGCGACCCGGTGCCGGGGGACGCTCGGTGCCGGGAGCGGTTTTCGGAGCCGCAGGCGGCCTGGAGACTGAGGGAACGGCAGATATGGTTGAGCCCGATATAGAAGGGCTCGGTGCCGACTTACTCCTGCTGTCTTTCGGCGGCCTCGCTACTTTCGCGGGCGGTGCCGTAGACGTCCCCGGTTGGTCATCAGCCGATCTTGAGGGTGGGAGAGACCGTGTCGGGGACGGTTTTCTTTTAAGTTTCTTGGGTTGTTCCAAGTGTCCTTTTGACTGCTGGACGTCCGGTTGTAGGGCTTTGTCGAATAGCAGGACTTTTAGGCGCATGTCCCTGTCCCGTCTAGCTCTAGCCGTCAGTTTGGAACAGTGGGGACATTTTTGGGGAATGTGACCTTCCCCGAGGCACCTGATGCACAGCGCGTGTCCGTCTGAGGCAGGCATTGCCTCGTGGCATTGACTGCACTTCTTAAAGCCCGGCATTGGAATGACTAACTTACTATCGAAGGAAAAACTGGTTTTTTTTTTTTTTTTTTTTATACTAACGACTAGGATAACTATAACTTATGACTCTATAGAAAAAACTATATACAATAATATATAAAGTCTCTCTGTCTCTGTAGGAAACAGTAGTCACCAGAGAGACAATATTCCGTCCGCGGCCGAGGGCGGTCAGGAGGAACTGGCGGGAGCCGGACCAGCGCTGCTCAAACGGCGCGAAAAGGCACGAGCCGCACTTCGCGCATGCGCGGTCCGGCAGACTACGGCTAGAAAAATCTCCGATCTGCGGCGCCGGGACAAGCCGACACCTACAGTGGAGCACCCACGGGACACTGCTCGAAGAAGAACATCAGGTTTGCTCCATTGTGCACTGCATGTTTAGGACCTCACTGTCTCTCCCTGCACATCAGTTTCAAAATCCCACTGACCTCAGAAGTGTAGGCACAGGTCCATACTGCATGAAAGGTTTACCTGAAAGTGAGTAGGTGAGCACAGTTTGACCCTCAGTGGTACTGACTGCAAGCTGTCAAGAGTCCTCCATTCCTATCAACAGCAATGTGATTTGAGGGCAGGTCCTCGGCATTTTTCAGAATATGGTATATTCTACTCCATGTAAGTCAATCCATTCCCTCCACTTACTCCTTCTTAGGCATTACTAACAAGCCCACGACTGTCAAGGTAGGTATCTAACTCCCATGGATACCTTTGAGGACTGGACCTTAGCCACTTGTGAGCCAAAGTCTTGTTGAAAATCAAAGTCATTTAGACATTTCTGAATATTTTACCCTAGGCTTTGAACTGACTATACAGGGAGACAGGGGAATGGATAATATGCCTGTGGGTATCGAATGCCCAGTGTAAACAAGTTGGGAAAGAGAGAAGGGTTACAGTCACTGTAGATCAAATATTTAGAGAACAGTGTAATTTTTAATCTGATCATGCCCCATTTATCTTGCCTCTACATCATGGCTCATAGGAGCATCTCTCAGGAATTCTCTGCACTGTGGGTGATTATGTATCACAAATGTGCAGTCTTCAGCTGTTAATACTTTAAAATATGAATGTTTCATAAATTGCTTAGATAATAAAGGCGTATAGCACAGTAGTTTGCCATCTAGGAAACCACACACAACAAATAAAAGATGTTACCTTCAACATATGGTTTTTGTTTGAGGAAATATGTCTGGTTACATTAATTGACATATTATAACTCTGGGTTGTTTTTGTTTTGCAACCACTCATAGTTACCTTAGCAACAGTAAAACTAGTGGTACTAGTACCAGTGCTAAACAAACAGAAATGAAACCCGTCGTACTCCAAGACAAATACATTTCTTCTAATTAGCCATGAAAACAGACCTTGAGCTTACAACTATAGCATGTCACTTTTCATCCAGATGGAAAATGGTGTCAGGAAAACTACTGTCCATATTGTATATATTTCACCCACTGTTTTTAATTTTCCATCAAAAGTTATTCAACATGAGATGGTCGGCTGGACAGATGGACGGACGAATAGTTGATTCCATGAACTGGGAAAAGTCATATGTACAGTAATTGGTGGATTCTGAAGGCAAGTGGGATTGCGCTACATTCCTGAAGTTGCCAAGGGATTCTCCTTTAGGTCTCTCCATAAATGCTGCAAATTAATGCCCTTTTCTTTGAGTTACATGGTGACAAATGCTGGAAACTGTTCATATCCAAGTAGTTAATGGCATCAAGTCAGTTGCCAGTTGCCTCTACAATACTGTATGTAACCCTCCCTGTCCCACCAAGAGAAATTTGACCCTTTGGGCTAAATTCAAAGCTAATATAAACCAGTGCAACTTCACTGATGCATATAGTGTGGCTCATAATGTGCATGTGCAAATGAGGGCAGACAACATAGGCCAGATTTTATGAAGTACTTAGCCACCTAAAGATGCAGAGCGGGACCCAATGGGATTTTCAGAAGCATGTAAGCAAGTTGGACCACCTAACTCCTATTGATTTTCTGTTGGCATCAATCTGCAATTTTAGGCGCCTAAATACTTTTGAAAATATGGAGCCATGTGCCTGACAACCATGGCAGCTGTGTTCAGCATTGCAGCTGCTGCACATGTTCATGCCTAATCACCCACAGAAACTACTCTGAAGAGAGTCATGGCCTTAAAATAAATACCCACAGGCACACAGATCACATGGCTACAATTAGTTATCTTCAGAAATGTACCCTGAGTCCTTTAATACTTGAAGAGACACAATGAACTTGAATAATATGAGTGAGCTTTCAAACTTGGCTGCCTAAAGTTAGGCTCCTTGATCCATATTTAGGTGCTTAAATGGCCTTATTTTCAGAAATGCTGAGCAGCTGTAGCTTCTGAGTTCAGTGTGCTTAGGGCTGGGCAAGAGTTGCATTTCTGAACATTAGCTTATTTCTACTGAGGTGCGTACATATGGATTAAGGCACCTACACTTCAGACAGCCAGGTGTGAAAATTGTACACGCTGTGTTGTAACTGAAGAAATGGCTACTAATAATAGCGTGGATTACAGTCGGGGAAGAATATTTTAAAATACTCTAGAGAGTCTTTCATTCTCTTTTGCATTTCTCTGAGCTTGCAAATTGAAAGTCAATCAAGTCATTTTTTTTCTTCTATTGGTAAATAGTTTCACTTTCTGGTACTTAGTGCTGCAGTGTGGGGCTAGGGCTCAGTAGAGACATGTTAATTCCTTTCTTTGCTGGCAATCTCCCCAGAGAGAGATCAAGTCACAGAATGGCCCTGAAGATTGAACTATATTCTTTCCCTTCTACTTTGGGATCCAGATACTATGGGGAAGCTTGCACAGTCTCTACGTGTCACACCTCTCTTCTGTAGATAGATGCAGGACTCTGGTTTCTGGGACCATCAAAGCTCTGAATTCTTAGCAGTGCAGCGTGAAAGACTGGTCTTGTGGTTAAGGGATGGATCTGAGAGTCAGGTCACCCAGATTCTATTCCCAGCCAGTGCTGGATTTACACATAAGGTAAGTAAGATACAGCTAAGGGCCTCTAAATAAAAAAAAACAACGACTAGTTTTCAGTTGTATTCTCACCTATGCACTGGTCTATATGCAAATATAAAACTTTGTTTTTTCTATTTTTCATTTTCCTTTATGAGGAATTTAGGGTGCAAGGGGCTCCAGGCTGTGGTCAAGAGATTTGGCGTGTGGGAGAGTGCTCAGGGCAAGAGGTTGAGGTGAGAGTGCGGGATCTGAACAGAGGTTTGAGTGGGGGCTCAGGGTTGGAGTGTGGGATGTGGAATCTGGGAGGGAGTTAGGGACTGAGTGTGTGGGAGCAGGCTGGAGTACAGAGTCTGGGAGGGAGTTAGGAAGCAGGAGAGGGCTGGGGCAAGGGTTGAGGTACAGGCACTTACCTGGGACAGCTCCCATTTGGTAATGGTTGGGAAATGGGGGATCCATGTGGCCCACATAAGCTTGCAGGCAGGCACTGTCCCTCACAGCTCCCATTGACTGGGAATCACGGCCACAGGGAGCTGCAGGGGGTGAGGCGTGAAGACAAGGGCAGTGCTGGGACAGAGCTTCCCTGTGTGGTGCTTGTCACAGTGATGCAGCTCTGCAGATTGGGTGGGAGGAGGAACAGCAGCACACAGAGCCGCCTCTCCTCCCCTAGCCAAGCAGAGCTGGCCTGGAATGCAGCATGCAGGGGTTTTAGTGGCTGTATCCTGCCCCCCACCTCCTCTTAGCCCGGGGTCTGGGCTGTAGCCCCTTATGTTCCTTTCTTAATCAGGCCTTGGCAGTAAGGAAGATGAGGGGGTGCCAGGCGTAGCTGCAAGATGAATGGGAACTCAAGGTGGAAGTGTCATCCCCGCGTAACGAAATGTATAGCAGAAATAGCTGCTGAGTGGGAGTCTGCCTGGAAATGATATGCCCGACACCATGACAACAAGTCAGTTCCTCTCCTCAATGGGATTAAAATACTTGCCTGTCTTGAAATCCTGTGACTCACCTGGACATGCAAGATGCAAGCAAGAGTTGTTTTGTTTCTGGAGCTATGTCGAAAAACCACGCTCATCATTTGGGATTTTCACCTCATACAAGGCAACCTGTCAAGAGAGGGGGCGGCTCTTCATGCTCCTACCTAATCTGTTCACTAGAAATGAAAATCCGGTTCCCTCTGTGTCAAATGTACTTATTCATCAGTGCAAAAATGCTGACAGTTGTCTCCCCCCATCCTCCCGCCTCAGAAGAGGCTGAAAAGCACAGAACATATATCGAGAGCCAGGGATCAGGCCAACTGAACTGCACAGATCTGGTGACAGTCAATTCTTCATGCAGGATGTGGGCCTGATACTGATCCCATTCACACTGCTCTTGCAATGACTTGAATGGAATCATACCTGATTCACGAAGATGTAGGTGAGAGGAGAACTAGGCCTGAGTGGCCTGATCCAAAACCACTGGCGCCAATGGAAAGACTCCCATTGACTTCAGGAGGCTTTGAGTCAGGCCCTATGTGCACAATTCCTGTTACCCAGCTTCCATTATTGCAGTTCATACTGCTCTGGTGACTATTCCCAGCCCTGCTGCTACTGACTAGCCATGAGCCCTTAGAAGTGACTTTTAGGAATTTGCAGAGGGCCCACTCTGCCAAGCACTCTGCAGCAGACCTGCTTGGGGTGTTGAGAAAACAAGGGAATATTCCTAAGCAAAATAGGAGCCACATTTGTGCTGTGACCATCTGCTGTTGGGTGTCCATTAGCATATGTAGATCAGCACTTTCCATCTGCCAGTCAGGTGTGGGCATGCAGACCTGAGCAGTGCAAAGGCAAGCTGTGTTCAGACGCCACTGCAGAGTGACCAAACAAACCAGATTTGGGGCAGAAGCAGGTGCTGCGGGTGATATACAGTAGAACCTCAGAGCTACGAACACATCAGGAATGGAAGTTGTTCACAACCCTGAAACATTCATAATTCTGAACAAAACATCATGCGGCTCAATAAGACATTTACAACTAACCATTGACTTAATACAGCTTTGAAACTTCACTATGCAGAAGAAAAATGCTGCTTTTAATCATCTTAATTTAAATGAAGCAAGCAGAGGAACAGTTTCTTTACCTTCTGTGGTGAAGGCTATCAGGGTTCAAAAAAGAGCTAGATAGATTCATGGAGGTTAAGTCCATCAATGGCTATTAGCCAGGATGGGTAGGAATGGTGTCCCTAGCCTCTGTTTCTCTGGAGATGGGTGACAGGGGAGGGATCATATAAGTATTACCTGTTGTGATCCCTACCTCTGAGGCATCTGGTATTGGCCACTGGTGGAAGACAGGATACTGGGCTAGACGGACCTTTGGTCTGACCCAGTATGGCTGTTCTTAACAAGCCGTTCATTATTTTGAAATATTTTTCAAAATAATGGGCACACTATTTCAGCATTGCTGTAACCCTTGTTCTACAGATGCAATGTAATGACAGGTACTGTGTAGACGCACCCAATTTCAATTTCAAAATAGACTTGAAACAAGATACGTAATTTGCGTAGCTCAGATTGAGTATCTTATTTCAAGTTTAGGGTTCTGTGTAGATGCACTCTGTATCTTATTCAGCCTGACTGCAATGCAGTAATCCCCTCCTCACAAGCATAGCAAGTGCCACAGCCAGACTGTGACTGGGCACTGCCAGCTTCCATCATCCTTGCTGGCACAGAAATGCAGCTTTTAGAAACTCCGCTCTACCCTCTTAGTGCCCATTAGCATGAATGGGAGCCCAGCAGGCGGTTCAAAGCAGAAGACAGTATAAACGAGGCTGACATTATTTATACATGATGGCTCTAGCTGCTAAGAGCCAAGTCAGCCAATGGCCCCTCCTCACTCAGGGTTAATGACAGATGCAATTACTGAGTGTTACACCTGAAGAGAACAAAAACAAACAAACAGAAAACAATCTTTTTTTTATGTAGCTAACTATGATTTCCAGACATGCCCCCAAAATCAATCTCAGCAAAGCTAATCATGGCAGTGAAGAAGAGGGAGGCGGGCTGCTCTGCTCTGAGAGCTGTATTTATACTCCTGTCGTAGAGCTGCGTGCCAGCTGCCAACACCTTCTTGGCTTTACGTCAGCCTGGGAATCAACAGTTACAAAGAACACCCTGGTTGCTAGGGGAAGTAGGGTGGCCTGGATTATAAAAGAGCGGACAAGGGAAGAGTAACTGGTGTCTCTTGTGAAGCACGGACTTACAGGCCCTCCAAAAATGGCCCTTGAAAGCAAGCATTCCATTTCTTTACCTGTTTGTGCAAGATATTAGCGTAACAGGGGAGAACAGAACATAGACTGAGGCTTTGTCTCTACCCTTGTGTGAGGGGCGGCCCCGCCCCACACTCAAGCCCAGGGAAACCATCTGGTTCAGGGGATGGAGAGGGCCCCACCCACGCAGCCCTACTGGGCATGCTCCCAGGGGAGCCAAGGTACAAAAGGCTGCAGGCCTGCTCAGAAGGGGCAGAACACCGCCAGAGCCGGAGCTAGCGCCCAACCTCCCGAGTCGCAAGCCAGCCTACCAGAGAGGGAGCCGCCAGGCCTGCTGGACATGCCTACTTTGAAGTAGGAATAAGAGATCCTCCGGAATAGGGCTTTATTCCGGAGGATCGGGCCAGTCTAGACGCTTTTTTTTCCAGCTTTTCCCCAAGCCGGAAAAAAGCGGCGGACATGTTTATTTAAATTTGCGGGGGATATTTAAATCCCCCGCGGATTTCCCTATTCCCACTTTCAAAATTAGCATGCCCCTTCCGAAAAAGGGGCCAGTGTAGATGTAGCCTAAGTGTGGCCCCAGGGTAGTCTAGTGATGAGCCTTCAGAACAGCCCCCATCTGCTCTAGAAGATTCCCGCCCCCCCCCCCCACACACACACACAGAGCCATGCTGACAGCAGGTATTTACAGGGCTTTTCTTCCCCTTTGGCCCCCATCCTTCAATTACATTAGTGTGAGGAACAGATGGACTGAAAGAACTGTTGGGTCCTTGCGTCTATTGCTGTTGCAGTAGTGGTAGTAGCGGCTGGGAGCCTTGGACCCTTTTTAAATTGCTGGGGCAACTGCCCCCATAGTGCCCAATCCCCATTGGCAGGGAACAAACTGCTCCAGAGCTCAACCCTGCAGGGTCTGAATGAGTTCACCTTCCTACTGAAGCGAACAGGCAGGCTGGGACTCAGCCTTTCGTACGACTAGAGCTTTAGGTGTTCATTTGGGTGCCAGTTTGATGCATCGTGACTAGCCTGCATGATTCAGATTACAAGTTATCACTTGGCTTGTCATCACAGGGGTATGGAATCTCACTGAACGTCCTTGTGTGTTCTGAGCTAGGTCACTCCCACAGGTACATAAACACTGCTCATATATTTCAGTACAGCTAGGACCTTCCTTTCATGAGCATATCAAAGACTCATTCTTTAGTCACAGAGATTTTTTCAAGTGAGCAAAAGAGAGGGAAACCCCACCTCTCTACAAGTGGGGTATCCCACCTAGCCAAGTTTCCCTTAAACCTCTCATATTCTCTTCACTTTCAAGCGGCACCTCAAAACACACTATCTAAATGACCACTGCAAAATTCCTATCTTCTCCCGCCCTTCTCTAGAGCATGTCAGAACTACACCATCAGGCAGGCAAGTTTCTCTTGTATCTTTGTCTAGCATTGATACAGGTGCATTTGTAGGTGAGGCTGATATTCTGAAGGTGGAGCATTTATGTGAGATGGGAAAGGTGTGTTCCATAGTCTCTCTCATTTGATGCATTATTTATATTACATTTTTTAAGTAATAATTTTTACTCTTTTCTGTAAGAGGTTGTCAGGATACCAAAAATGCCCTCGGGTAACATGAGACTGTTCCACCTCCTCAGGACTAAACAACAAAAATGGAAAAGAAACAGGACCAAAACGACAAAAAGAAACTAATGGGAAAGTTAGTTGTAAGCAAAAGTTGTCCCCACGTGATGGCTTCATGAAGGTCTATTATCAAATATGTTGATGCCAGCTCACTGAGAGGCAATCTGCTCCCTACCTATTGCTGGCCCTGAAGATCACTTCAGGCCATACTGTGACCCTCTTATTAACATGGAAGAGCGCTAACACAAGTGCAACCATTCAGAGTAAGGACTGTGCAACATCAGCATGCCAGGATGTGTGTTCTTTTACCAGACGGGGTTCTGATCGTCTGCTGGGTGTATCTTTGGCCAGTGTAGAACCAGTGGACACAGACTGGGGCTGGAAGGCATGGTGTGAAAAGACACTGCAACTCGCCCTCTCCTGGGGTTTGGCTTTTGAAACTTTCACTCCCTCCCGTCTCTTCATTGCTCCAGTTGTTCCCCACAGATAACTCATGTGCTTGCTAGCTCCACTGCATCTCAGCTCAGTCCAGGAAGAAAGGTTTCAGCATCTTCAGGCCCAAACACCAACAAAATTAGCACCTGTTAAATAATAGTTGGAATCTTAAGTCTCCCAAAGCCACGTTATGTATTGGCCTTGAGTTCAGAACTCAGTTCTGAGTCCTGGGCATGGACCCTGTGTGTTAGCTGGTAGCTGCACTGGAGAAATTCTTAAGGAAGATGCTTATCGTGTAACACTGCGGTAGCTATAGCAAAAGCAGCAGTGGGATACTTCATACTAGTGGTTACACAATCCATGAACCTTGATGCAGGAATTCAAGTGCCAAATTCATCTGATTATGAGTCACAGGATGGGGGACAAAGTGTTATTCCTTGGTATTTGGATACCTACTGGGTAGTCACAAGAATATTTAGAAACAATGCCATAGGACATCAGAGACCACCTACATGACAGAAAAAAACTAGAAAAGAGACTAAGTCAATAATTTGCAAACAATCATTAGTCTGAAAATGATTCGTTTAAATGTTTTCCAACTGCCTCAGAACAGCAAATACATCCGTAGATAATTAAGGTCCGTTTATAAGCAATTCACTAACTGAGAAAGGAGTGCAATTCATATCAAACTTGCAACAAATAGCCCCATCTTGTTGGGCTGAACCCCCGTCACCCTGCTGTCCAACAGAAGGTACCTCACGGACTGTACCCATTTTGTTCTTTTCTCTCTCATTTACTTTTCTGCATCTCTGCTTTTACTAAGCTAGAGCAGAAGAAGCCAGAATGGACACAGAGTCACTTCAGTGACTGACAAGTGTTTGTGTCTCTTTTTGTCTCTGATAAGGAAGAGCAATGCTGCAACTGCAGTTTAGTCTGCTTTTCGGCCTCTGGATCCAAGTACCTGCTCTTTTCAGCTTGAGTGAGCCACTTAGAGGTGGTTGCTCCAAAACAAAAAGCGGATAGCCATTTCAGCAAGGAAGTGATGCTGGTAGTGGAAGCTGCCCTGCAGAGTGCCTTAGAACATCACCTGCCAATCACATCGTTTCTGAGCAATTAGTACAAATTTGTAAACAGCAAATTAAAATGCAGCCAGCTTCACCCAATGCCTGACTCCAGCAGTACTCAGTTCCCATTAGGTGAAATTTAAAGACTGCCCTATGTAAATCTGGCAGGTAAAAATACCAAGAAAAACACATTGTAAACATTTTAAAATGTTATTGGTATGAAAATAATGAAAAATAATAAAGTCCTGTCTCAGTTCATTTTTCTTTAATACATTGCATAGGACCTACAAAGATAAATCACATTTTTCAGACGTGGGTGTATGAAGTTAGGCACCTAAATTTGCATATGTAGGGTTGCCAACTTTCTACTTCCACAAAACTGAACACCCTTGTCCTGCCCCACCCCTTCCTCTGGGGCCCAGCCCCCCCACTCACTCCATTTCTCCCCCACTCCTGCACTCACCCATTCATTTTCAACAGGCTGGCTCTGGGGGTAGCACTGGATGGGGTGGGGGTGGCTCTGGGAAGGAGTAGAAATGAGGAGGTCAGGGTGTGGACTCTGAGCTGAGGCAGTGGGCTGATATGTGGGAGAGGGTGAGAGCTCTGGCTGTGCATGCAGACTCTGGGGTGGGGTTGGGGACGAGGGGACTGGGATGCAGAAGGGGGTACAGGAGGGGGTGGAGCTGAGGAGTTTGGGGTATGGGGTATACTGGTCTGGAGCAGAGGGCTGGGGCCAAAAAAAGGGGTTCAGGGTGCAGGAAGAGGCTACTGATGGGGGCTGGAGAGTGAGGTGCAGGAGAGGTGTGAGGGCTCTGGTTGGGGCTGAGGGGCTTCAGAGTCTGGGAGGGGATTCTTGGCTGGTACAGGGATGAAAGGGGTATGAGGCACCCACTGTGGGGTGCAGACTCTGGGGTGGGGCTGGAGATGATGGGTTTAGGGTGCAGGCAGGGATTGAGGGGTTCAGATGATGGGAGGGGGATCAGGTTTGGGCTATGGGGTGTGGACTCAGGAGTGCAGGCTCTGGGTGACACTTCAAGCAGCTCCCAGAAGCAGCATCATGTCCCCTCTACAGCTCCTAGGCAGAGGCATGGCCAGGTAGCTCTGTAAGCTGCCCCATCACCTGCAGGTACTGCTCTCACAGCTGCCATTGGCCACAGTTCCCAGTCCGTGGAGGTGCAAAACCAACACTTGGGGTGAGGACAGCATGACGCAGAAGCACCTGGCTGCCCCTATGTGTAAGAGACAGAGAAAGGCTATACCACTGCTTCCAGGAGCCACGCAAAGCCAAGAGAAGCTGGGAATTAGGTGACTTAGCCTTGCTGTGCTGCTAACCAGACTCTCCTGATGGAACTGCCTGGGTCCCTTTTTGACTAGGCATGCCAGCCAAAAACTGGACCCTAGGTATTTTGGCATATATGATGCCTGTTCTTCAGAGAGGCTAATTCCTAACTGTGAAGTTAGCAGAGGCTGTAGGTAATTCTGAAAATCATGCCCTTCATTTAGGGCCATGGTCACCAACCAGTAGATCACGATCTACTGGTAGCTCTCAGGGGCTCTAAGAGTAGCTCTTGAGCCCTCTCTGAACTGCGCGCCTACGCAGTTCATTTACATTAGATTTCCTCATTTGAGGAGCAGCTACTCACTGAGCAACAACACAGGTGAGTAGCTGCGAGGAATGGTGGGAGCTGGGAGATCGGGAGTGCTGAAACACCCCAGCCAGCTGACTGTGGCTTTCAGCTGAAAGAAGCTGCCCCACACTCCAGCTGATTGGCGGCTTCTCCTCTGCGCCTGCCCACGTGGAGCTTGGTGCACCCTGGCTAAGCGCCATGGCCAGCTGGCCGGGCAGCCACTTCTCTTCCCTCCAGCCCGGCTGCCCTGTGTTCAGCCCAGGGAGGCTGCGTCTAGCTTCAGCTGTGCTGGAGCAAGCTTCCCAGGCTGAGTGCAGGATCACAGATGCCCATCTGATGGACTGTATACGACTAGCAATCTCAGACTACAACCCAGACTTCAAGACACTGGCAGATACTGTTCAGTCACAGGTGTCACACTGAGACTTTGTTATTGGAAGAAAAATATATAATTATCAATACTTGATTTTAGATTTACAAAATAGCAGAGAACAAAATGTATAAATGTAACATTAAAATAGCATAAATTAGCATAAATGTGACATTAAAATAGCATAAATTAGCATAAATGTGACATTAAAATAGCATAAATTAAAAACAGACCATTTATTTCATAACTATAAACATGTGATTTTAATTGTATATATTGCATAATTTAAAAATAAACTGTTTAACAGCGTGTATAAGGGCTGGGGATAGCAAGTGATGGACAGGAGACTAGAGAGGGTGGGGCTTCAAGGAAAGGGCGGGTCTTCAAGGAAGGGGCGGGGCGGTAGCTCTTCGCCTGTTCTGAGACTTAAAAAGTGATCTTGGGTGTAAGAAGTTTGGAGACCACTGATTTAGGGGCTAGATTTGTTGCCAAGTCTCACAAGAGAAAAAAAATGGTGCTGCCTTTCAAAACAAGCCCAACCCAGTTTACAGATTGTGCACAGACAGATCCATGCACATGCAAAACTATGGTGGTGGCACTTGAATGAGAATCAAGATTTTAAAATCCAATATTCTTTACTTAGAAAGTAAGCTTTTGGGGAAAGGACTGACTTTGTTGGATACATGCATGGGGCCAAACACAGGGGCTGCACCATGTTGGCATTATTGCCTATGCAAATCAATAATGTTACTTCCTACAGAAATATTATCTCCAGAAGCTGGGTTTTTTACCCTTTATCATAAAGGAATAAGAAACTAAAATGCCTCTTCTATTCAATTTTAGCAAAATGCCTCTTCTATTCAATATAGTCTCATTCTAGCTCTAGAAAGTAGGTTCAAGTGTTCACTAAGAACTATAGGTATTTTTACAAAAATAAAAGAGAACAGTGACAAAGAAGACTGAGCTGGTAATTGGCAGTGTCTGAAAGGAGCAAGGCACTGTTCCTACTTAGTTACACACAAGTCATCACTAATTCACATTCAACAGCTGACGTCTTGCTAGAAATTGTTTAGTCTTTGTTGATGAGCCTTTTTGGGGGGCAGTTTTCTAAAAAAGCACATCTGGTTCTTTGTTCAAATCTTTATGATGAGGAAAATGGCCCTTCAGACCTGGTAACTTACTACAAATAGTGCAGCAAATACAATGCTTCACATACACAGGAAACAGCTGGATAATAAACCATATTTCAGTGGACTTTCATAAAAGCCAATGAGTCGTGCAAACTAGCATTCACAGCAGCAGGGCTACCCACGCAGCTCTGTTAGAGCTTCCAGTGCCCCAAGCTAGACTTAATTATCACCCCCCTTTCCCCCCCCACACACACCCTGTGTATGGTCATACATGGGCATCTGTGCAGATGAGAAATCCTGCACCAGACCAGTATTCTGTGCACAAAACCCCACGGTCAACTCTAGAGCTCCCATATGTTGCGTCAGTTGAGACTTGTAGAGTTTACAAAATGCAAGAGGGAGGGTCTATTTCATCTGAGTTTTCGGCTGCCAATTAAATGTTTCTTAGCTGACCGGGCCATGGAACAATAGTGATCTCATATGTCAGGAGAGTGTAATCCACATATTATTAATAAAGTTCCTTTGCCTCTTAGGGAGGTTAAAAGTAGATGGAGAAAATGTCACCAAAATGAACATTTGCGCAGGCTAGAAAACATGACCCCAAACCACACATGACTGCAAAGGAAAATCTGGGACCTTCTGAGGCCAGCCTCAGTCCCTCTGGGTTAATAAAACCAGCAATTTTTACCCACTTGCATCCAAGGCTCAAAACATACAACTGCCAGCTGGTTAATTTTTATTATAGTAAATGAGGGCTGAACAGAAATAAATTATTTTCCTTGCCATAAGAATTAGGAGATGGAAGAAGAGCTTTCCGGTCATCCTGGTCAGCTGCTGCCAATGCAGGACTGCTCCTAACTGCATTTCCATGGCTTTTTCCTACCCAGTTGGACGTGACTCAGCGGGGTTCCCCCACTCCTCTGCGGAGACTATTCCACAAGTAATCAATCTCACAATTAGGACATTTCTGCTTACATTTTCCTTTGTTAAATGTCATTCCAGTCACAACTTGGGCTGCCCTACAGTATTCTGCTTCTCTGTGGCATTTCTTTCGCTAGGTTTTTATACTGCACTCGTCACCAGTGCTCATGAATTTCCATGATTCCTTTCCCCTATCACAAAAGCAGCCAAGCCAGGGTTCTTCCCAGCCTGTCTCTTGTAAGCAAGTTAACTGTCCAAACGTAAACAAACCTTTTCCCTTGCTGCCCTGTGGTATCACTGCCTTGCCTCCTGGGGACTGTGTGGGTGCTCCCTCGCTTGCACTTTCTTCCCCTTCCATACTGGGTCTCTCACTGACTCCTCATAGCCCCACGTGCAGCCCTGTCCCCTTAACTAGACCAACCGAGAACATGTGAGCGCACAGGAGAGCACCTGCTTCAGTTATACAGGCCTGTTGCACTGTGGCACCTCCCTAGATAAAGCCAGGCAGTGTGTCTAGTGGTTAGAGACACAGCGAAGGCCCTATTCCCTGTGCTGCCATTGGCTCAATGAGACATCTTGAATAGGCCATGTCAGCGTTCTGTGCTGCTAGTTAGCAAAACAGAGGTAGCTCTTACCCAGCTTTGTCTGGTGCTCTGAGAGCCTTTGATATAAGGAGCTAAAAGCACAAATAATAAGCAGGGGCAGAAGAAGTGAGGGGACTGTCACAATGGAACTATTTGGTGTGGGGGGGCTCTGCTCCCTCCCCCCATAAATGCACAAGCTTTTGAAGGGGGCAGAGACAAGAGCAGGATTCAGAGTGACTGGAGTAGCCACCATGGGACCTAGGAGCCACCATCATTGCTAGACGCACCCACAAACTACATTTGCTCTGGGGTTGGCCGGAGCCCCTCACTGTCGTCATCTGAAACCAAACCCTTAAAAATCTCTCTCCCGTTTCCCTCAGCAAGTCTGGCTGCAGTTGCCTGGGCGCTTCACTTTCTCCTTCGTTCTCATGCAGCCACCCAGTGAGTTTGCCTGTGGAAGGATCTCTTCTTTTCTGTCCATTTTACATTCAAAGGCAAACAAGGCCCTTGTCCCTCTTGGTGACCCCCAGCTCCGACCTTTCCTGAACAAACCTCAGCCCCTCCCCAGCCACCCACCCGCAGAGCTTAAAAAGAACCTGCACTTCAATTCACAAGCACTGGCTGAGGCACAGCCCCTCCTTTGTATTGTGCCTTCAGATACACACTCGTGACCCAGCCTCCAGTCCATGCTGTACCCAGCCTCACCCAGGGAGCTGCGTCAACGAGCTGGCCTGGCTGGAGCACTCACTCACTCACTCACTCGGCTGACACGCTGAAAAGAATGGGCCACCCGGATGCCATAGAGACAGCGCTGACGGAATGAGCAGGCGCAGCAGAAGGCAGTCAGCAGCTGGGCTGTTTTCACAGCTCTACAAACCTGCGGAGCCGCAGTGCTAACTGCAGGCGTGTTTTAATCAGGAGGACAATGGTGACAGGGCTGTACTGAAATGCCAGCGTTCCCACCAGGCAATGATGTCATCATTCCTGGATAAACCACCTAGTCCCGTCCCTAATCAGGGAATGGCTTAGAACAACCCCCTCCCCCGTGTATGAAGAGCCACGAATGTTCATAGCTACCCCAGAAACCAGACTTTATTTCCTGGCCCATTCACATGACGTGAGAAAGGTCACATGGCTCGGGACAGCACCTGCTGACTATACTGATACTGATACAGTAGTCCCTTTGTCCATCAAGGAACAAACCAAACCCGCAATTCGGAACATTTCCCAGACCGGTGAGAAGGTGTGAGCCCTACTATTGAGGCTTGAGTTCTTTTCTGTCTCTCAAGAATTGGTGCCAACATACCCTACTTGCAACTCTCAATCTATGCCAGACTCCACTAGACTGCCAGTCTCCACCCTGGGGGAAAATGTGCTTGTAGGTGGTATCTGGTAGATATAGTCAGGGAGTAACTCCTTAATGCTCCTCAGCAATGTCTTCTAGTATAATGCCTCCTCTAGGACTCAGGTAGTTCTGTGGCTGAGATGAGAGGGAGCAGCCCCTTGTTTTATAGCAGTATGGCTTAAGGGTGGTTCATTGTGCTGGATAGTGTAAAAGCAACCTTGGCCGGCCATTAGAGCAGCGACAGCAAAGAAAGCCTTACGCAGCATCAGCCACAGCTTTCTGTGCTCTGCCTTGCTGTGATGTTACACCCCACAAATGTAGTTGTAGGGGCGTCTAGCAATGGTGGTAACAGCTCTAAACCCTCCCTTAATGGACAGGGAGCAGAAGCTGCCTGTGAATGGGAGAGAGGAATCGGAGGAGTGATGTGAGCTACTGAGGCTCGGTGTGGTGAAAGGAGCCAGTTTCAGGGAGGAGGCTCCAGGTGGTGGGATTTCTACCTGCTCGTGGGCCCTTTCCAACCCCTCAGTGTTCCACTCCCTGCACCCTAGGCTGCTCCTAGGTCCCATGGTGGCTACTCCAGTCACTCTGAATCCTGCTCCTGTCTCTGCTCCCTTCAAAAGCGTGTGAGTTTATGGCGGGCGGGGGGGGGGAGGGGGGTGGGGGGGTTGAGAGAGGGCAGAGCCCCGCACCAAATAGTTCCATTGTGACAGTCCCTTCACCTCTTCTGCCCCTGCTTATTATTTGCGCTTGTAGCTCCTTATATCCCGGAGCCAACTCCAAGGTAAGGTTGTTAAGGACTAGTTGCTTATTGGATAGTCGGTCAACTAGTTGATTCCCCTCCTTGCTGCCTCTATCAGATAGAGGCAGCAAAGGCGGGGGGAAGAAGGGGTGCTTCAAAGCGGCAGTGCTGCACAGCTGAGCCAGGGATCAGCTGTGCCAGCGCCCCCAAGGCGGTGTTTCAAAGGGCAGCACCCCACGGCTGAGCCCTGGATAAGCTGTGCAGTCCTGCCCCTTTGAAACGCCAAAGTGGCATTCAGAGGGGCAGCGCCATGGAGCCTGGGATCAACTGGGGACTCCACAGCTGATCCCAGGCTCTGCACCCTGGGTTGCATGACCTCGGGTTCTGGGGAAATGCTGCACAGAACCGGGTCAATTGGGGAGTCCCCCCACTGACCCCAGGCTCCCTGAGGGTGCTGTGGCTTTGAAATGCATAAGAGCTCCCACTGGGGCTATTTGATTTTTCTCTTTTTTTATGATGTGGTGCTTTTTATTCCAGCATGCTGGGGGCCACATGTCCAAGGAGCTACAACCCAACTTTAGAAACTGGGCCTAGGATTTGCATTCATCTCAAGACTTTGTATTTATGTGAACTGCATCTGGGTGCATGAACTAGGCTGTTGGTCACTGGACTGCTACCTTGAACTTGAAGAGGCAGATTTTTGCATGTTAAAAAGCAAACATTTGTGCATGTTTTGCATGATGAAAAAGCGAATGTGCCAAAGCTTAAGAAAAGAGCAACTTCAGATGCAGTTTTAAGGGCTTCTTTTGCAAATTTGAAAATAACAAAAGGCCTTAGGCTGAGAGTCAAGAGAAAGAGGACAGACATTCTCACCTAATGATTTGATAGGTTGTCTTGACCAAATTATTGGCAATACTCGGTAATCCCAGCATGCAAAGTGTTGCAGACTCACAAAGTGCTTTTAAAACGTTCTTAAACAGAGCCTCCCAACATTGTCTGATGGGTTAGAGTCATTCCCGTCTGCCAGATGTGGCACCTAATGCACAGAGAATCAAGGCTCGTGCTTAAGTTCACTCCGAGCCTGAATCAAAGCCCACAGAAGCCAGTGGGGTCTTTCCACTGCGATTAATGAGTTTGGCTCAGGCCCCCAATGACATTGCAGCAGAGCTGAGCCCAGACATCCTGGCTCCAAGACCCCTCCTTTAAACCACACAGTTGCCTTTATATGTGAGCATAATGAAGTGACTGGAAAATAGTCTCTGTGCTACCTCTGCTGGTGCAGATAGGGGCTGGTGAGAGACAGAGACCCTGAAGCAGCAGCCCCACACGTGCTGTTAGCTCCCAGACAAATCCGCATACAAATGAATGATAATAAAAATAACCCTCCTTATCCTGGGAAGTGGGATGTTTTGTGGTCTAGCTGTTTCTGCTGCCTGGGAATGAGGCAGTAAAATGTTAACAACTGGCTATAACATTTATGGTAAAACAAAGCTGTAATATTCAGCTATAAACCTGAGAAGCGCTACTCACAGCCAGAAAAACAGCCAGTGCTGCTGCTGCTGCTGTGGTACGGGGAGGGGGGCAGGGAGAAGCCATGTTTGCTGGGAGTGACATCACCGGAAAAACCCAGCGGCACTTCAGGAACTCCATGTCCCATTAATCTTTTTACAACAGCAGCAATAAACTGTGTGACTCCGGCATTAAAAATACTTGTTGAGGTCACTGCAGGCTGAGGATGGTGAAGGCTGAAACAGGTGTGTGGGGAGGGGTGAACCCACCAACTTTCCCCAGCAAATCCAGACAGCACTATGCTATGTGCCAGAGGCTACACACTGACACTCTGACTGTGTTTTTACTGAGTCTTTAATGGGCTGGAAGAACTGAGTGAAATCTGAGGCAGTTGAGGTTAGGCCGTGATGGCCTTTGTTATGCTTCCTACTTTTGTGTAGGGGTGAACAGAGAATGAGGTCTTGCTCTACTGCCAAACAGTTAATGTAGGACTCATCTCATCTACTCTCTTAGCAGTTATAACTCCCTAGTTAGCCTCCTCTTCTCTGCAGAAGAGATTTCCTGCCTTTGGGGACTCCCTCTGGTGCAGAGCCCTTCGGTAGGGACTCTTGGTAAAAATGATGGGGGTATTACAGCTGTTGAGGGAGTTACCAGAAGGGCACAGATATGGACAACTTGCTCTGGCTTTCTTTAGGGCTATGTATGAGTTTGGCTGTGGGAGGTTTGTTTGTTTTTTTTAAATCTGTCCTTTGGGTCAAACCCCACTGTTCCATACTATTCTAGTTCAAGGCTTTTGCCTGGGTGGATGTGTTCTGGTTACAGGGTTAATAGTGGTAACACCCCCACCTTAAGATTAACTCTTCTTGGGGTGCGCAGGGTGTTATGCTCTTTGGGCTGGTCCTCCACCCTCTCCCCCCACTTCTCCTCCAGCAATCCCTGACATTCTGCCGGCAGGTAACAAATACTGCTGCGGCAGCCACACAATACAATGTGCTTGTGTTCTTATCAGAGGGATGCCTGAAACAATCCTCCAGATCAACCAAATACTGCAACACTCTATGACATGCTGATTGAAACCCTAGTTCTGGACACAGCCTCACCATGCAGGGGAGAGTAAGAAGGTTTGAAATCCAGCCCCAAATATTGCAATGGCATCCAAACACTAACTTTCATTGAATGACTGGCCCCATGCTGCTGTGGGAGGTCTCTCCCCCCTCCATGGCGTTCCCATGCTGGTTCACAGTGACATTCATAAAAAGCCCTGGTTTGTGGTTTGGCACAAGTATATGTCTGGTTAATCAGGTGCTACCTGCAGCATGGGAAGTAGGACACATCCTAATGCAGATAAAGGCAGCCAGGGGAGAAAAAAATGCTTTTAGCAGATTTTGAGCAAGGCCGTATGGAATGTTATCTTTGATTCACAGGGCTCTGTGCCAATATGGGGCCACCAAGCTGCACATGCTGTAAGTACCCACACATACTGAAACAGCCCTGCCAGCTCACCCTGTGCTTGCTCCCTGCTTGCACCAGGCGTTTAAGCACAGGCCTGCTTACCTCGCTTCCAAGCCAGTTCCTACGCAGAGTATCAGGTTGTAGCACTGAAAGGAAATTACATTTAGCTGCAGATCTAGGCTACATCTTTCTACATGGCAGTGTTTTTTCGGGATACTAGAGGTATCCCAAAATAGCTATTCTGTGTCTTTTGAGTGTGCCCATTATTTCAAAATATAACGGGCTTGCTATTCCGGTGTCCCTGTAAACCTCATTCCACAAGGAGTAAGGGACTTTTTGGAATAGTGATTTATTTCAAAATAAGTGCTGTGTCGACAGCTTCAAAATTTGAAATAAGCTATTGCAAAATAACATTGAAATAAGATACGCAATGTACATAGCTCAAATTACGTCATATTTCGACCTATGATGCAGTGTAGATTCACCCTGGGTATGTCTACACTACCCCGCTAGTTCGAACTAGCGGGGTAATGTAGGCATACCGCAATTGCAAATGAAGCCCGGGATTTGAATTTCCCGGGCTTCATTTGCATAAGCAGGGCGCCGCCATTTTTAAATCCCCGCTCGTTCGAACCCCGTGCCGCGCGGCTACACGCGGCACGAACTAGGTAGTTCAAACTAGGCTTCCTAGTTCGAACTACCTAGTTCGTGCCGCGTGTAGCTGCGCGGCACGGGGTTCGAACGAGCAGGGATTTAAAAATGGCGGCGCCCTGCTTATGCAAATGAAGCCCAGGAAATTCAAATCCCGGGCTTCATTTGCAATTGCGGTATAAATAGGAGGGTAGTGTAGACATACCCCCATAGAGTCCTCAAAGGGCTTTTGTTACCTTATAGTATGAATCTGTGACACATCTGTCTGTATTTTCTGCAGGGCCAGTTCAAGCACATCCAGAGCACCGTCCCCCTACACCCTAATCCAGACCACAGCCCTTCCTCATGTGAAATCATGCTACTGAGCCATCACACTCAGGTTATATTTCTGAAACCAAATCCAATGCTAATTATTTCCCAATAAAGAAATGGCTTTTTGAGACAATACAGTATTTTAATACTGATATTGTTACCCCCCCTTTTCTCACACGTGTAGCCAATATTCAGGGTCTTTTGTGTGTTCCAGTTAGGAGGGAACACAGATGAAGCACTCAGATATTTTTGACACAATCCTTTTATTTAAAAAAAAGTGAAATGAATTGAACAACAGAGGATTGTTTATTTGCTCATAATCCCAAGCCTCTTTCTAGCTAGCATTCTACCCAAAAGCTCTCTCTCTCTCTCTCTCTCTCTCTCTCTCTCTCTCTCTCTCTCTCTCTCTCTCTCTCAGCTTTTGGTCAGTGTCATGCTACAAGTGTTTCTCTGTCTGCTTTTGGGGATTCTTTGCTGTCTTGTTTGTGTGCTTCAATGGCTTCCCTCTCTCACATCCCCTTCCATTACACCAGTGGTCACCAACCAGTAGATTGGGATCTACTGGCAGATCTTGGAGCCTCTGACAGGTGATCCTGACTGTTTTGGCCAAGAGGCTCTCAAGTACAGAACTTCAGCTGCCCCTCCCACTAGTGCTATGCATCTCTGCCCTTTGCCTTGGAGCTGTTTCCCTCTCCTACCCTGTATCCTATCTCTACAGAATGGGGGTGGGGGACACAACAGGCTTGGGATGGAGATTACTGGCTGCTTTTGGGAGTGGTGCAGGGCCAGGGGTGATCCTGCCTTAGCCCCACTGCACCACCACCCAGGAGCCACCTGTGGTCAGCAATGACCAGCTGGAGCTCACATCCTGAATCCCAGTCCCTGTCATGAACTCCCTCCTACACCCCAAGTCCCTGTCCTAGCCCTGATCCCCCTAGACCTAAACTCCCTTACAGAACCTGTACCCTGAACCCCTCATCCTGAAACCCAACCCGTGTCCCAGTCTCAGCTTAGCCCTTCTCACACTCCAAATCCCTTAGCCCATTTCAAAAGGGTCGCCAAGTGTCTCCCCAGGTGGCTCTATTCCCCTTTCCTTCGCCCCTGTTTTTGAATTGCCTTGGGTTACCAAGTCTTCCTGAATTGCCAAAATGGGTCCCCATATGGAAAAGGTTGGGAACTGCTGCCTTAGCCCACGACCAGAGCCTGTGTCCCAATCCTCTGCCCCTGCCTGGCAAAAGGGAGGAAGGATGGAGTGAGCAGGGCCAGGGCCTTGGAGAAGGGGCACAAAGGAGGCGGGGCAAGGGTTTGAGGTAGATCCTGGATTGCACTTCAATTCAAAAAGTGATCTCATATTTCAAAAGGTTGGAGCCCACTGCATTACACAATACCTTGCATTTGCACCCATTCCCCAGTCAAACCCCACTGCCCACTGTTCAGATTCCTGAACATTCTTGTATGGCCTGTCTTTTGAAGGGTGGTGCTTATTTGTTTCTGCTGTCTGTTCCACAAGGGAGCTGCCTTGCTCTTTCCATTACATATCTGAATGCAGAGTAGTTGTTATACTCCCCAGCTCCAGGGAGATTTCATGATAACAACCCCTACTTCATCCATATAAATAGACGATATGATGGCAGGCCTCACTTTCCAGGTCAGCTGAAAGGACAGAAAAATAAACTTGTTCCTGTTAATCTGTTTTTGCCCTACTTCCCCTTCAGTTTGACTGACCTTCAGCTCTGGCTGGGCTAGTGGAAACAGAGTAATTTGGAGGAGAAGGATAAATATAGGCATTTGAATGTGCAAAATGGGGTGCTGGGGTATGATGAACCTGGTATGAACCTGTTAGAGAGCACAAATGCTGAGTCTGTACACAGTAGGCCTGGGTACAATATAGACACTGAATGCTTTAAAAACAGGCCCTGAGAATAGATACTGTGCAAACTGAGCTTAGGAGCGACTGACACAAGCTGCCTGAACAGACATGAGGCAGCCAGTGGCTATTCACAAGGTAACGCTGCCAAACAAAAATTGTAAAAACAAACCCAAATCAAAATGAGCCCTTACTTCTCCACTCTGTCATCTCAAGAAACTGTCAAGAGGCTCTGATAAATACACACTCAAGGGCCTGAAGGAGTTGTTACATTAAATATCCCATCCTCACCCTAGTAGAGATTGTAAAGGATTCATCTCAGTGGTAGTGTCTGTGGTATTGCCTGATAATGACTACTCAGGGCCTCTCTAGCAAAACTGAGCACAAATATGCTCTTTTAAAGAAATGTCTTTAATACATAGCTATTGATCGGTAGGCTGTAATGGGTCCTTCAGAAGGCTGTGTGGAGGCTGAGGTACTAGGCAGGCGGATCCTTGACTCCTCATTACAGAGAATGTTGTTACAATCTCCTTCATTGGGGATTTTTAAGAGCAGGTTAGACAAACACCTGTTAAGGATGGTGTAGACCAGGAGGTCTCAAACTCTCAGCCTGCAGGCCATCCTAGGCTGGAGTGACTGCACAATCCAGCCTGTGAGTCCCAATGTGCAGGATGGAGAGTTGTCCATTCCCATTCCTATCCCCAGGCCCCTTTCCTGTCATCGCCTTGCCCTCTACCTCCCATGGCACCCCACTCCCCAAGGACACAGCTTTGGAGGGGTCTGGCGTGGGGCAGCAGCGGTTGGGCCCCTCTGCACTCTCTGTGGCAGCTGAAGCCATGGGGACGCAGAGGGCAGAGAAGGGAGTGCACCTGGTGTGTATGCTCTGCTTCCCCACAGGGAGTGGGGGGGGGAGGGGGAGTTGACCACTGCTGCCACCCTGTGCACATAGAACATCTGGGGTTGGCTAACTCTGGCGGCGTTTAGGTTCTGGCTTTGATCACAAACGTTAGAGAACTACTAGAAACCTAACTACTTTGCAGCCTAGTCTCTTCATCCTGGGATGGGGCATCTCCGAACTCATTGCCCGCTCTGCTGGGGAAATTGGAAGGAAGTGATTAATCCAGCTCTCCTTCCCAACTTCCCTGACTGAAATCTTGACTGAATTAGAGCATATCTATTAGATAAACGGCCATGTTCATTTTAAAATTCCCAGCAATGGATAATTAGCCCAACCCTGGGGAAATTGGTGAAATGACTAAATACTCTCACTGTTAAAGATGTCTGGCTTATTTACCATCCAAAACTGTTTAGCTTCAGCTTCCAGCCATTGCATCATCCAAAACCTTTTTCAGCTAGATTGAAGAGCCCATTATCAAATTTTTGTTCCCCAGGTAGGTACTTACAGGCTGTGATGAAGTCATCCTTTAATCTGCTCTTTATTAAGCTAAACTGACTGACTGATCAGACTTTATAAGGCATTTACCAATTCTTTAATTATTCATGTGGCTCTTCTCGGAACCAGCTCCAATTTATCAGCATCCTGCTTGAAGTGCCAGAACTGGACACATTTTTCAAGTAGCAATCACACTGGTGCCAAATATACAGGTACTAGAACCTGCCTATTCCCATTGAAACATTCAAGAGTCACATTAGCCCTTTTGGCCACAGAGTTGCTCAAGGACATTAGGCTCAACTGTTTACTTTCTTGCTGGCCCAGTTTTCACCATGATCTGATTCTGTTCTCTATATATTGAATTTATGCTGCTTTCATTCCAATGACACCAGCAGTTACCCCTATTTGACAAGCGAGAATTCGGTGCCAAGTTGTCTCCATGGCAGTAGTGGTGCCTTCAGTTAATTGCAAGTACCCCCGCCCCACAAACACTCCTAAAAATAGGACACGTGGCAACCTCCTAAAAATCATGCCCTTTAGGTCTTTTGATTTATATGTCCAATCTTACTCTCCAGCACTTTGTCCAAAAACTATTACATTGTTAAAAGACCTTTTAACATGCTGTTCATTGCAGCTGGCCTTCTGTGTGGATAAAGTAAGCAAATTCCTATTTACACAAAATTGGTCTTCAACGTTTATATCAATGGAGTCATTCAAAGGCATTGAAATGTTTCCAACTGGAAACTTTGATCCTGCACCATACCTTAGTGTGGGAATAATCGATGTGAGCACATGTTTTGGAAATATGTGGCTGTATGTATCTTCTGTGCCATGATTTACTGCACCCTTTCTTGATATATGGACGATATATGTGTGTAAAAGTCTGGGTTCAACAAGTTTATGGCTCAAAGTTATCATCTGTACATATTCCCAGAAACTTGACTTTAACAAAAGTCCCCACTAAGTCATTGTTTTCCATTAAACGATGTAAATATCTACACACCTTTTAAAGTATTCAGTGCAGTCATCGTACTTAATGAAGAGTGCAGGTAACCAGGAGACTAAGAGAAAGTGATCAGCTGCTGTGTAATTTGGGAAAATAATGCCCTTTAATATTGTAACAGGTGCTGGACTATGACTCACACAAAAATATAATAGTTACCTTTTTTTAAGGACTGGTGGGTGCAGTGCTCAGAGAGGAAGCATAGAAATGTGTCAATAAAATGAGACAATCTTTCATACTATAAGTGCCTTCAGAAGTTGTGAGCCTTGTTTTGTATTTTTTGCAAACATACAGAGCCATTCCTTGGGTACTTTAAACCAGAGGGACTGCTCCAGGCCCTGCACTTTGGACTGGTGTGATTGGTTGGGAATAAGGGCATGGGGTGTGTGTCAGCACCTCCACGTCCTGGCTGAAAGTCCTGGGCGAGCAAGGCTCTGAGGCCAGATCTGTTCTCCTGGGCCAGCCACTGATGCAGATTGAGCTTCCAAGCCAGTGGGGGCTGATTTGTCTCACACCTCGTAGGGACGACCTTGGCTTATAAGGCAGCTGTAATGCCCATCTTTGTTTATGGATGTGTGACCCAGTAACCTACAGCCAACATCTCATGTGGCCAGAGTGGTTCCTGCAGCGCTGCCTCAGGAGGATTCTCAGGCTCAGCTGGGAAGACTGATGTGCTAATATCAGTATTCTCTCTTCAGCCAACATCAGCAGTACAGAGGCGCAGATCATGAAACACCAACTGCGCTGGGCTGGCCAGTGTGTGACTATGCTGACACTCGCCTCCCAAAGCAAGTCTCAGGTCAATCAGAGAAGAAGAGCTTATGGAGGGGACGCAGAAGCATGTCAAAGACATAGTGAAAGTGCACCTAAAAGGGGGGGGGGCGCATCAACCTAACCAATTGGGAGGACTATTGTGCAACAGAGCACAGAGATGCCATGCCATACACCCAGCCACAGCTCACTGTGAGGAAAACACACGTGCTCATGAGACACAAAAGCTACAAAGGCGGAAAGAGGGCACAACAGTCCAGCCAACAGCTATGTCTCCTCCAGTTTACACCTGTCATTTCTGTGGGAAAGTCTACAGGGCACAAACTGGGCTCCTTAGCTACTTAATAACCCACCAGTGAACTCTCCTGGCAAACACATGCTGGAATCAAGGGAGAGCCAAACATTTTTGGTAATGTATTGCCAGTGAGACTGGGCAACAGCTGAAAAACTTCTGAATCTGTTTTAATCATGAATGATGAAAATGTCAATGTCTTATAATTCCAACTGCAGAAGGAAACCTGTGCAGGGATGAAAGTTATGTTTCTTTTAGCTGACTCCCAAACACATAGTTCAGAGTTGATCTGCAAATTGAGCTGCGCTGATATTCCAAACTGTAATTAACTGTGTATTATGGTACAGTGTGCCAAGTAACTATATTTTTGTTTTAGTGGTATGATAAATTAATTGTATAATTGTACTCCAATTAGTGTATCATATGGGGTACTACTGTACATTGTTCTAAAAAACTGACAAATTATGCTAATGCATGCAACACTACATGAATGCCATCACGATCATGTTAGTATTCTGACACCATCTGTCATTTGTTGTATCACATTGTATGATGCTGATATTACCTTAGTGATATCAGTATTTATTGAACTAAGAAGTAACCACTAACCTCTGGGAAGCCAAGTCAGTTCGTTAGCCTTGTTACAGACCTCAGTATAGCTTCCAGAAGGTAAACAAGCAAACAAAAAACAACAAGTTTTTAAAGTGATAGACTAACACAGCTACCCCCCTGAGACAAGGAAACACAAGCTTCCTGACCCATCATATGACTTTTCAGCCTACCTGGAATCCCTGTTTTCATCTTATATGTGATAATTTGCATTGATAACACTGTTTGGTCCTCTTCAGGCTGAGGCAGTACCAAACAGCTTGTCTTTTGTATCAAATGCCTCACTGAATCCATCATACCAATCAGGGTCATGAATTATGGAGCCCACAATAAAAACTTGTCAGAGTAAGGTCTAGACTGTAGGAACACTGGGTTTTAATTTTGGAGGCACATTTCAGAGTGAGACTTTTGTTTTAAGGAAACTACAAAAGATCCCTCTACCTACTTTTAGCTCCTTATGTCTATTTGCACTGACGTAAATGCCAGATGAATCATTTTTGCCATTTACATTAGTGTAATGTTAATACTGCCAAAGTGCTTCTGTACATACATTAACAGTATTAACATCAAATACATATGTACACCGTTTCCAGGGCAGGAAGAATATTATCTGACATGCAACCTGTGTTATACATCACAGAATCTTTGCTGCTGTGGAACACTTAAAAATGGTCTGTTAGCTCATTGGGAAGAAGTAGTCAAAGACATCCTGGCACTGACCTTAATTCACCAGTAATACAAAGCTTCAGGTAGAAAACTGCAACTATGGAATGGTTGTCGCTCATTTATTTTGGGGCTAGAAGGGCATCTCAAGAGGCAGGCAAAAAATAATATGCTGGAACTATATTGTTTGGAAGATTTTTTTTTCATTATCTGGGAATAGTTGCAAAGCAATGCCAGATGTTCAGATTTTCCAGCACACAAATTACATTTCCAGTGTTAGAATCTGTTCAGTGAGTCATTTACAGAGTCCTTTTTAATTATAGCATTAAAATTAATTCTGCACTGTGCTTTGAGGATGAACAATTACGTAAGGAGTAGGCATTATGATATTCTATTATTTTTTGTCAATTTCAGTGCTTATGGGTTTATTTTGGCTACAGTGGAAGGCTAAAACTTTACTACCTGCACTAATTAAAGACATGAGACTAATAACAACTAGCCCTAATGTGGTTAACCCCCATTTCTAAATAATTATACTCAAAGATTAGGGGTTTTGCTAAAGACGGGCACTCTTCAGACTTTCATCATTAGCTAACCCTGTTTGCTTCCGCCTATTACAAACACACAGTATCTTTCCATTTCATAATGCATGCTTTCCATTTCAATGCATGCCTATAAAATATTGCAGAGTGCCAGATCTAAAATTTAGACACCATTGTACCTCAGCATACAGCTTTTTTTGATGAAAAGGAGTCTTCCATATTTTTTCTAATTTACAGGCAGTCCCCGGGTTATGTACAAGATAGGGACTGTAGGTTTGTTCTTAAGTTGAATCTGTATGTAAGTCGGAACTGGCATCCAGATTCAGCCGCTGCTGAAACTGATCAGTTTCAACAGCGGCTGAATCTGGATGCCAGTTCCGACTTACATACAGATTCAACTTAAGAACCCCAGGCGTCCCCAAGTCAGCTGCTGCTGAAACTGATCAGCAGCTGATTCCAGGAAGCCCGGGGCAGAGCAACTCTGCCTCGGGCTTCCTGTAGTCAGCCGCTGGTCAGTTTCAGCAGCGGCTCACTTGGGGACATCTCGGGCAGAGCAGCTCGGGTGCTGCTGGGTTGGTCCAGTAGCGCGGCCGCTCCTCGGCGCTACTGGACCAACCCAGCAGCACCCCAGCTGCTCTGCCCCAGGCGTCCTGATTCAGCCGCTGCTGAAACTGATCACCAGCGGCTGAATCAGGACTCCTGGGGCAGAGCAGCTGGGGTGCTGCCGGGTTGGTCCAGTAGCGCCAAGGAGCAGTGCTGCGGGACCAACCGGCAGCGCCCCACCTGCTCTACCACAGGCCCCGGGCTTTGCTCCACGTCTCCCTGGTTTGCTGGGGGGGGGCACTAGCTGCGTCCCCCCCCCCCCAGCAGACCAGGGAGACGCTGAGCAAAGTGGCGGAGGACCCGGGCTGGACCCGCGGTGCTTCCAGATCAGCTGGAAGCGCCGCTGGTCCGGCCCGGGTCCTCCGCCGCTTTGCTCCCCATCTCCCTGGTCTGCTGGCTCCCCCAGCAGACCAGGGAGACGGGGAGCAGCTTTTCTTGCCCTGGAGGAGCGAGAAAATCCCCGTTCGTAACTGCAGATCCGACATAAGTCGGATCTGCGTAACTCGGGGACTGCCAGTATATCCTTTACCAGTATATCATAGTAGCCTGGCTCTAATTTCTATTTCTATACATTGTAATGCGCTCAGATACAAAGACCATTTTTTTTCTGAGGTCTACTTTCTTCCTTCAAGGAAAAAAACTACAAATGAACTGGGCTCCCATATCTTAACCAGTCATTAAAGTAAAGGCTCCATTATCAGCTCTGATACCTGAGGTAAATCAACATTTATATTGTAAAATTAGATGTGGAGGTTTTAAAATAAAAAATATGACCCCTATTAGGTCTGGACGTCACTGGCTTTAATAAGTACAATAGATTTGCTGGGCCTGCTCCAGCCCCTATTAATGTCAATAACACACATCTCCTGCCTTCAACAGCTAGGGGTAGCAAAGTTTTTATGAACTAGGCAACACTATGGGTTGAGTGGGTGAAAAAATGGTCTTGGTTTACAGGTCTTTTAAAAAGTCATTAGAATGCTCCCAAAAATGTAACGAGAACCCCAAGGCACTCATAAATGAGAGGGCTTTACATTCTTTGGTGCTGCTTTAGGCTGAGCTCTTTGCAGCCCTCTCTTCCCCTTCCCCCCCCAAAAGAGTGCTGTATGTGCTACCCTCCCATGCTCCTCCATTGTAGGGACCCCTGCAGCCTAACTCCCCTCCCTCATATCAGGGAGCACCCCCAATTTCCCTGTATGCCAGGAGCTATAGAAGCCCTATGTCCCCTTCCCCATTACCAGGATACTCCCATTTGCTTGCTATGCCAGAGACTCCCTGTGGACACCCACACCCATTCTAGCAGTACACAGACTTTCCCCCTGTCATTCTTATCAGCAGGTTCATTAAGCTATAGACAGTTTCTGAGGTAATTGACGCTGATGGCTCTGCTAATGAGATGTCAGAGGTGCCTCCATGTGTCCCCTCTTCTACATTTAACCAAAATCAACACGATTCTGCCTGTGGAGCCTTGCTCATTCCCTGAACAGCTGAAATCCCCTGGATGCCGTGTTCTAAGGTACCATGTTATGCTGGCATGATGAATGTAAGTCCTCTCTTGGCTTGGCTAAAAATCAAAAACATGGCTTATAAGGCTAAAGGAAGCATTTCCAAGTTCAGACCAAGATCTACCCATTTTTTTAAAAAATGCAGGGGAAACAGCCATTTATGGGCCCTAATCATCAGGTCCAGCTGAACTGGGCTTAGCATCAGACTTGGGGGCTAGGTGGAAATAGGCAGCTGTATGCCAACTTTGTGCTCCCTGACGCTGGAGGCTGGGTAGGGAGGGAAGTGGAAGGAGACCAGCCTCTGCTCTAAGATACATTATGCAGTCAACTGCAGCCAGTACTGGCTTCATGAGGCAGATGCACAAAACTTGCTGTAAACAGCTATGGGATAACCTGCACATAAGGAAGGTTTTTTTTCCCCCAATATCCCTATTAACGAAAGGTTGGTTTATGTCCATGAGGTATTACACAGCCTTTCCAAAGCACACTTTTTTTTCAGTATGCCATTATGTCTGCTACATAAATAGTACAAGCCACATTCTTCAGCCAAGTCTGCTTCAGAATTGCCATCATTTTCAAAAGAAGTATTACCTCTAGCTGACACCCCGGTTTCCTGATGTAATCAGGGACCTTACAATATATTTTTAGTGCTACCGCCTGTTGGTAAGTTTCAGCCACGTAAAAGAAATACATTAGCTATCACAGATTTGACGTCTTTGTTCAGCTCTGTGAAATTAACTTAGATCCTGTCATGTTGTCTTTCAAACCTCAGCATCACGGAGTAAGGTTTCCTAACGTGAATGCATTTTGATTTATTGCTTAGCAGAGAGTGCTGGATTTCTGTAAGGTGAGGACAGAATGAGAAGCCAGGACTGTTCTTGATCAGCTCCTTAATTTGTGATTCACATGCTTTCCCGGTGCTAACTGCCTTACTCCTATGATTGTTCTTAGTCAATTTTGGTATTTCTGATTTTATATGTTACCAGAAGACTTATCCGGCATTGTCTGGGTTTGGGTCTGGCCTGGAGTGACAAGGGCTGCACGGCCTGCCCACTGGCTTCTCCCTGGGGCCAGCCTGAGGAAGTAGGAAAGGGGGGAGCAATCAGGCTTTCAATTGGCTTCTCAATGGGGTTGATCCGGGGCAGGAGGGGCCATGCAGCCCAGTTGGCAGCTGCTTGCTGGGGTAGGTCAGGGCAGTGGGGGCTGTGCTGCCAGCTAGTGGCTGCTCCTGGGGCTGGGACACTTGCTGCCCTCCTGTAGTCATGTGTGAGTATATCTGTACCTGCTATCAAACCCCTCCCTTTTCATTTGATGAAAAACAATCACATCCCATGCACATTGCACTGTCTAGGTACAATGAAACCCTGACCTTAGTTTAAGTTATGATAAGAGATAGCGACATACCAAATTAGGTCATCCTAGCTCTTACTGTTTAGGAGTTCTTAAATAAATGGACTCATAGATGGACATATGCCCAAAGTCTCTAAAATATATAGTAGATGACTGCAGTTCATAGTCTATCATGCGACATCTACTTTACAACAGACCAAGGAACCAGATCCTGAACTATGAATTTGTCTCTTTTGCACTGCCACTGCTCCAGCAGTACAAAGGGGATGGACAACTGTCCTAGCACGGGAGATAAGAATTCCCCTGATGTAGAAGAATTGCCAAGCAGAATAAAACTAGCATAGATGGTGCTATATCTGGCCTCTACTTTCCTCTCACTGTACTCTGGTGATCCCAGAATGGCAAAGTAGTCTATAAGGGAATGTAAACTGGCATATTTTACAGCAACCCTTAGTCTCCCTGTTAATCCCACATTCAGGGAAGTGGAAAGGTGGCCTCTCCTGCCACTCCTCAGGACCTGGACCAAGCAGAACTCAGTTGGCCCTGGGGTTCTGGCCCTTTCTGTTTATAATTGAGATGTGAACTAATCATACTGTTCCTTGGCAGGCAAAACTCTCCCTGAGGTCAATGGGAGTTTTGCCTGCATAAAAAGCTGCAGGATCTAGTCCATATGTGAGTCACAGTGTAACTAAATAATCCCAATAAAACAATAGGTAGAAGAGTGACCTTTAGAAACAGAGAAAGAGAGAAATCATACTAGGAAATAGATGTAGAATTTACATGCTCAACACTGACCTAATTCTAGCTCTACTTTTCTCCTCCAGGCCTGAACTCTATTAAGCTCAAAACATTATTTCTTGCACCAACTGAAGTTGGCCCAATAAAAGATATTATCCCACCCACTTTGTCTCTCATAGACTATTACAGTCATTTCAGCACACTGAGATCGTTTCACAACCAGGAAATCAAGAGGTCAAGATCCAGTGTGTGATTACAAAAGTATCTCATGGCTAGCACTTAAAGTGTCCTGTGAAGAACAACAACATGACTAGAGGGGAACAGTGTGTCCAGTTCTGAAGCTTTCAAAAGGATCATGCAACCTCTCAGTCCTCTAGCTGCTGACTACTGCTCTGAGAATCTCCAAAGTTTCCTCTTTCTTCTCCCTCCTATGAGGTTTTAGTTCATGTCACAACCACCAACCTGAACCTGAGACTGAACAGAGGTCTCCTAGGAACACACAAAGGTAAGTCTAACTAGACTGTCCCAGAGCATTCCAAAGATTTGGTGATCCAGGGAGTGAAATCTGAAGTTACCATATAGCACTAATCGAACCACATCAAAGTAACAGAGACTGCTTGGGTTTATTTATTTATTTTAAATTAGTATCCCCCTGGAACGTTCCAGAAAAAAGCACTGTCCCAAGTTCATGGTAGTAAAAGGAGAATGTTAACTCTTTGTGTAAAACTGAGTGCAAGATCCTATGTGCAAGCAGAGGGGTGACCTCAAACTATAAAGAGGAGGCTCAATATGATGATGTTTGATGAAAATCAAAAGGTCAGACTGAGGCAGTACCAAACCTGCTGGGTTTTGGATATGATGTTTTACTGAAGCTCTCATGGCACTTGAGGTCCAGAGTTACAGAACAAGTAATTGGAATAGTATAGGAACTAGGGACACTGGGTTTTAATGTTGGTACAAAAGAAGAATTTTAACATCCCTAGAAGATCCTTGGCACTGCATATGGGTAAACTGGCATAGTTTCAATGACTTCAGTGGAATTATGGCAATTCCCTTACTGGAGAGGGTACAGGATACATACAGCAGTGGGTGGAAGGTCGCTTCCCTAAATATTTTGTCTATTATGTAGGGTCTGACTCTGCCATCTTCTCTCCTGGTGAGTGATACATTATTCCAAAAGTGGTCAATCCCACTGTCTGAAATGGAGCTACTCACAAGTATGTTACTACTCAATGAAGGGAGGACAAAACTCCCTTAAAGGAATGAGTTACATGTGTACAGCACTAATTAGCACTGGAGTTAAACTGGATAAAATTTGAAATCTGAAAACTAGGACATGGTGATGATTTAGTAAAAATAATTCTGGAGCTTTGCAAACATTGTCATTACAATTGTTCCAGATTTGCTGAAAACACTGAGGCTGTGTCCACACTGGCATGATTTTGCGCAAATACTTTTAACTGAAAAGTTTTTCCGTTAAAAATATTTGCGCAAGAGAGTGTCTATACTGACATGTGCCTTTGCACAAAACATTTGCTTTTGTGCAAAAGCATCCGTGCCAGTGTAGATGTTCTCTTGCGCAAGAAAGCTCCAATGGCCATTTTAGCCATCGGGCTTTCTTGCGCAAGAAATTAACGTTGCTGTTTACTGTGGCCCTCTTGCGCAAAAATACTTGCGCAAGAGGGCTTATCCCTGAGCGGGAGCGTCAGAGTATTTGCGCAAGAACCACTGATTTTGTACACTACAAAGTCAGTGTTCTTGTGCAAATACTCACGGCCAGTGTAGACAGGCGGCAAGATTTTGCACAAAAGCAGCTGCTTTTGTGCAAAATCATGCCAGTCTAGATGCAGCCTAAGTGTTTTCATTTGTATATTTCTCATTTTAAAATATATATAGCATTTACCTCAATTATACTGTTGAACAAAAAATAAGCAACCATGATTGGCTTATAACATATAACTACATAAAAGACTTCAGCTTAATTTTAAATGGTTAGAAGAGCTAGAAATGTGCTAATTGCCAATAAAGGTTAATTTACTGGTACCATTTTGCCTCATAGTCCACAATTAAGTGGCCATATGATGCAATGAAATGGTTTGCATGCTTTATCAAAATACTGTCGTTGATATTTTATATATCAGAGCTGACTCAGTTGCCTTCTTATAACTGCAGTTATTCTGTTCTTGGATTCATTCACAGAAGATGCTCTGCCCCTGGGAGGGTGAGGTGGAGTTAGAGCTGGCAAACCCATTTTACCACTGCTCTTGTGCTTATTGAAAGCTGGTGCATTAGCAGCTCTTGAAATGCCACACAAGCCCGAGTGTGTGATTCCTTTCCCAGAATTTGGGCTTGTTAGGCTCCTCTGTCCATGATTGCTGACCAGCGCAGCACAGGAGGTTAGGCTGCCCTGACTCAGTGTACATTGTGACAGTGGGAAATTTCCACTGAGCCTCTTCAGTTCTAATACTTGTTCTCTGGCCTGAGTCAAAGCTTCAGTTAGCTCATAGCGTTCCTCACACTCTCTACGCACTGTTTCCTGCAGGAGAGTGTTCTGCAAATAGAAAGAAACACATACTTTATGGAATACCATTACTCAAAAAGGGATAAATGCTGGGTGCTTACTGAACTTCTCAAACAAAGGGCACTGGTGATCAGAGGGCATATACTGACACACAGAACAAGTTAGTAAATTTATGACTACTCAACAAAAAAATCAGAACCCCAAATTTCTCATTTTTCAGCTGTCTGTTCTATTCATTTTCTGTGTGATGTATCAAAACTATTCCACCGTAGGAAAAACACAATGAGGCAGAACCTGACTTGCTGACAAGTGAGGATTTGCTTTAAAATGACTACATAAATCAAATCAGTACTTAGCTCAAAGGCTTGTGGATGAGTTTGTGGGAATACTTCAGATGGACAGCAGGAGAGAGAGTGTGTTTTCTTGGTATTAGAATTCTACTACATAGTCACTTAGGGTATGTCTACACTACCCCGCTGGTTCGAACTAGCGGGGTAATGTAGGCATACCGCACTTGCAAATGAAGCCCGGGATTTGAATTTCCCGGGCTTCATTTGCATAAGCGGGGAGCCGCCATTTTTAAAACCCCGCTGGTTCGAACCCCGTGCAGCGCGGCTACACGGGGCACGAACTAGGTAGTTCGAACTAGGCTTCCTAGTTCGAACTACCGTTACTCCTCATTTCACGAAGAGTAACGGTAGTTCGAACTAGGAAGCCTAGTTCAAACTACCTAGTTCGTGCCCCATGTAGCCGCGCTGCACGGGGTTCGAACCAGCGGGGTTTTAAAAATGGCGGCTCCCCGCTTATGCAAATGAAGCCCGGGAAATTCAAATTCCAGGCTTCATTTGCAAGTGCGGTATGCCTACATTACCCTCCTAGTTCGAACTAGGAGGGTAGTGTAGACATACCCCTGGTGGCTTAAATATAATTGTTATATGTCATATCTTAATCTGCTCCCACTGTAAAAATCATAATAAATGTTTTTCTATAATTCTACTTCATCAGGCAGTCAGGATATTTCTGTTTTATCTGCAGTCTTTGCAAAAGAGCTATTCTAAAAGATGAAATTGTCAAGTGCCAATTTACTGAAAGTTATTGAGGAATAATACTGTGGAACGTCTGCTGAAGCAATAAGACACGTCATAGACAGTTATTTTGTACAGTGACTTATTAGAAAATGTTTTCCCCCATTTGACATTTCTTTTGAAACAAACTACAGGCAGTCCCCGAGTTACGCGGATCCGACTTATGTCGGATCCGCAGTTACGAACGGGGATTTTCTCGCCCCGGAGGACTGGAGCAGCGGGACACCTGGTCCCGCCGCCCGCCTCCTCCGGGGCGAGAAAAGCTGCTCCCCATCTCCCTGGTCTGCTGGGGGAGCCAGCAGACCAGGGAGATGGGGAGCAAAGCGGCGGAGGACCCGGGCTGGACCCGCGGCGCTTCCAGCTGATCTGGAAGCGCCGCGGTCCGGCCCGGGTCCTCCGCCGCTTTGCTCTGCGTCTCCCTGGTTTGCTGGGGGGGACGCAGCTAGTGCCCCCCCAGCAGACCAGGGAGACGTGGAGCAAAGCCCGGGGCCTGTGGTAGAGCAGGTGGGGCGCTGCCGGTTGGTCCTGCAGCACCGCTCCTTGGCGCTACTGGACCAACCCGGCAGCACCCCAACTGCTCTGCCCCAGGAGTCCTAATTCAGCTGCTGGTGATCAGTTTCAGCAGCGGCTGAATCAGGACACCTGGGGCAGAGCAGCTGGGGTGCTGCTGGGTTGGTCCAGTAGCGCCGAGGAGCGGCTGCGCTACTGGACCAACCCAGCAGCACCCGAGCTGCTCTGCCCCAGACGTCCCCAAGTGAGCCACTGCTGAAACTGACCAGCGCTGACTACAGGAAGCCCCAGGCAGAGTTGCTCTGCCCCGGACTTCCTGGAATCAGCTGCTGATCAGTTTCAACAGCAGCTTACTTGGGGACGCCTGGGGTTCTTAAGTTGAATCTGTATGTAAGTCGGAACTGGCGTCCAGATTCAGCCGCTGTTGAAACTGATCAGTTTCAGCAGCGGCTGAATCTGGATGCCAGTTCCGACTTACATACAGATTCAACTTAAGAACAAACCTACAGTCTCTATCTTGTACGTAACCTGGGGACTGCCTGTACATATTTTCTTCTTTCCTGTCACATATTTTCAAGTGTGAGTGAATTAATGAATTTTTATATGAAGCCCATCAATTTGTCCCATCACTTCTGATATTAACTTTATCATTCCAAAGACAGTGATCTACAGATATGGAGTGAGAGAAATGGCAATCCAGTAGCCTCAAAACATCATTACTGATGGTAATTTGCTTTCATACTCACTGGGAGGAAAGCGGAACAAGAGGTGAAATATTCCTGAATTCCAATCACAAAATTCTCCTCATCTCCCACCCAGAGAGTGGAGAGGGAGATGCCTGTTCTTGGGACAGAAGAAAGAGACAATGACAATGGCAAAAAAGGATGAAGAAATAAGGAGATGAATGACTGAAGTACTTCTTGTGTGACCATCCAATCACCCAGAAATGAGGTGTTTGTAGAACTGCAGCAGAGGGAAGGGAAAGAGAAGTCAAGTGAAAACAGAAGTAAAGGGAGAAGGGAAAGGAAAAAGTGTGAGGGAACAAGAACACAGCATAAGATATGGGGTGAAAAAGAGAGGTCAGTATGCTACCACTTAAAGATCTGTATGTAGAGTAGCAGCATAAAGAGGTGAGGAAAAGCAACAACGAGGGACAAGAGAAAGAAGAATCCTATGCTGTAAACAATCAGATTTAAGGGAGTGCAGTTGAATAGAACAACTGATTTTAGGCGTACAAGCCTGGAGAAAATGTGAGATGACTTTGACATTATGAGGAGGGGAAAAATGGAAGAAACAGAGGCAAAAAGATATGAGCAATGTTGGGATCAGTTATTCTGAAGATAAAAGGGACCTTCATTAGGTAAAACAGCAATGCAATCAATCTGTTTACAATAAATTTCAAGAATAAAGGAGGTAATAAAAAAAATTAAAGGCCGAGACAGCAAACATACCAAGGATGAAAAGTTGACTAACCTGAAATAGCTTAAAATAGGAAATAATCAAGAAAGTTTAAAACTTGTCAGAAGACAGACCACCAAGCTATAAATACAAGATGTTGCAGTGTTCCAGCTCTACTGCTTCAGGTCCCATTTTCCCAGAAACAAAAATGACCACTTATACACTAGAATTTTAAAGAGGCCTAAGGTCAGGTCTAGACAGTGAAAAATGTCTGCAAATCAGGCACAGTAAACCAAGTTTACCACACCACCATGCCTGGATTCACCAGAATATCATTCTCATAAAAAAAGCAAAAAGAAGTATGTCTACACTGTAATATAAAACCTGTATGTTACAAGACTCAGAGCCTGGGTCAACTGATTTGGGCTCTTGCAGCTCAGGCTATGGGGCTAAAAATTGCAGTGCAGACATTTGGGAATCTGGTTTCTGAAGCCCCATGAAGAGGGAGGGTTTTCTCAGCTGAGACTCCAGCCGAAATCCAAACATCTACACTGCAATATTGAGCCCCAGAGTCAGTTGACATAGTCCAACCTTAGCTGTGCTGTGGGTCTTCTATTGCAGTGTAGACAAACCCCAATAGACTACTTGCTGGGAAGGCATCCTTAGTTGCATGTAGGGTTTCATCGGACAAGAGAAAAAGAAATATTTGTAATTGTTTGATGCAATAGTGGCAATCACTGTTTGTGCATAAGCTGATTGCATCATTTATTGTGAAAATGTTATCCAAAAATTCACTTTTTTTCTCTGTCTGCAAAATAGTTATGAAGTTATTTCTGTGAGTGCATTCTTTATTCATTATGGTCTGCTAAACAGTTTGGACTAACTTTTTCAACCTAAAGATTGTTCACTGGGGCTAGTTATAACTCAGAATGTGTGATTGGATTAGTGAAATTAGGAGAAAATATGAATCTTTTCCTTATCAGAAACAAATATCAGCATAATAATTCATTCATCTTAAAGTGTTTCATTTATTGTTTACAAGTTCAACTGCCACTAATTATTTTGGATATTCCAGTCCAATCTCATCTACCATCAGTGATTCTGCTGACTTTTGACAGCATTTTTAACATAGCAGCATTGTTCTTTTTGTTTTTCTCATTGTACTTAAACCATTCAGGAGCTGCTTATGATAGGAATATCTAACAACCTAACTCCTACTAAGTGTTTGTAATGGTCCATGATTTCTATTTTGAAAAAAATCCAGGGTTCCTTTACATTATAGCAGAATATCTCTAGAGCAGGAGTCTGTAACCTATGGCTCTCAAGCCAAACATAGCTTAGTATGGAACCGAATATGGCTCATTTGTCATTCCCAAAATACATCCAACCTTTTAAATTAAAATGAAAAATTAATTCAAAACTTTAAAAACGCATAATTACTCATGTGGCTCTTTGGTTTGAAAAGGTTGCCAACCCCTGCTCTAGAGTGTTGTTAAACATAAGGATGAAAGACAATTGCCATCAAGGACCTGAAAGGGCTGTAATAATGCACTACTTGCAGAGCTTGCCTTGCGGGGGGGAGGGGTCACATTAATTATTTCAAATGTGTTAATAAACTTAGCTTTTCATTTAATTTACAGATTTCATTTAAAAACTTGTAAAATTAACACATTGGAGTAGAATTGAAGATTTTATTGTATTTAAAAGTTGGCACTTTCATTGCTCTAAGTTGTATGTTAGTATTTTGATAACCGAATAGTACACGCATATCTACTACTGAATGCAGCAGGGCATGTCTTTGGTCAAGTTCCTACCTCCTCTTGAGCCTGACTCAAATTCTGAATCAGCTCTGCTCGCTCTTGAGTTAATTTTTCCAGTTCATCTGACTTCTGTTTAATTTCTTTCCTCATTCCCTCTGATAATGAATCACTGTTGTTCTGTTCCATCTTAAGCTGGAATTCAAGCTTAGTAACCAGCCTTTTAAAGTTTCGCATTTCTTCTTCCTTATCTCCATCTTTCTCTGTAAGTTTGATCTGGGCTTCCCGAAGCTGGTTTTTAAGAATTCCCACTTCCATCCTTAGGCTGTTGATGGCACTGGATATTAATTCAGGTATCTGTGTGATAAATCTTACATTAGTTCACATGCATTGATTTCCTTGGTTATGTAGAATTTAAATCAGGAAAAAAGAGTTCTGTAAGTGAGTAAGAAAGTGAAGATGTACAGGTTCTAACAGGTACAAACGAACAATACCACTAATTTGGACTTACATAATACCTTCAAGGATGTCAAAGTGCTTTAAAAATATAAGAAAATTCAGGCACAAAGAGATTAAGTGAGTTGCCCAAGATCAAATAGTGAAACTATGCTAGAAATGGGAAAAGTCTTCTGATTTCTAATTCCAGCTTCAACTTCTTGAGTAATTAGATGGTCTTTAAAAAAATAATATAAATAATAAAATAATAAATAAATAAATAAAACATAAAATACAAATAAAATAATACATAAATAATAAAATAACAATAATAATAAAACAATGCTTTATTTTAAACTGCTGGAAAACTGGCTTAACTTAATGAATTTGAAATATGCATAATATAAATTCCTTTCTTGATTTTCTATATATCTCATGGGACATCTAAAACCATTGGAAAATTATTTTCAGTTTTTATATGAATTTTGGAAAACTATGATTTGGATAAAGAGGATTCAGATAACTGGTCATTTACTTGGCTAGGAAAACACATGAAGAGAGACAGGAATAGAAAATTATACTGAATGAAAGAAATCACCATTGATAAAAGGATTGATAACTAATGGAATCAATACTTGGTTTTGTCCAATAAGCACTATCCTCTGCTGAGGGTGAAAGCACTAACAAAAACTTTATGTTAGCTCAGTATAGTTCGGAGTAGTCACAGGGCTTTGATTTTACTTTTAATTAAATAAATTGTGTATGAAATATAGTTTGATTGTTTTTAATTTCAGTTAGACCATTCTAAGGGAAAGTCTAGACTACATCCCTCTGGCTATGTCTAGACTGCAGGCTTCTTTCGAAAGATGTTCTTTCGAAAGCATCTTTCGAAAGAGCATCTTTCGAAAGATCGCGTCTAGACTGCAGGCGGATCTTTCGAAAGAAAAATCCGCTTTTTCGAAAGAGAGCACCCAGCGAGTCTGGATGCTCTCTTTCGAAGACGGCCTCTTTACATTGAAGAACGCCTTCCTTCGAAAGAGGAACTTTCGAAGGAAGGCGTTCTTCCTCGTGAAACGAGGTTTACCGCCATCGAAAGAAAAGCCGCGTTCTTTCGAAATAATTTCGAAAGAACGCGGCTTGAGTCTGGACGCAGGGGAAGTTTTTTCGGGAAAAGGCTACTTTTCCCCCCAAAAAAACCCTGAGTCTGGACACGGCCTCTGTTGCCAGAGGGATGTAAATTAGACATACCGAAATTGCTAATGAAGTGGAGATTTAAATATCCCGCTCTTCATTAGAATAAAAATGGCCGCTGCTTTTTGCTGCTGCGGCAATTTGCCCGCAAAAAGCAGCAGTCTAGACGAGGATTGGTTGACAAGGAAAGCCTTTTCCAACTGAACCCTTTTGCCTCGTGCAATGAGGTTTACAGGATCGGTCAGAAAAGGCTTTCCTTGTCTACCGATCCCCATCTAGACTGCCGCTTTTTGCTGGCAAATTGCTAAGGCGGCAAAAAGTGGAGGCTATTTTTATTCTAATGAAGCGCAGAATATTTAAATCCCCGCTTCACTAGCAATTTCAGTATGTCTAATTTACATCCCTCTGGTGACAGAAGAATGTAGTCTAGACATACCCTATGACATTGTAAGAAAAATCAATATGTCAAAAAACTATAGCTAGGAGAAATTTGGGTCTGAGTAAATGTGAAAATATCTATCTTATAATATCTTTAAATGGAATAGCTATATGCAAAGTGTGTTTGCTCAGTTCCATTTCTAATAATATGAATGAATTGTATAGACTAAAACAGGGAGAAAGGTTACTTGCATATCATTACAGTATCTAGATGAGGAAATAGAATCCCCCCTCCATTCCTTTTAGTCTCCAAGGTATATTATCTACTGTTGTAACAAACACCAACTTCCTTTCAATTCTCCCAACCTTCATCTGCAGTTCCTCTTGATCTTTCTGATACTTTGCTACTAATTCTTGGTGCTTTTGTCTTTCAATGTCTAATTCCATTCTAGCATCTTCCTTGAGCCTGAGAATCTCTTCTGTGTGTCGTGCTTGGTCTGTAGCTAGACCAATTTCCATCTAGATAAGAAAACACACTGATTTTAAATAAAATATACCAAGTCATCTTATAGCATTTCCACACTGAGAATATTCTTAGTTAATGTAAGGTTTAGCAGACTGAAATGGTGTGAAGTTCAAGTTCAGATCAGATATGCTTCCAAAGTTTGAATGTATACCCAATTTATAGCTGAATTATTGGAAACAGTAGAATCTGCAAAACTACTAGTGTTACGAGCTCTTAACTTCCTCTGACTTCACAACAATGTGAGGACATTCAGCTCCCCACAGGCATGTGACAGCATTTTGCAAGATCAGGACTCCAAACTGGAATGAGGAAGCCTAGTTCGAACTACCTAGTTCATGCCGGGTGTAGCCACGCGGCACGGGGTTCGAACGAGCGGGGATTTAAAAATGGCGGCGCCCCGCTTATGCAAATGAAGCCCGGGAAATTCAAATCCCGGGCTTCATTTGCAAGTGCGGTATGCCTACATTACCCTCCTAGTTCGAACTAGGAGGGTAGTGTAGACATACCCTAGTTCGAATTAAGGGCTGTGTAGCCACTTAATTCGAACTAGTGGGAGGCTAGCCCTCCCCAGCTTTCCCTGGTGGCCACTCTGAGCACCACCAGGGAAACTTGTCTGCCCCCCTCCCGGCCCCGGACCCCTTAAAGGGGCACGGGCTGGCTATGGTGCCCGTGCCAGGTGCAAGCCTGCCAGCACCCAGCTAGCAGACCCTGCACCTGGCACGGCTCGAGCCAGCCACCCGATGCCCCCCAGCCCTCCCCCTCTTCCCGGGACCAGGCTGGCGGCTCCCGGGAGCTTGCCTGGGACCGCAAGAGGCGGGCACCCATCTGGTCTAGTGTGGACATCGTGGACCTCGTCCACGACCTCCGCACTAGGAACAGGAAAGTGGCCGTCTAGGACAGGAGAGCTGCCAGCCTGGCCACCCAGGAGCAGGTGTGCATGAAAATCAAGGTGGTCCACTGAGACCCCCGACCCTGAGCTTACAATGGCCGTACTGGGTCAGACCAAAGGTCCATCTAGCCCAGTAGCCTGTCTGCCGACAGCGGCCAACCCTAGGGACCCTGGAGGGGATGGACCGAAGACAGTGACCAAGCCATTTGTCTCGTGCCATCCCTCTCCAGCCTTCCACAAACAGAAGCCAGAGACACCACTCCTACCCCCTGGCTAATACCACTCCATGGACCCAACCTCCATCACTTTATCTCACTTCTCTTTAAACTCTGTTCTAGTTCTAGCCTTCACAGCCTCCTGCAGCAAGGAGTTCCACAGGTTCACTCTTTGCTTTGTGAAGAACAACTTTCTGTTACTAGTTTGAAGCCTGCTACCCATTCCTTTCCTTTGGTGTCCTCTAGTCCTTCTATTATGGGAACTAATGAAGAACTTTTCTTTATGCACCCTCTCCACCCCACTCATGCTTTTATAGACCTCTATCATATCCCCCCTCAGTCTCCTCTTTTCTAAACTGAAAAGTCCCAGTCTCTTTAGCCTCTCTTCATATGGGACCTGTTCCAAACCTCTGATCATTTTAGTTGCCCTCCCCTCTCCCACCCTCTCTCTTCCCCTCTCCCACCTCCTTTTCCCAGTCTCCCCGAGTTTTGTTCAAGAAAGAGAGATTCTATTTTTCACCACACGTTTTCTTTATTTTGTACATCAGGAAGGGGGGCTAGGGAAGGGTAAGTGGAAGGAGGTGAGGGAGGAATGGGGTACGAGCCCCCGATGGGGAGGACTGGGCTGGCTCTCCGGGCTTCTGGGGGTGGAAGCTCTACTGCAGCCCCCCAATTGCCTCCTCTCCCCAGATGGCAGGCTGCGGCAAGTGCAGCCGGGCTGATGGCCGAGTGTTGTGATGTGCCCAGTGTGGGTACTCTGGGCAATCCAAGCCAGGACTGCTTTGCAAGCGGGGCACCCCTGAGAATTGTCTGTCCGGGGTGGGGGTCGGGTCCCTTTAAGCACAGCCCTCAGCTAGCCTGAGAAGCAGCTCCACGCTCTAAGTCCTCATCTGATGTCCTGCCGGCACTGCTTCCGGCCATCCTTAACCCCAGTTCAGGGTCCACTTAATGTGGACATGCTAGTTCGAATTAGCAAAACGCTAATTCGAACTAGTTTTTAAGTCTAGCTGCGCTAATTCAAATTAGCTTAGTTCGAATTAGTGCTGTAGTGTAGACATACCCAAGGTGAGCAAGTGTGGATGTTCATGGTGTCAGGCTTCCCATACTGCCAAAGATGCCTCCATTGCCGGGCAAGTGGCAGAAACAGAGGTGTTGTCTGAGGTAGTGCCGTGGCTGCCAGACCAGGTGCCAGGTGGGCCACTTGAATCATGTCTGCTGGTGGCGGAAACAAAGATGCAGAAGGTGGTGCTGCCAATGTCACAGTAGCTGATGCAGCTGGCGCTGCTGACAAAGGGGGCAGACACACCTCAAATGGAATGGTACCATAAGTTCAAAGAGGTCCTGCAGAGTCTCAAACATGTCTGGCATTGAGGTACGGTTGAAGTCTTCTTCCACCACCACTGGTACTGGAGAGCACTGATAGGTTGGGTATGGTGCAGACTGACTCTGGGGTCTTATTAAACCTCCTGGGGGGGGGGGGGGACTGACCCCAGATCATACTCTTCTTCCATGGCACTGGGAAAGGAGACAGGTGCTGGGAGGACAAGACAGTTTTCTGCATCAGAAATCGGTGTCGATGGCCTCTGCAGTCTTCTGAGTGTGGCGCCAAAGCCTCTTATTTCTCAGCCAGCACGCTGTGCACCAATGGTGTCAGAGTATCTGGCTGAGGCATATGTACCGACTCTATGAGGATAGTTAAAGCCGTTGGTCCTGTGGCTTAAACTCCTGCAGATACTACGCTTATCTTGCAGGTGACCCTTTTTGAGTCACTTTTCAAGCCTGCAGTTTGAGGATCTCCACATTCCATATATTGCACGCTGATTGAAACCCTGGGGCTGCTGCATGTCCCAGGAACACAAACAGTAGGAGGGGGAAACTCCCCTTAGATTAACTACTATTAATGCAACTCAACAGAAACTGATACACACTACAAAGAACCACAGAAGTCTACAATGCTAGGCATTAACTCTACTTGCAAAGCAGGAAGTCAATAGCTCCAGACAATCACTGGTGGAAAGAAGAAACAGAGCAGGAATTGGGTTGTCAGGGGTATATTTGCGATGCTGGGAGGCATCTCCATAGGGGATGCTATAGCCAACCCAACAGATACCATTAGAGAAAATCCTCAGACAATCATGCATGAGGTGCATGCACACCCATAATGGAGTGCACATGAGCAAACACACAAATAATAATGTGAATCTATGCAGGTAATCATCACAAAGAACAGCAGTTACTATGATACGGAGTCATTATTTCTTCTCTGAACATTGTTTCCTTAGATCCCCACTGAAGATGATTAACAAGCAGCCTCCTTTCTCCCCTTTTCAGAACACTTTTAAATTGTAATAATAATTAATCAGGGACAACACCCTGTTGAGATAAAGGGAGCAGCTGATATGTCTCTCTGGGTATGTCTACACTACCCTCCTAGTTCGAACTAGCGGGGTAATGTAGGCATACCGCACTTGCAAATGAAGCCCGGGATTTGAATTTCCCGGGCTTCATTTGCATAAGCGGGGAGCCGCCATTTTTAAAACCCCGCTGGTTCAAACCCCGTGCAGCGTGGCTACACGGGGCTCGAACTACGTAGTTCGGACTAGGCTTCCTACGAACGAGGTGTACCAGTAGTTCGGAATAGGAAGCCTAGTCCGAACTACCTAGTTCGAGCCCCGTGTAGCTGTGCTGCACGGGGTTCGAACCAGCGGGGTTTTAAAAATGGCGGCTCCCCGCTTATGCAAATGAAGCCCGGGAAATTCAAATCCCGGGCTTCATTTGCAAGTGCGGTATGCCTACATTACCCCGCTAGTTCAAACTAGCGGAGTAGTGTAGACATACCCTTAGAGCTATTGTTTCATTTCATCTGCAGATTTAAGATGACAGCATAGCACCGGTGGCCTGAATTCAGAATCACTTCACAACCCAAAAGAACAGAAACATAGGCAACCATATTCTGACCTAAGTTAATCACTTAAATCCAAAATTAGGCATCTAAACAAGTGGCCTGATTGACAGAGATGCTGAGTAGCCACAGCTTTCAGCTATTCCATAGAGATCTAGGTGTGGAAGAACTTCTTAGGGTCTGGCCACTTATTTAGCTGCCTAAGTTTGCAAATTTGTTCACAATTTCTTTAAATGTATGTTTGGATTCTGAAGGAAACTGCATATAACCAAATTTGTGACAAATATCCTAAATCTGCGCGCTAATATGGTCTTTCTGAATGGCATTGTTCTAATGGACCTTGCAGTTTGTTAAATGATTATAAAAATTACATTAAACATACACAGTACTATGTTAATTTCTCAGTCTTAAAAGCTACATAAACCTTCAGCCTTACAGACTGCTCAATAATTATCAAATTTGAGGTGCTAAATGTCTATCAAACACCACTGAACACTGTTTTGGGAAGATGGTGTATATGGACTTCTTTTCTAACACAAAACTCAATCAATATTTTAATTTTTTAAACCAAATTGTTAAAAGTTCTGTAATTGGCCATTAAACTCATCTACTTCTAGCCTGCAGCTAGTGTATATTTAAACACTACAGGACCCTAAAAATAGAAACCTATATTTTTTATTATAGTATTAATTATTATTATTATTATTATAAAGTCATGATGCAGCTTTAATTATGGCTTTAGAGATTTATAACCACTATCTTCTTGTGTATTTGATCTTAAAATTAAGAGTTTTATTATTCAAGTTACAGAAAATCATGTTACAACTATTGATATCTGCAGGTTCACCCTAGAATCGGGCCTCCTCTACTAGTATACTTGATTAGAGATTGAAATGTCAATCAACAATATTACACTCTAAGAAATAATGTTAATGACTAAAAATGCACCTTAATTTGTACTTTTTTCATCTGATGAACAGTTGAAATTAACTAATATCCATAATGACTGACAAACTGGCATTTTTTCAAAGTTCTTGTTCTAAATGCATAATAACTATTAAATTTCTTTAATTATTTGTATTCCCAAAAGCAATCAAACACCAAATAACAATTTAAACAACAAATTTTTGAAAGCTTTTTTTCATTTAAGTTTCTGAAGCTTGTTAAAACATGCAGATATAAAGAATTTTTTTAAAGTACACTTTATGCCTGTGCAATGGCACAATGACCCTAGAAAAAGGTGACAATGTCACATTAGTGATTCTTTCATCTGATGAGTACTTTTTTATAGCACTTCACGTTCACTGCATTTTAATGGTTATGTTAGCAAAGATATAATTGGATCTCTCTTATTTATACTGCCTTTTATCTAGCTTTTATGTCAAGCTGCACAACAGATTCTGATTATGCAAACTGCATGACCTCATACTAAAATTATATCTTGTACTAGTGAAGTTAAGAACTTTTCAGCGAGACAATACAGATTATTATTAATAGCCCAACAAATTTGTTGCAACTAAGTAGAATTCACAAATATAGCTCACATACTGAAGTAAAAAAAGCAATTAGTAGTTACAAAAAAATTTAAGGATTGAGTCAGAAAAGTTATTATTCAACATTGCCCCTCCTTCCTACTCAATCTCTTAATTCATTGTGACAATTCTTTGCCTGCAATACTTTTTTGTGTACAAAGGAGTTCCGGTAAGAAAATGGGCTTAGATTTTTACAGGGTTTAAGGTAGTTCAGCATCCAAATCCCATTAAAAGGGAGTTACTCACTTCATGCAGTAACAACTGTGACTCTTCTTTAAGATGTCTGTCCCCGTGGATGCTTCACTGTTGGTGACGGGTAGCCTGGATCTGCAGATTGGAGCCTTGAAAAGCAGTTTGCCCCATTGACCCGTGCATGCTCAGGAGGTGTCTCGCGACGCTCTGTGACGGACTGGGCCATGACTGGGCACAGCTGAGGGCATCCGCTCAGGGCGAATTGCTCAACTTCGGGGCTCCTTACAGTCCCCAGACTGGTGACCTCTCCAAACAGGCCACAAACCAGTCCCACAGAGCGCTCCAGCAGCCTGTCTGAAGCCTCACGAGCAAAACCCCTCTGACACCCCAGCAATATCCGTGCCTCAGATGGCCCCGGGCCTCATACACAGGTGGGGAGTCCTAGCACCCAATCCCACCTACCCCGAACAAGTCCTGTCCGGTTCCAAGAAACCAGCCACAGATCCCTGGTCAATTTACTCTCAGGACCTTACCCACAAATCACGCTGAGCCAATCCTTTAGAATCTATATCTAGAGGTTTATTATTACAAGCAAGAAAAGCATGAGAGTAAGGTTGTTAAAGAATAGTACGTTACATGCACCGAATCTCCCAGTCCTCGATGCAGGCTCTAGTAGAGATGTTACAGCTGCTGGTTTAAAAGTTCTTGTTGCACATCCTAGCATCAGGATGGGTTCACAGGTCTTCCGGGCTCTTCGATCCCTGCACTGCTGCCTCTGGGATGAAGTGCTGAGCTGAGAACCAAATGGCATCGACCACATGGCCTCTTTATACCTCCTTCCTGGCCTCCTCTTGTATGCAGCAGGTCACCTGGTCCTTAGCCTCTCTCTGCTGGCCGCTCTTAGGTGTCTGCCCTCATGCTTTAGGTGTGTCCTTGGCTCATTGAGTGCCATTGTCCCACAGGGCCTCGCTAATTAGCATGTCCACAGGCCCGGGCTCTGCCCAATGCTTAACCACACGCAGAGAAATATTTAGTATCCACACAGACTACAGATTCCTAACTACACGCACAGACATTATACAACCACATAAATAGCGTACACATGATCAGCAGACAGTAAGCTTCTATTCAATACCTCACATGGCCCCCTTCTATACCATTCTTGGGGCCAACACCTCACCTATGGGTGCAGCAGTGAGCTGGCTGCTCCCCTCAAGATCCAGTAACGTGACACGCTCCCACTTGAGTGTGTTACTTGTGTGGCTCAACCCCTTCTTGTCAGTTCCTCATCTACGCCTGAGTAAATAAGACTCTGAGCAGAGGGGACAAAGCGAGGGTGGTAGAGCACTCACCGGGACACACATCTTGAAGAAGAGTCGTTACTGCATGAAGTGAGTAACTCCCTTTTCTTCTCCGAGTGATGTCCCCGTGGCTGCTCCACTGTAGGTGACTATAATGCAGTATTTGATCTGGATGGAGGGAGTTGGAGTCACTGTTTGGCGGTGGTGGACAAAACTGCAGTAGTCACTGCTGAATCAGAAGCAAGTTGTGGTAATACGGCATAATGTTTAGCGAAAGTGTGGTCTAACGACCATGTCGCAGCTCAATAAATGTCTATTAACAGATATTTCTTTTCAGAGTCATTTTGTTTTTCTGTCTCTCTTCAGCACCTCTTCCCATTGACAGTCATTGTTATGGGCTATAGTGGGAGTCCCACAGCCTCCCTACATTCTGGGCCCCTCTTGTCCTTCCTTAGTTCCAAGGGTGCCAGGTCTACATTGGTTGTTCAAAAAGGCCGTGGAAGCTGCTGTAGCCTGAGTAGAATATGCTTGTGGTGAATGCTGTAATGGCCTGTTGGCCAGGGTATGACACCTAACTATGCATGTCAATATCTACTTTGAGATACATTGGAATGAAATAGGTGTACCTTTTGAGCGTTCAGCAATGGAAATAAAAAGAGATTTCTTTGAGATTTACAAAATGCCTGTGTTCTGTTCAGAAAGTAAGCCAATGCTCATCAGATATTGAGAGTATGTAGGTTAGCGTCTCCTTGTGAGGCATGGGGCTTTGGAAAAAGGTAGGTAACACAATGGGTTCATTCACGTGGAATATTGTACAAACTTTTGGTAATAATGCTGGGTGAGGTCTCAGTGTAACTCTCTTTTGTAAAAACAGTGTAGGGGGGTTCCTCCATAAGGGCCCCAAGTTCCCCAACTCTCTTTACTGAAGTGATGGCTAGTAAAAAGCAGACCTTCATAAAGAGAAAGAGGAGTGCAACAGTACCCAACAGTTGAAAGGAGGGCCTAGTCAAATAGTCCAAAACAAGGTTCAAGTCCCATATGGGGAGTGGGGTCCTATGAGGTGGGTATACATTGTGGAGGCCCCTGAGGAAGCTTTTTGTTACCGAATGTGCAAATACAGAGGAACCATCCACCAAGGTGTGAAAAGCTGTTATTGCGGAAAGGTGGACCCTTAGGGTCGAGAATGAAAGCCCTGATGTCTTAAGATTTAGAATGTAGTCCAGGATGATGTTTAGTGGGGACGTCCCTGGGTCTATCTCGGCCCTCTGACACCACTGAGAGAAGCGGGCCCATTTTTGCAGGTAAGTCTTTTGTGTAGATGGTTTCCTGCTATGAAAGAGAATATCCTTCACCTGCTGAGAACATTGGTCTTCTAATTCCATGAACCAGAGAGAAGCCAGGCCTGGAGATAAAGAGTTTGCGGTTGTGGGTGCAACATCTTCCTGTGGTTCTGGAAGAGAAGATTGCACCAGCGTGGCAATAGGTAGGAAGGTTGAACTGCTAGCTTATGAAGGAATGGATATCAGATCTGGTGTGACAACAATGGAGCTATGAGGATAACACAAACACCGTCTGTGCGGATCTTGTGTAGGTCTCTGGGAATAAGTGGTATGGGGGGAAAGCATAATGCAGAGGGGCTGTCCATTGAATCAGATAGGGCAGGGCTACTCAACACATGGCCCATGGGCCACATATGGCCCGTGGCCTGCGTGTTTGCGGCCCATGGTGTGGTTTGGGTTTACATGGGGCTCAACACATGGCCCGCGGGTGGGATCCTTTGAACATGGCCTCCACTGGAAACACGCTCCAAAACAGCGAGATATCTCCCAGGCGGGGAGCACTGAAAGATGCAAGCAGGCAGGTTGGCTGGAACAGATGGGTACAGGGTATAAGCGTTTCTAGCCTTTAGGGAGGAGGTGCCGGGAACAGTAGGGCATTGTGTGAAAGAAGCTATTTTCATATATTTGCATATATATTTGCATGGATATGCAACCAGACTTAAGTTGTGGCCCTCAGCATGTGCTATTAGTATCAATGTGGCCCCTGGAGCTTCCAAAGTTGAGTAGCCCTGCCCTAGGGAGTATTTGCCAAGTCCCACTCAAGAGCAGAATTGGGGGCATTTAGTATTTTGGGGAGAAGCAGAGGTCTATTGATGGCCACCCCCATTGATAAAATATTGAGTTGGTGACCTCTAGATGTAGTTCCCATTCGTGGTCCATGGAGAAATTATGGCTCAAGGAGTCCACCATGGTGTTGCTGGCCCCAGGTAAGTAAAATGCTGTGAGTGTAACCTGGTTGCGGATGCACCAATTCCATAGGCGGAAGGCTTCCGCACATAAGAAACAGGAGTGGGCGCCGCCTTGTCTTTTATATAACTCATCGTTGAAATGTTGTCTGTGAGGATTCGAACTGTACTGTTGACAATTGTGGGCGCAAAATGTGCACATGTATTTCTTACCACCCTCAGCTCCAGTAGGTTGATATGCAATGATGTCTCGTGCTGGGACTATTTGCCTTGGACCACTTGGTTGTTCATGTGGGCTCCCCAGCCTCGATGAGATGCGTCTGTAGTAATTTGTACCATGGGCTCTCTTTAGTGGAATGGAACCCCCACCAGGAAACTGTCTGCTGATGTCCACCATCTTAGAGATGCAAGAACATCTTGACGTATTGTAACTCTCTTGTTTCAGGAGTGTTGAGATGGGATGTACACAATTGCTATCCAGAGTTGAAAGCAACATAAGTGCAGATGGGCATGACAAGCCATGTAAGTAGTTACAGCCATGTGCCCCTGTGACATAGTGGGGGTACCTGGCTGGTTTCTATGCTGCTGGCTCTGGGGTAACCCCCACTGGCTGCCATGGGTACCACGACCCAGCAAAACAGGATGAGTCACTATACAAACCAGTGGCCAGACACCCCCCATGGAGAGGAACAAAGGAAGGTGGAATGCTGCCCTGGCTGGGGGGCAGGGCTGGAAGAGAGTTGGTTAGTTCCTGGCTGGAAGGCAGGGAAGAAGGAGCTGGGGAGGGGGGCTGGGACTCCCCTATCTCAAGGGGGCACTGAGGCCTCTTAGCCCCAGTTCCTGCACCCAGATTACATCTGTGCTGCGCTGTGCTGGAGGAACAATAAACAACCTCCATTCTACTGGCTGGTGAAGTCTGTTCATGCCAATTCGGAGGTGCAGCAGACGGGGGACCCCCAACGCGCCGTCACAGCCCCATCAATCGGAGGCAGGTGAGTATTGTGGTAGAAGAGGTCATGCATACCATGTTTATGAAGTCTTGTATAACTATGAAGCATTGCTGAGGGAAGTATGCGCGGGCTGAGACTGAATCTAGGTGAGAGCCAATGAACTCTGTGTCTTGGACTGGATGCACCGTTGATTTCTGTTCATTGATTAGAAGGCCTAGATGACTGAGGAGGGCTCTGGTTATTTTTATTATGGAGGTGGTTTTCTCGCATGACACTCCTTTTATCAGGCAGCTGTTGAGGTACGGAAAGATGATGACGTGTTGTTGTCTAAGGAATGTAGAAACCACTGCTAGTACCTTTGAAAATACTTGGGGGGGCTGATGAAAGGCTGGAAGGTAGAACGTTGTATTGATAACGGTATGGTCCGAGAGCAAAACATAGGTAACACCTGCGTGCTAGATGAATGGCAACATGGAAATAAGCATCTTGCAGGTCGAGGGCTGTGAACCAGTCCCCCTGATCTAATGCTGGAATAACTGTAGCTAGCATGACCATCTTGAACTGGTGTCTCTAGAAATGTGTTCAGTTTGTGCAGGTTGAGAGTTGGCCTCCAACCCCCCGTTTTTTTCTCTGTCAAGAAGTAATTCTAGTAGAACCCCTTTCCGTGGAATTGGTCGGGTACTCTCTCTATAGCCCCAATCATCAGGTAATCGATCTCTTGTTTTAATAGTGTCTTTTGAGAAAGGTCCCTGAAGAGGGATGGGATTGGGGGTAGGGTGAGGGGGATAGAGGTAAAGGGAATTGTGTATCCTATGCGAATTATTTCCAGCACCCAACAGTCTGATATTATATACTCCCATTGTGTTAAGAAGGGATGCAAACGGTGGGTTAAAAAGATGGCCATGTTGCATTGGCATTCAATTGTGGGGGAGGTTTTGCAGACCCTCAACCACGCCCTCAAATCTGCTGCTTTATGGTTTGGTTGGTAGAAGGGAGGCCCTGATTGGAATGTCTTCTCTGCGCTTGTTGTCTTGGCCTGGTGTCTTCATAGGGTCTCTGTGGTGGTCGACTGTATTGCCCGTATCTGTTGCGATTAAAGGAGGGTGTATTGTTTATGCCTGTAGGGTGGGGTATACATGCTCAAAGTGTAGAGTGTGGTTTTTGAGTCCTTATGCTGTGCAGAACTTTGTCTGTTTTAGCTGCAAAAAATTTCAATTTATCAAATAGTAGGTCCTCAACTTTGGACTGAAGTTCCCAGGGAATACCAGAGGCCTGTAACCAGGACACCTGGACATTACCACTGCTGAAGCTCTCGTTCTAGCTGCAGTATCGGCGACATCCAACACTGTTTGTAGGGAGGTGCGGGTGATCGTATGACGCTCATGGACTATTGCTTTGAGAATAGGTCTTTTCAACTCACGGAGGTGCTCCATGAGATTCCCCCAATTTTGAATAATTATCAAAATCTTGGTTTGCCAAAAGAGCAGAGTAATTTGCAATTCTCAGTTGCAGTGTGGAAGAAGAGTAGATCTTCCTGCTGAAGAGCTTTAACTTTTTATGGTCCTTGTCTTGATTATCCAACCTATCTTGTGGTAGTTTGGATCTCTGCTGAGCTGATTCCACAACCAAGGAGTTTTCTTGGGGGTGCGTGAACAGAAATTCCATATCTTTAGGGGGAACAATTTCCTGTCCGTCTTTTTGCTGGTAGGCTGAATAGATGCAGGTGTTTTCCATAGTTTATCCGATGTTTCCATAATTGCCTCATCTATAGGTAAGGCAATCTTCCTGTGTAATGTGGGGTGCAGATTCTTTAACAGGTGGTGCTGTTTTTCCTGTACTTCTTGGAGAGAGACTTGTTGGCTTGCTGCCATCCTTTTAAAAAGCTCTTGAAATTGTTTAAAGTCATCTGTTGGGCACATGTCAAATGTATGACTGCGTCATCTGGCAGTGATGGAGAACTGTCTGCTGGGAATGCATTGAGTGTGAGAGAGTCTGGGTCTTTGTCAGGTATTTGTCCTTCCTCCTCCTCTGAGTCTTCCATGGGAGGGAAGGACCAAGTTGGAGGCAAGCCCCTTCTTGCCGGTGTGGAATGAATTGAGGACCGGTGTCTATATGGGTCCCCATGTTCCCAAGGCACCCACTGTGGTGGATAAGGTGTGGGAAGGTAAGCCCAGTATGGGTACCAGGGGTTTTGATGTGGTCCAAATCTGTAATGGTACAAATGTGACCCAGTAGGTGATGCACGCCGTGAAGAGAATGCAGTCATCTGGTCATCATCTGGTAAAGAACTGTGGTGAGAAAGTACTGGGTATTTTGGCATATGTGGAGAGCCATGCGCTGAAGACATTGCAGGTGATAGACCTGCAGAGGGAGGGCATGAGTGCTGATGTCTGTTTTGATTATCAGCGGTTAATTGCAGCATCTCCATTGCTGCCCACCTCAGCTGCTGGTCTGTGTGCACCCTCGGCATGGGTGTAGGAGCACGCAGCATTGTTGTAGCTGGAGAGTGAGCCGTTTTTCCTTGCGGCAGCGCAGCTTTTCACGTGGTGCTGTAGATACAGAGCATTCTTGAGCTTCTGTAGGCACCGAGGAAGCGTGCACCAGTCCCAGTGTTAGTGCTGAGGCTTTCCCCGCCTCTTTGGTGGCAGAGGTCCCCAAGGTGCCCTGTCTCTCCCCCCTGCTTGTTCTTGGGGAGGAGGAAAGGTGAAGAGAGTGTGATGATGAGGCTCTCTTTTTTGAAGTTTTGCCAGGGTTCAGGGAAGCAGCTCTCTTTTGTGGCAAGTCTTCCCGTGGTCTGGAGGCATTCTGTGTCTCAGCAGGCTGCAAAGTCTTATCGAATAATATAATACTGAGGCGGAGCTCTCTATCTTTTCTGGCTCTCGCCATGAGGGAAGAACAATGGTCACATTACTGCGGTGTGTGGGTTTCCCCCAAGCACAGTATGCATAATGAATGCCATCCGATACTGGCACAGGCTACCGGCACTCCTGACATTTTTTGAAGCCCAAAGAGCCTGACATCTTAAGTTGTCTGAGGTGATACTTCTTTATTTTCTTTTTGCCTTTTCTTCTTCTTCTTCTTCTTCTTCTTCTTTTTTGAGAAAGGGGAAGAGCCGGTAGAAGCCTGGTTCGCTCTGCCACTGAATGGCAAAGCCGCATTCAAATCCTGAGGGGAATTTTTTTTTTTTTGGTAAATTAACGAGGGAAAAGTTATGAACTATGAAACTAACTATTTATAAAACTATTAAAGCTATCTAAATGATAACTGTGAAAACTGTGAAGTACTAAGAGAGGTAACAGGCTGAGAGATGTTGAAGCTCCACACTCTGACCCGGGTGCTTAAAAGGAACAGACAGGGAGGGGTTGAGCCATAAGAGTAACACACTTGAGCGGGAGTGTCGCAAGACACCTTCTGCGTGGCTCACCGGGGGAAACAGCTTTGCAAGGCTCCAATCTGCGGCTCCGGGCAATCCGTCACCTACAGTAGAGCACCCATGGAGACATCACTTGAAGAAGAAGAGTCAGTTCTCTTAGCTCCTTTCAAAATTCCAGTCATAGTCTACAGTATTCCACTGCCTCATGATCTGGATCAGTGTTACAAAAGGTTATAAGCTAGCCTCCTGAGATGATACCATATCCCGCGACTCCAGAGATTATTGAGAGAGAAGGGATGGTGAAGTAAAATTAGGAGAAGCATGTGAAGAGTATTACAGTTTTTGAATTAGACCCCAGTTCTGGCATGAGCTCTGTGTGAATAGCTTAGTATATTATATGGTAACAAATACAGAGCATTTGCATGGGTAGAGGATAAAATCTGAGGCTATGTCTACACTGACATTATTCCAAAATAATGTAGTGTGTATCTACAGGGCATCCCCGCTATAAGTCGCCTCAGTATACATCCGTTCTGCACTAAAGTCATTGACGCTTGTAGGAACTTATGCGTTATAAGCCCTCCCATTCCTTGCTCTTAAGTTGCGCAAAAAAACCAAACAAACCCTAATTTGTGCAAATGGAAGTCAGACGCAGGAAAAAAATTCCTCGCTTTAAGTTGTTTCACTATAAGTCCAAGTTTTTGGAACATATCTTGGACTTATTGCAAGGACGGCCTGTATACAGCAATCCCATTATTTTGAAAAAAATTGAAATAATGGGCTTCTTACACTGACTTCTGTAAACCTCATTTCATGAGGAGTAAGGGAAGCCAGGGGAAGCATGCTCTATTTCAAAATAACTGCTGTGTAGACAGCATCAAATGTCGAAATAATCTATTTCAACTTAAACTATGCAATTAGCGTAGCCCAAGTTGTGTAGCTTATTTCAAGTTTAGCCCTGCTGTGTAGACATGCTCTGCCTGAATGTGATATTTCTGACTGATATAAATAACTCAAATATTATTTTGAAAACGTTGTACTTGATTGAGAAATATGTTTATTTTTAAAAATTAACTGAAAATACTCCTCCCCATCTGGACCTATATACCAAATATATGTATTTTTAAAAAGGAATAAAAAAATCTTGTCCTAATATGTGGATTATAATAAATACTGATGAATTGAAATGAAACTAGCACTAGTGCAGACATTAAAAATAAGTACATGAAATGAAGGTATTTTGTTGATAAAAATTCAGGGCACTTTGGTACTTAAAACTTAACGTTTTGTGCTAAATAGGTTGTATTTCATCCCACAATATTTTTAAAGATTCCCTAAACAGTTTAGCCTACCCGTGTTCAAGAGGATAAACAAAGGTCAATGTATACTTTTTCTCACATCTGTCAGAGGCAGAGGAAAGAAAATATACCCCTCGAATACCAAAAGTTTCTCCTCCCAATAAGACAAAGCTAGATAAGAAGGAAAGAACCCTGCAGATGTATTTTCTCAAAAAAATCTGTTGGAGAAAACAGGATTGATGGGTATGGAGGATCATTATGCTGACTTACCTAAACCAAACTTAGAAACCTTTGCAATTTACCCATACCTAATTTATAGTGCATTATTCTAGTGTTGAGGCTGAGTTATGTATTTTATAGGCCATTTTGCAATGAAGAAACTGGTTCATTGAGTGTTTTATATATGTAGGGAGGCTGATTTACTGCATGTCCTACAGGTAGTCTCACTATGCTTAGATGTGTGTGTTTATGTATTTTACTGCTTTTTTAGTCTTTCAAGCAGGCCATGAGGAAAGTATTATTTCAACTGGGATCTCACAATTTAACAAAGTAAACTTGAAAAACGTGAAAGTTTTATTTGGCTGATCCTTTATGTATAACATTCACCCAGCTACACAGAGGTAAAAATAGACCATTCTTCTCTTTACTTTCATTTCCATGACTTTAGTTTTATATATTTCACATACAGTATGGTCAGTAACTGAATCACAATGTATTTTCTGAAGTTTCAGTGGTACCCACTTGATCAGCTGCTGCTCCTGTCAGATATTATTTTATTAAGCTTTCAATTGTTATTCTTCAGTCCTGTGACTCTCTGTGTGGGGAACACAAATAGTGTCAGTAATGCTAGAACTATACATAAACTCTGGGAAGGTATGCATCTTGTAGACTGTTAGAAGAGGTGCTTAATTTTGCCTTACCCTGCTGTAGTCCACACACCACATGCACTTATTGGCTTTTTGCATAGGCAGCTCTCTTCTGTTGGCGTAACATAGGTTTGGGGAGCTTAGAGTTGAATACACCTCTTTGTGTGTATCCTTGAGTTATTTTCACAATTCCATAGTCCATATACATTTCTTAGACTAATCTTTTCCCCACCTTCTGTGTGTACAGCATACATCAGAAAATCTGTTTCTCTTTCAAGGTCATTTATCCCTAAACTTACCCAGAGCAACCAGCTTTGCCCACCCCATTCTGTTAACTATCCTCTTCCTCATTTGCAATCTTCACTTCACTTTTCTCCTTGTGCTTATCAAAAAAGTGTGTGTGTATCTGTTTATTTAATGAGTTTCTTATTCTACCTCATACCTTCTCTTTCCCTCACAAAAGTAAAATGTAAAAAAGCTGGCCACTATCCTACTACCTCTCAAAAATAAGAAAAAAAGTAATGTTATGTGAAAGTAGCTTTTCACACTTCTGTATAATCATTAAAAAGTTCAAATGCAGGAGGGCAAAATCAATTTAAATGTAATGGAGACAGTTCTCACACTAAATGTAATCAAAAGACATCCTTTCTTCCACACAACTCTACTTTGCAGGGGTGGTAAGTATAAACCAACAGCAGCGTCAGCAAGGGATAACTATTTGACAGAAATGGCAAAAAATACCTTTAAAGATGCAGACACTAGAAGACATAGCAATAGAATCAAATAACAGAACCTCCTGCACTCCTGTACTGAGGGAATATTATTAGCTCCATGCTCGGCACTTTGGGATTTACCTTTTATTTCTGTTAAGGTAAATCTTTAAACTGAAAATAACTGTTGCTATTGCCAGCCCTGACTCTATAACCACATAACTAGTTTTGGGATTCATTTTCCTCTCCATTCATGTGTATAACTTGCAATGATATAGTAAGGGGAGTGATGGGGTCATATCAAGAAGACAAGCTATGTTTCAGAAACAGAATTCAGAAGGGAATATAAGGTTTTAATAGTCATCATCACTATTTCACTGTCCTATTGCCCGAAGTAATGACCATGATATTATACTCTAGCTAGTACTCAATTGCATGGTAAGAATTCAGTTGAATTTCTTTGTTTCTTTGGCCTCTGTACTTATTTGCTGTGAATAAAAACATTAAAAAGTGAAAAATTCTGGTTTTGTGAGAGTTCCAGAATCAACAGTTCATAAATCACAATTTGCTAAATAAAACAGTCCACTTGGTTAATTGCTACTGGGTTTACACTTACAAATGGTGGGTTGATGGGCAAAAACTTTTGTTTGTCTGGATATTATTTCTTCTTCTATAGTTTTATTTGGGGTTTTAAAATAGATTGGTATGCCCAGAAGTAGAGAAGAGCACTCTTCTCTCCACTTTGCCAAGAATGGTCAATCACATTTATCAATGAAGTGGTGCAAAATGAACATTATTATCATACCGAAATCTTTCACATTCAGCCTTTAATCTCTGTCTATAGATTATCTACTAAAAACTTTGCTTAAAGAATTCTATAGACATGTTTGTACTGAAGAAGTTAAATCTGTCTCTGTAGACAGTTTAGGAATAGAGAAAATAAATAAAAACAGTACCAACTAGAAGTAAAATATCACCTTTTTCCTCCAGTTATCTTCATTCAGAATCTTCTGTCTTAATGCTTCCTGCAGCTGCTCTGTTCTGTTCTGATGAGAAATCAGCATCAACTCCCTAGAAATCATAAAAAAAAAACTATAGCTAAAAGAGGTACTTTGCCTAGCCCTAGATGAATTTTCTTGCAGTTAAACTATTTGCAGTAGGCACCTTCTTTTACTGTGTTTTTTGGTACATAATACAGTGGGGACCCTCAGTCCCAACTGGGGCCTCCAGGAACTACAGTAATCGCTATTTATATAATACTATTGTAGCTCTGTCATGTGCCTTTTTTTATACACAAAACATTATAACTTTTTACAGTTCCACATCCCTTGATATAAGGTGCAATTATTTTAATATTTTCTCAAGTTGATTTTCTTGATTACAACTGATATAATAGAAGAAAAAAAGCTGTTACAGTTAATTGAACTCAAAACATTACTATGATCATTACAATACTGCAACAAGTTTCGAATCAGCAACACTGAGTAAATTCAGAACTAACTTAGCTGATATTTACCTAAAAGGAAAATATTCTTAAATGATGCCAGTAACTAATGTGAAATACAGTTGGTAAAAAACTGTTACTCTCTTTTCTTTAACTGTTGTTCTTCAAGATAGTGATAGAAATGTAGCCGTGTTAGTCTGGTGTAGCTGAAACAAAATACAGGACTATGTAGCACTTTAAAGACTAACAAGATGGTTTATTAGATGATGAGCTTTCGTGGGCCAGACCCACTTCCTCAGATCAAATAGAAAAAATTCTTCCACTATTTGATCTGAGGAAGTGGGTCTGGCCCACGAAAGCTCATCATCTAATAAACCATCTTGTTAGTCTTTAAAGTGCTACATAGTACTGTATTTTCTTCAAGATGTGTTGCTCATGTCCTTTCCACATTAGGGCTACGTCTACATTGGCCCCCTATTACGGAATAGGGATGCAAATGTAGCACTTGGGAAGAGGCAAATGCGCGGGGGATTTAAATATCCCCCGCGGCATTTGCATTTTCATGGCCGCCGCTTTTTTCCGGCTTGGAGATAAGCCGGAGAAAAGCGTCCAGACTGGCGCGATCCTCCGGAATAAAGCCCTATTCCGGAGGATCTCTTATTCCTACTTACAAGTAGGAATAAGATCTCTTATTCCTACTTACAAGTAGGAATAAGAGATCCTCCGGAATAGGGCTTTATTCCGGAGGATCGCGCCAGTCTGGACGCTTTTCTCCGGCTTATCTCCAAGCCGGAAAAAAGCGGCGGCCATGAAAATGAAAATGCCGCGGGGGATATTTAAATCCCCCGCGCATTTGCCTCTTCCCAAGTGCTACATTTGCATCCCTATTCCGTAATAGGGGGCCAATGTAGACGTAGCCCAGGTGTGTGCACTTTAGGAGGAGGTTTGGGAGGAGCAATTGGCTGTGATATTACGAGATCAGATCTGGGAAGGGTGTGTATGGCAACTGGGTCACGAATGACACATGCAAAAAAGTGAAGAACCAGTGCTGATGTGGCCATGCAGAGTCTATAAGAATAACCTCTACATTGTCCCACTTGACTTTCAGTAAAATCTTGTGCACAAGAAGAATGGGGGGAAACACACAAAAACAAGGCAAATGCCCAGATGAGTTAACGTACTCCCTGGAAAATTTCAGAGTATCCCAAAGGTGAATCTACCACTTCCCTCCCTAGCTTGTTTCAATGATTAATCATCCTCACTGTGGAAAACTGAATCTGTTTTTAGTTTTAGCCACTTTTTCAAAAGTGGTTTATAATTCTGTCTGTTTTTGTGAGTCCACCTTTAGTTGCCTTGGAGCTGATCTTATAACATGCTGAATACTTACTGCTCTAAGACCCTAATTCAGGAAAGAATTTAAGCCAGGTTTAAGTCCTCCCTATTCATAGCATTTGTAACATAGTGTGGGTGCTGTCTACTGTTGTAGTCCTATGTTCGCTCTGGTGTTGCAGTCACTGTTTGTCTTATGGGTTATATGTGATCCTACGGTCCTATCCTGCTCTGTAGTGACGCTGGGTGTGGGTGTGCCTCAGTTTACCTGGCCCTGAAGCACTAGCTGCATGAGGAGTGGGAGGCTGGGTGTGACTCACTGGGAAAGTATGTGCAGTCTCTCACCTCCTGAGGCATAGGGGACAGCACATCAAACCTTGAGACTGGAAGGAGGACAATGGAGGAGGCGGGGCTGCCTGGGGTATAAGTGAGAAGTGGCTGTGGGGATGAGGCAGAGTGAGGATGTTTTAGACCAAGGAAAGGAGTTAAGCCCCTTCCTCCTAAGAGGAATAAGGTTGCTCCTGCCCTCGCTCCTATGCTACGCTGTATCTCTGAGAAACAATTAAAACCTTCTACTCTACTGGCCGACTGAGAGTCACATCTGGCTGGAGATGGGGGTACAGGGTCAGGGGTTTCCTCGACATGCCATCACAGCATTACTTTTGCAAGTGCTTAATTTTAAGCATGTGCTTAAGTATTGCCCAGAATAGGGATGCTATCCTGAAAACAGCTATTGGTGCTTAGCATCTCTGAAAATAACAACATTGGGCACTGATATGAACATGCACACAAAATTAAAATTTACTTATGAAAATCTGGGCTTTATCTACTTTATGCTTCACTTTTCATGTCTGCAAAATAACTAGGGGAAAATAATAGTAAATTGCAAGGAGTGATAGAAGGGTTAATTAATATTTGAGGTCCTTGGATAAAAGATGCTCTAGGGCTGGTTCAAATCCCACTCAAATCAGAAGGAGGTTTTCTATTGATTTCAGGCAGGCATTGGATGAGGTCTAATAAAAATGTCAGGTATTATAGATATTTCCCAGCATTGTTATAGTTGGCATACTAACACAAACAATTTAAAGTATTAGAAAGATTAAAATGCTCTGGGACCCTGACCCTGAAAGTTTTTCCGTTAAAAGCATTTGCGCAAAAGAGCGTCTAGATTGGCACAGACGCTTTTGCACAAAAGCACTTTTTGCGGAAAAGCGTCCGTGACAATCTAGACACAGTTTTGCACAAGAAAGCCCTGATCGCCATTTTCGCCATAGGGGCTTTTTTGCACAAAACACTTTTTAGCTGTCTACACTGGCCCTCTTGCGCAAATACATTTGTGCAAGAGGGCTTTTTCCCAAACGGGAGCAGCATAGTATTTGCGCAAGAACACTGACAATCTTACATTAGATCGTCAGTGTTCTTGTGCAAATTCAAGCGGCCAGTGTAGACAGCTGGCAAGTTTTTCCGCAAAAGCAGCTGCTTTTGCGGAAAAACTTGCCAGTCTAGATGCAGCCATAGAGTTACCGGTACTTTGCTAGTACACCGGATGAAAGTGCAGCATTATTCCACATAGGTACAACTTTCAAAATGCAGTATTTTTTGGCCAATAAAAGGAATTAACACCCTCTTTTGCTGTTTGGAAGCTACAAGAAGGTTTAATAAAAAGTGATGACAATTCTCAAATTACATATGTAACTTTATTAACCAATGGAACTTATTGCCATGGTATTACTGAGACCAACAGTTTAGTAAGATTCGTAAGGATTGGCTATTTATCTAAACAAAAAAAAAATCATCAGAACAATAATGAAAATCCTAGATCTTTGGAAGGCTAATTTTCTTACTTCTAAGGCTACGTCTCCATTTGCCACATTGGAGATTGATCTGGTGTTCAATTTAGCAGGTCCAGTTAAGACTCACTTAACTGAACACTGAAGGCAGTTCTGGTTGGTGCCGGTACTCCTTGCAGTCACGAGGAGTAAGGGAAGTCAATGGGAGCATTTGCTAAGGAAGAAAATTTTCACTGTGAAGAGGTAATTGTTTAACTGCCCTCTATATGTCTATGATGTTTCTTACTCCTTTCTTTGGCCACGTCTACACTAGACTCAGAGAGTCGGGTTAAGGTACGCAACTCCAGCTAAAATACGTAGCTGGAGTTGGCTTACCTTAAGCCAGCTTGGCACTGTCTTCACAGTGGGAGACCAACAGGAGCAAATGCTCCCATCAGGTCCCCTTACTCCTCACAACTGTGAGGAGTACCGGTGCCAACTGGAGCCACCCATAGCATTCGATTTAGCGGGACTTATCTAGACCTACTAAATCAAATGCCAGAAGATCAATCTCCAGCACAGCAAGTGGAGATGTGGCCTTTGAAGCATCTGATACTAGCCATTAGGATACAATATCCAGTATGGCAATTTTTATGCTCTTGTAATCCATTAATTAGGTATCTGTAACACATTCCTACCATTCGTATAAACATTTATTGTATTAAGAGATTAAAGAAAAATCTATAAAACTAAATAATTTAAGGCTGTGTAACATGCTTAATCAAAACAAGACATTACTGGTCAGTGTATTATGGAACATATCTAACTTCATGCTAACTTTTTGTTTTCATATATTTTTAAAATATTAAGCCAGTTTACTGGAATATAAACATAGTTTTAATTAAAATATTGTTTGACATGGCTCTTCTTTTTCTTTGTTTGTTTGGGGGGGTTTGTTGTTGTTATGACTCTTCAGAATTTGAACTATAACAAACTCATGATTTTTCTCATTTTTTTGCAATGACAAAAAGTAAGCATTACTTACAAACAATACATAGAAACATTCTTATTCCATGACAGAAACAAGACTGATACAACTATACAACATTTCGATAACATCTTGTTTTTCTTCAACTGCTTCTAAACTAAAGGTGTTCTTTAATTTCAATGGCAATAAATGTAAATATCAATGATTAACATTTTTGGTTTAAAAACACATTATGCTATTTTATAATAGTATAGCATGCTCTTTATGTTAGGCAGATAATACACGTGATTTTATATTTTTTTTTATAAAATAAGGAAGTTTGAAGATTTGACTTTTAAGGGGCTTTTTTATTTCAAGGTATTCTCAAAAAGAAAACTAGGCAGAAAATCAGGTTATGCAAAACAACTCGTGGTGAGTCATTTCTGATTACCTTTCTTGTTTTAGCATTACCACTTCTTCCTCTCTCTGTCTAAGAAGAGTTTTAGTTGTTTCCAGTTCATTTTCTGAGTAACTAGTTCTTCTTCTTAGATCTTCTTCTTGCCTTTCTTTCTCTGTCATGTCTTCCTGTAAACGTTTGCATACTTGTTGGCAAACTAATAAAGACTCTTCTTTTTCTTTAAGATCTTTAGTAAGTCTAAAGAATAATAATAAAAGAATCACTAAAACATCACAGCTGAATGCATTTTTCTTTATAGGTAAAAGAGAATATTATTATACAAAAATAAAAAATAAAGGAAAAAGAATGCAGAACATCTTTGTGAACCTAACTAGAATGATGAAATACAATTAAGAAAAAATATAAACTGAAAGTACCAAAAAGATTTGTGATTAAAAGAGCAATATTAAATTAAATTAAAAATAATTTGACCCCCTTTCTCACCTATAATGCATTTGTACATAAAATATAAACAATTCTGAAATAAACCTGGATTTAGATATTCCATTTTCATACTCCAGCTTTTGAAGTTCACTGTGACAGATATCAACTTCCTTTGATTTCATCCTAAAATATAGCAATTCATAAAGTTTCCATTAGCCCTAAGAAATCAAAGCTTTTATTCATTAAATGATTTGTACTTCATTTATTTAACTGATTCACACATTTTATTTCAGTTGAATATCATTAAAAAATTCCCACCAGGAAGATTTATTAAACTGGTGTTGTCACGCTCTCTGTATAGCTCTGTATACATATATACACTGAACACACAGAAGCATATTTAAACCTGCCTTAAAAAAGCCTAGCAGCAAAGCATATGTGTGACTTTAAATGCATGAGTAGTCCTGCTAAATCATTGTAAATTTAATGGCAAGCGTGCTTTGCTGGAATCAGTGACTTAAACCAGAACTAAAGTATGAGTTTTTGTAATGCCCTCTGTCTAACCCCAGTTGATTCAAGGTTCTTAAAAGTGTTTTTGCATAGCACCTGAAACTCAAAATAAGATACTCAATTTGTGCTACACAAATTGCGTAGCATATTTCGAGTCTATTTCATAATAGGCTATTTCGTAATTTGGCGCTGTCTACACAGTGCTACATTTCTAAATAAAGCACTATTTCAAACCATCCCTTACTCCTTGTAGAATGAGGTTTACAGGGATTGTGAAATAGCGCATCCACTACATTTTGAAATAGCAAATGCATTCAAAAGGCGCGGGGTAGCTATTTCAAGATACTGGAGGTGGTCTCATTCTGGTTCTTAGACATTTAGTTTGGATTGGTCCTCCTTTTAGCAGGGGGTTCACCGCAATGATCCTCTGAGGTCTCTTCCAACCCTATTATTTTATGATTCTGTGAATCAGAAAGAATAATATGAGAGTCTGCAAATATCATTTTACTTTCACAATACAATTTTTGGTTATTGTTTATTAGCTAGGGGGATAGCTCAGGGGTGTGAGGGTTAACCTGCTACTCCCAGGGTTATGAGTTCAATCCTTGAGGGGGGCCATTTAGGGATTGGGGACAAATCTGCTAGAGAGAATACTCAGCCCTGTTGAGAGGGCAGTAGACTGGACTCAATGGCCTCTCAAGCTCCCTTCCAGCTCTATGGGTGTGCCTAGACTACAGGGCTTTGTTGACAAAACCATACCTGTGTCTACACTACCGCCAAGTTCTGTCAACAGAACTTGGCAGTTTTGTTGACGGTGGTAAACCTCATTCTACAAGGAATAACGCCTTCTGTCAACAGAAGGCATTTTTGCATCTACACTGTCCTTTGCGGCTACACTATCATGTTGACAAAGCGGCTTGCTTTGTCAACAGAACTGGATGTAGTCTAGACGCTCTTTGTTGACAGAAGCTTGGTCAACAGTATCTGTCAGATACTGTCGACAAAGCCTCTGTCGACAAAAGCCTGTAGTCTAGACGTACCCTATGAGATGGTATATCTCCATATTAAATTAAATCTACTTGCGTGGAGGAGATTTTCTTGAAAGGGGATTCAATAAACAGAAAGACAAAGAAAGGGGCAAGGTACTTTGATAGGGTGGCTAACCCTTAAAGAGGTGTTGGCTTCTATAAGAGGCACTAGAACAGGGTATGACTCTCAGGCAAGCGACCTACAAAGTGGAAATCCATGGGAAGTATATGAGTCTTCTGCAGAAGACCCTGGGTTTGGGGGAAGGGATGATTGCTGGACTGTGCTTATTTTATGTGGAAGAAATAACGCTGAAGTCCTGAGAAAAGGGCCTGAACCAGAATCTGGACATGGTCTCACCCATTCCTAGGCTGAGGGGGCAGGCCAATAGCCACAGAAAAACTAAAGAGAGAGGTTAAGAGTGATTAGGGAAGGAAAGAGGGGGGAAACAAAGAGGGGAATGTGTAGACTCGGTGAATTAAGGCTGACCTGAAGAGATTGTGAAGGAGGGGAAAGAAGTGGAATAAAGATCCAATTAATAGAGAGGAAAGATGTCCTAAGTAAAAACTGCAGCATATAGTAGACCGATGTTGTATATTATCAGTGTTCAAAGATCCCAGCTGCAACTCTTAGACTTTACTCCTGATGACTTTAATCTATGGCTAGGATTTCTCTCTTACTTATAATTACATAGGTGATGTAGGCTGCCCCAAACAAAGAGTCCTTAGAGGCTCTCTCCTGAAGAGTTCTGAGTATGAGAAGGCAGGTGGAGGGAGGGAGAAATGCCATCTGGGTCTCATCTTCCTCCTCCTCCCCGCCATGGTGCAACCACACTTGTGCAACTGCTTGTCTCTGCTCTTGAGAGTTGGTAGCTCTGGGTTCCTAGGCTGTGTCTAGACTGGCAAGTTTTTCTGCAAAATCATCTGCTTTTGCGGAAAAACTTGCCAGCTGTCTACACTGGCCGCTTGAATTTCCGCAAAAGCACTGACGATCCCATGTAAGATTGTCAGTGCTTTTGTGGAAATACTCTGCTGCTCCCGTTCGGGCAAAAGTCTTTTTCCGAAAAACTTTTGCACAAAAGGGCCAGTGTATACAGCAGAGATTTGTTTTCCGCAAAAAAGCCCCGATCGAGAAAACGGCGATGGGGCTTTTTTGCGGAAAAGTGTCCTGCCAATCTAGATGCGCTTTTCCGAAAATGCTTTTAATGGAAACTTTTCCGTTAAAAGCATTTCCAGAAAATCATGCCAGTCTAGACGTAGCCCTAGTGTATTATCATCAACATCACAGGAATCACCATTCACTACCACAACAGGCATCAAGTATTGAAAGTACAACCAGAAAGATGAAGGACTGAATGGTCATGGAGACTTTACCATCCTCTCCATTGTAAAAGGGAACCTTTCAGAACATGCTTAAGGCAGAAAAGATTTTGGAGGACTGAGCCGAAGTTTGTGCTTAGAGGGGACTTCGGTTTCCAGTGCAACTTGATAACTTTCAGGAATACTTAATTAACTTCTAAAAGATTCCTAACTTGTTATTTTTTTAGCATATTTCCCTTTATCACACATAGGGTATGTCTACACTACCCCGCTAGTTCGAACTAGCGGGGTAATGTAGGCATACCGCACTTGCAAATGAAGCCCGGGATTTGAATTTCCCGGGCTTCATTTGCATAAGCGGGAAGCCGCCATTTTTAAAACCTCGCTGGTTTGAACCCCGTGCAGTGCAGCTACACGGGGCACGAACTAGGTAGTTCGAACTAGGCTTCCTAGTTCGAACTACCGTTACTCCTCATTTCACGAGGAGTAACGGTAGTTCGAACTAGGAAGCCTAGTTCGAACTACCTAGTTCGTGCCCCGTGTAGCCGCGCTGCACGGGGTTCAAACCAGTGGGGTTTTAAAAATGGCGGCTCCCCGCTTATGCAAATGAAGCCCAGGAAATTCAAATCCCGGGCTTCATTTGCAAGAGCGATATGCCTACATTACCCTCCTAGTTCGAACTAGGAGGGTAGTGTAGACATACCCATACATGTCAAAGGCCTAATGACAAATGGACTTTACAATATAGTGTTCAGTACAAGATCAAGGATTAACAAATCCTTCTACAGAGTGAAGCAAACAGACTGAGCGAGCCTTGAGTAGAAGAGAAAGAAAAACTCTGTCTTTGGAATGGCAGAGTAAACATACTGCCAACTCAATGGAGGAAAACAAATTCATCCTAAATTATATTCACACTAACCTCAACAAACTTCAGTCAGGAAATAAACTTTAAATTTGCTCAGCAAAAGTGCCAAACACAGAACACATATATGCTAGATGGAGTAAATATATTCCAAACGGAGTTAGACATGCAAGCGAAGAAACCCAATTCATCTTAATAAATTATAGGACCAAGTAAATTAAACACATTAATTTTTATTAAAATACAGTCATTGATATAGTACTATTTTTTAATTATCTCAGCTTCTCAAGAAAAGACAACACAAAAGGGACACCAATGCATTGACATTTTCTTAGTAGCTCAATTCACTCATGGCTTAGTGAACTGAGCATTGCACTAAGAAATGTGATTGAGGCTACATCTACACTACAGTGGGGATGAATGCTATAAGATCAATCTACTGGTGGTCGATTTAGTGTGTCTAGTGAAGTGGTGCTATTTGGGTGATCTAAGATGTAGTGACGTATTTTTTGAATAGTTGATGTTTGTGGTGGGAATTATGGTTGAGTGTTTTGGGAGGAAGCTGTTATGTTTTGGGTAAGCACATGTGAAGAGGGTGAAATCATGGTTGCAGGTTGCATGGCTTGGGAAAGAATTAATTAGCAATTTCCTGTGTTATGTGGTTTGGTTAGTGGTATGTGCACTAGAGAAACCTTAATTACTTAATGATTTTGTTAGAGGAATTTTTTTAAAATAAAAAAATCTATATCAACTCTGACAGCTGAGTCGATCATATGTATTCCGGTCCTTGTGCCATGTTATAAAAGCCCAAAGTCTTCCAGAAGTACTTGGCTCTACACAGTACGGCAGTCCTTCCTCATGGTTCCCTGGTCAAAACTCAGGTTCTCCCCATGCTCCTTCTTAATCACAGCCTTGCTTCTTCCCATGTCCTCCTGTAGTACTCTTCCTGGACATGACTTTCTCCCCACATCCCTGCTCTCTTACCATCTCCACTCAGACTCCCTCTACATTTTCACTCACCATTAGTAGTATTACAGATGAACCAACATAGGAACTAAGGGGAGAAAAACAGGTATGTGTGTGATGTGGGGAAAGGAGTTTTGATGGCATATGAGTGGGATATGTGGAAGGATGCCTGGGATAGGGAGTCATTCACCTCTGTTTTGGGGCATTGATGCACTAGTCAGTGCTTTTTTTGTGACGGTACACACCGGTACGGTGTACCAGCACCTTTTTTTGTGAGCACTCTTGCCGTGCTGCTTTCTCCGGCACAACCCCGGTCCTGGGAGCACTCATGCCGTGGTGCGCAGCTTAGCTGGGCTGGCAGGAGGGACTGAAAAGCAGCATGCGGCTCCACTGTTGGAGCAGAAAAGTATCATGTGGCTCAGCTGGGCTGGGAGAGAGGGCTGAAAAGTGGCGGGCGGCTCAGCTGGGGGGCAGAAAAGCGGCAGGCAGCTCAGCTGGGTTTGGGGGGTGGAAAAGCGGTGGGCAGCTCAGCTGGGCTGGGGGGACTCAGTGAACCGACACTAGAGGCGTAGTGAGAAGGGGGCAGTTGCCCTGGGCCCAATGCTAGTTGTGGTGAGAGCGGACTGCATGTTTCACAGGCCCACATGACACAGAGCAGTGAGCCGGGAGTTGGGCCATGTGCTGCTTCCCTGTACACACTGCGAGCTGAGGCAGCCAGGCCAGAGGCAGGAGCAGCCACTTTAAAGGTAGGCTTATCTTACCTGTCCCATCCCTCCAGTGCCTGGCTCTGCAGGAGGGGAATTAGGTGGGGGGAGGATGTTGGAGGTGCCTGGCTCTGGAGGAGGGGTGGGAGCATTGGGATAGGGGGGCTAGGGTGCCTGGCTCTGGGGAAGGGGTGACTGCATTGGAAAGGAGGGGGGTGGAGGAGAGGGTGCGTGGCTCTGAGGGAGGGGTCAGTTTTGTGATGGTACACCCCTATTTTCCCAGCATATCGTAAATGAATGGCATTCCCCTTGGGCGTACCGGCACTTGGCTTCCAATTGAAGCCCGCTTGGGATACATGGGTATTAAAGGGGCCACAACCACATTTCGGTCCCCTGGTGCGGTTTTTTTTTTGCTCAACAAATTATCCCTGGAGTACCGGCAACTTTTTTCTTACAAAAAAAGCTCTGCCCCTGGTAATATAAGAGAAGTATCTAGCAGCCCTAGGTATGCTGATGCCTCAGTACAGAGTCGCTGGGCTCCTTATAAGGCTAAGTTTTGCATTCACATTCCAAATTCTTTAAAACCTTGCACTCCCTGCCCTCCACACTGCCAGTCACTCCCTGCTTCATTTGGGGGAGACAAAGGACAAGACAGCAGGGAAGGGAGTGGGTAAGGCTGCCTGAAGGTTGTTTGTTTAGTTTCAGGTAAGAAATATAGCAATATTTCAAGAAAGCAGCATTTTTAAATCTTTCCTCTGAAACCTTAGTATATCTTTTAAGCTATGTCTACATTACAACGTTATTTCAAAATATCTAATTTCGAAATAGTTATTTTGAAATATCTTATTTTGAAATAATGCATCTACACACAAAATGCATTTCAAAACAGCTTTTTGCTATTTCAAAATAGAGCATCCACACTGATTGGACACTGAATCGCATTTAAGGCCAGCTGAAACTGGTTCCAGTAGGGCATCAGGTCAGAAGTTACCTTGTGGCCAGGGCAGCCAGCAGGGCATCCTGGGAAGGACTAGAGGCCCCCTATTTCAAAATAAGCATCTACATAGCGCTTATTTTGAAACAGAAATTTCGAAATTGGCACTATTCCTCATGGAATGTGGTTTAACAATTTCAAAATAAGCCCTCCACTATTTCAAATTAATTTAAAAATAGCAGTTGGCTTGTGTAGATGCTAGGAAAGTTATTTCGAAATAACAGCTGTTATTTAAAAAAAAACTTTGCTGTGTAGACATACCCTTACTAAAAACTTCTATGAACAATTCAGTTGTCCTATGACAAGTTCCTGTGTCAGAGATTGATATCAATCATTAAAGTATGAAAAAGAGGGATATTAGTCCTGCTTTAAATATATGTCTACACAAAGAATTTTACAAAAAATTCCGACTCATAGGAGCCCTAGAAAAAATTTCCATGGTTACAGATGCAGTGTAGCTGTAGCCATGCAACCTAAAGAAGAGACAGTGTATCTCAAAAGCATGCCTCCCTCACAAACAGAAGCTGGTCCAATAAAAGATACTATTTCATCCACCCTGCTAGCTAAACCTGTCTACACTGGCCGCGAGTATTTGCACAAGAACACTGACGTTGTAATGTACAAAATCAGTGTTTCCTGCGCAAATACTCTGACGCGCCCACTCAGGGACAAGTCCTCTTGCACAAGTGTTCTTGCGCAAGAGGCCAGTGTAGACAGGTAACATCAATTTCTTGCGCAAGAAAGCCTGATGGCTAAAATGGCCATTGGAGCTTTCTTGCACAAGAGAGCGTCTACACTAGCACGGATGCTTTTGCGCAAAAGCAAATCTTTTGCACAAAGGCACATGCTAGTATAGATGCTCTCCTGCACAAATACTTTTAACAGAAAAACTCTTCCGTTAAAAGTATTTGCGCAAAATCATGCCAGTGTAGACGCAGCCATAAGGTTTACAGAAGGTCTTCTAATAGAGCAGGTTGAAATTCTCTAGTCCAGCACCCTCGGGACCTGACTGATGACGAACCAGAGAATTTGCAGATCACGGGAGGTGAATATACTCTAGCAGCATTGCCAACTCTTCCACTGCTTACTGGGCTCTTAGAAGATATTTAGGGGTAAGTTAGAACTAATTAAGAGCACAGAACAGAGAGCCAGGACTGGTGGTTATAAACAAACTTTACAGAACAATGGGAAACTTGGTCATACTAGGGATGTTAAATAACGGTTAACTGACTAGTCGAATAACCTCATGAATTCTTATCGGTTAGTTGACTATTCTATAGGCCCCATCAGTGGCTCTGGCAGCCAGGGAGCTCCAGCCTCACTTCTGAGGAGCACCCTGCCACTCCATGCTGCTGCCTCTGTATCAGCTTGTAGACACTGCAGCGGTGGGAAGCAGAGCACCCCAGCCCCCATGCAGGCTGGCTTGGGAGATGGCAGTGGAGTGGAGCAAGCTACTGTGTAGCTCTGCTTCCCCATGGCTCTTGCTGCTGTGGTGAGTGTAGGGGAGGGGAGCCCACCCTTGCTGTTGGCCCCAGCCAACACAAAGGCCTACCGGCTAACATGAGTATGGGGAACCATAGGACAGTTGGGTGGCTGCTGTGGAGCTCCCCAAAGTGCATGGTCAGGGGCAGCTGTGATGAGCCATCCTATGGATAGGACAGCTCTGCACACACCTCCCCCAGGCCACAGGGACGTGCCAGCATCCAGAAGCTGCTCATTGAGCTTCTGATGGTCATACTAGGGACATCCAAGCTGGTTTTAAATTGCCTGGGTGCAGCAGGCGGGGCCAAGGGATGCATGGGGGAGGAAGGAGCGCACAGGCTAGCAGGGAGAGCCAGAAGATGTGTGGGGAGGGTAATGTGGTGAAACTTCTTTCCCTGGAACCCTACTAGAAGGGGGTGCCTGCTGGCTCACTAGGAGGATTTGAGAACTGGCATTGGCCCTCAGGTAAACTGAGCACGGGTATGTCTACACTACAGCGCTAATTCGAACTAACTTAGTTCGAATTAGTTAATTCGAACTAAGCTAATTCGAATTAATGCGTCTAGAACTAAAAACTAGTTCGAATTAGCGTTTTGCTAATTCGAACTAGCGCGTCCACACTGATTGGACGCAGGGGGACATTTAAGGGCGGCTGAAACTGGTTCTGGCAGGGCATCAGGTCAGTAGTTGCTTTGTGTGGCTGCTGTCTGAGGCTATCTGAGGCTCGTGCTTAAAGGGACCCCCCCGGACAGCCGGTTCTCAGCTTTTCCTGCTTCCTTGCCAACCTCGCCGAGGGACAGCAAAGCGTTGGTCTCTGTGCCCATCTGTGTCGGTGCTTCCCTTCGGGGATGCCGCCGCAGGTGGCAACATGGAGCCAGAGCTCGCCCAGCACCTACTGGTGCACTTTCTGGACTTGCTGCTGCAAGCCTGCCACCAATGGCTCGAGGCTGCCTGGCACCTCCTGGTGCACGTCAGCCCCCTGCCTCTCCGCCTGGCCGCCCTGGGGGCCGTGGAGGAGCCGCGGCGGCGCCCCGGCACCGGCGTGCCCTACCACGTCTGGCGTCTTGACACCAGCACCGACTGGTGGGACCGCATCGTCCTGGAGCGCTGGGAGGACCGACAGTGGACCCAGAACTTCAGGATGAGGAGGGACACCTTCCTGGAGCTCTGCGAGTGGCTCGCCCCTGCCCTGCGCAGAAGGGACACTCGCATGAGGCCCGCCATCCCCCTCCAGAAGCGGGTGGCCATCGCCCTCTGGAAGCTCTCCACGCTAGACAGCTACCGATCCGTCGGGAACCAGTTTGGCGTGGGGAGATCCACCGTCGGAGTGGTGCTCATGCAGGTACGGCACTCGCCGGCCACTGCGCCGGAGGGGGAGGGAGGCTGCGAGGAGGGGATGTGCCGCCCCAGGGACAAAGGGGGGACGGGAAGAGGCGAACGCGCCCCGCACCGGAGGGATCAGTCTGTCCCGGTCGTACTACACGCCGCCAGGGGGGTTGCTTCCGGGAGTGGGGCGCGGGGCACTGCCAGAGCACGAACGCTCCCAGCCACCCGGGCGCCCCACTGATTGCCGCTTTGCTGTGTCTCTCTCCGCAGGTGGTCAAGGCCATCAACCGGGTGCTGCTCCGCAGGGTGGTCCGCCTCCCCGACCCGGACGCCGTCATCCGGGGATTCGGCGCCCTCGGCTTCCCCAACTGCGGGGGGGCCATCGACGGGACGCACATCCCCATCCGTGCACCGGCCCCCTCCCGTTATGTGAACCGCAAGGGGTACTTCTCCGTGATCCTGCAGGCCATGTGTGACCACCGGGGACAGTTCACGGACATTAATGTGGGCTGGTCCGGCAAAGCACACGACGCCCGGGTGTACCGCAACTCCTCCGTGTGCCAGCGGCTGCAGGACGGGACCTTCTTCCCCGACCGCCACATCAGGGTCGGGGACGTGGACATGCCCATGTGCCTGGTGAGGGATACCACCTACCCACTGCAGCCGTGGCTGATGAAGCCCTACACGGGGCACCTCAATCCCTCCCGCCAGGCCTTCAATACCAGGCTGACCAGGGCCCACATCGTGGTGGAGGGGGCCTTCGGGCGACTGAAAGCCCGCTTTCGATGCCTCCTCACCCGTCTGGACCTGGCCGAGCACAACATCCCTCCCGTGGTGGCAGCATGTTGTGTGCTCCACAATTTGTGTTAGCGAAAGGGGAGGCTTTCCTGCCAGCCTGGATGGCTGAGGCTGACCGCATGGCTGGACACTACGGTCAGCCCCGCACCGCCGTCATCCGGGAAGCCCAGCGGGGGGCCGTCCAGATCCGGGAAGCCCTGCGGGAGAGCTTCCAGGTGGAGGAGGAGGACTGACCTCTCCCTTGCATGCCCCACTGGGGCCTTCTTCCACCCTACCCCCCTTCCCCTTTCCCCTCCCTACCTACTGTCAAATAAAGACACCTATTTTTCAAACAAAAACGTCTGTTTATTTCACATAACTGGGGTGGGGGGAGGGAGGAATGAGGGTGGGAGAGGGGAGGGGGAAACCTGGGACGAGGGAGCTGGAAGGGGAGGGAAGGGAGGAAGGGAAAGGAAAGCTCAGGGGTGGGAGTCCGGCTGCCTCTCCCGTCTCGCAACACTGCGGGTCCGGGGGCGTCGGTGGGGAATGGTTGTGGAGGGTGGGGCAGGAGGGATGGGGGGTGTGGAGGAAGCAGGAGCGGGAGCAGGAAGGGGAGCAGGGGGAGCAGCAGGGGAAGCAGGAGGGGGAGCAGGAGCAGGAGGAATTGGGAAGCGGTCGAGCAGGCTCTGGAGGTGGCCTCGCAGGGCACGGCCCTGCTCCTCCAGGGCCTCCAAACTCCTCCGGCGCAGCCTCAGGTCCTCCTGGACCCAGTGGTCCTGGAGACGGAGCTGTTACTCCAGGAACTGGAGGTGCCGCCTCTGGTAGTCCTCCTGGTTCCTGGCTCTCCTGCTTGCCCGGGCACGGGCAGCTGCTGCAGGCGGGGTGGTGCGCCCTGCAGGCCCAGGTGCTGCGGCTGTGGTGCAACAAGACCAGCGGTAAATTACCCCAGGGGCCCAGGTATGTGAAACCCAGCTCCCTTCTGCAAGGCCAGGGCCCCTGCAGGATCCCCAGCTGCTGCTCCGTGGTGGGCAAGTCCCAGGCACACGGTCCCGGGGCTCCCTCTCGCCCCAGCCCTCCGTACACATAAGGGGAGCACGATGGTACTCACAGGTGGACACCTCTCCGGCCTCGGACGACACAGGCGAGCGGCTCTCTGGGGTGCCTCGGGGGTCCCAGGTCCTGGGCAGGCTGCCGGCAGGCTCCTGGCTCTCGGAGCCCTCCTCCTCGTCCTCCGTCTTCTGGAGCGGTCCCTCTGCCCCGGGGTCTATCACGTCCCGGGGGGCAGGGCCGACATGAGCCCCCAGGAGGCAGTCCAGAGCCTGGAAGTGGGGGCAGGCCTCCGGGTCGGCCCCTGGCAGGCAGGCCCGGGAGTAGGACTGCCGCAGGTCTTTGATCTTGCAGCGCACCTGCTCCCGGCTGCGCTGGTGGCCCCTGGCGGCCAGGCTGGCAGCCATGCAGCTGTAGACGGCTGCGTTCCTGTGGCTAGTGCGGAGATCGTGGCCATTGGAGGCTTCCCCCCAAACCTGGATGAGGTCCACGATCTCCGCACTTGACCAAGCGGGTGCCCACCTCTTGCGTCCCTGGGCAGGCTCCTGGGAGCCACCAGGCTGGTCCTGGGGAGCAGTAGAGGGCTGGGTGGCATCGGGTGGCTGGCTCATTTTGTGGCAGGTGCAGGGTCTGCTGGCTGGGTGCTGGCAGCCTTGCAACTGGCACAAACTGTGTAGCCAGCCCGTGGCCCTTTAAGGGCTCCGGGGCCGGGAGGGGGGCAGACAAGTTTGCCTGATGTTGGCCAGAGTGGCCACCAGGGCAAGCTGGGAAGGGCTAGCCTCCCACTAGTTCGAATTAAGGGTCTACACAGCCCTTAATTCGAACTAGCTAGTTCGAACTAGGCTTAATCCTCGTAAAATGAGGTTTACCTAGTTCGAACTAAGCGCTCCGTTAGTTCGAATTAAGTTCGAACTAACAGAGCGCTAGTGTAGCGCCTATGAAATTTAGTTCGAACTAACGTCTGTTAGTTCGAACTAACTTTGTAGTGTAGACATACCCCATGAGACTTCTGGTGTATACATAGCCAAGGTTCAATTCTCAACACAATTCTCAAGATGCAATTTCCTATGTCTCTGTAACATTTTACACACATGTGTACATGTGCCACTTGTATGGAGATGCTATCCATCTGGTAAACTGCAGAGCCACATAATTCATGGATTTGTCATGCACCTCTGAAAGTCTAATCTCATCTTTGCCTGTCCATTAATCAGCCTTCCCTGATCTTAGTGTATCTTTCCAAACTTCTGAGTAGCTCCAAACAACTGCCAGTTAAAAACACATGTATACCTGTCAGAGAAGCATGTCTTTCTCCTCTCAGGCATATAAAAATTCTCCCTAACATTATAGCAAGATTCAGGCTTGGACCATTAACATCTTTTCTATACTTAGAAATACTACAGTTGTAAGTTCCATTACTTCAACCCCTTACATTGAGAAATGAGAACATTATTTCCTTTAGAAAAGGGAAATTTCCAGCTTCCCAAAAGGACCATGGAATAATTTCTTATCCCAACATAAAATAATTAAAACTCTGGTACTTATGTCACAGAAAAAGCTATTTTAGGTGACTGTTAGATGTTTTCATGAACTCCCTCTGAACAGTGTATAATTGGATTCACAGTAGAAATAGTACCAGTACAAATGGTCTGGTAGCACTTTATAGACTAACAAAACAGGTAGATGGTATTATGAGCTTTCGTGGGCACAGCCCACTTCTTCAGATGACCAGAGTTAAGAGTTTAGGATGTACGGACCCAAAATAAATAGGAGAGGGGAAGGGGAGGAGGGGAAGGGAAAATAGGGAAGGCGGGTGGGAGACAAGGGATGCAAATATGTTACAGAGGCTCAGGAAGTTCTTATCTGCATCGTTTTAACTACACAATCTTCAGATACTTACTGATTCCCTCTAGCTCCCTGTCTCCCAGGGAATCAGTAAGTATCTGAAGATTGAAACAGAAAACAGGACTATGTAGCACTTTAAAGACTAAAAAGATGGTTTATTAGGTGGGCCAGACCCACTTCCTCAGATCAAATAGTGGAAGAAAATTGTCACAACCATATATACCAATTTTCTTCCACTATTTGATCTGAGGAAGTGGGTCTGGCCCATGAAAGCTCATCACCTAATAAACCATCTTGTTAGTCTTTAAAGTGCTACATAGTCCTGTTTTTTGTTTCAGCTACACCAGACTAACACGGCTACATTTCTATCACTATCTGAAGATTGGGTAGTTAAAATGAAGCAGATAAGAACTTCCTACGCCTTTGTAACATATTTGCATCCCTTGTCTCCCACCCCCTTCCCTATTTTCCCCTCCCCTATTTATTTTGGGTCTGTACATCCTAAACTCATAACTCTGGACATCTGAAAAAGTAGGCTGTGCCCACGAAAGCTCATGATACCATCTACATGTTTTTTTAGTCTATAAAGTGCTACCAGACGATTTGTTGTTTTATTCCTGAAATAGTTCTTCTATAAAATATGGCATATATAGACTATATTATGATAGAAGATAATAATAAGTTTGATTTAAACTAGTTCAAGATGGTCTGACTAGCTCATCCATGGCTTGATCAAGGCCCACTGAACTCCATAGAAAGATTATACAGGTTGAACCTCTATTCTGGCACCCTTGGGACCTGACCAGTTTTCCCTCTAAGATTTTCCATCTGAGACCAGAGTGAGTTTTGTTTTGTGTGCCAGACCCTCCACACACACACACACACACACACACACACACACACACACACACACAGCCTGAAAACCACCCAGCTTGGCACCCAGTCTCACTCCTTCCAAGCCTTGCTCCCACCATTCCTGCATCCATGGGCTGCCCAACCCCTGCACTGCCAACCCGTACAGCCTTTACTACTAAACCTGCATTGTTCCCCCTTTGCCCAAATGTATGTTCGGTAGTGCCCCCTTCATCCCAACCCCTGCACTTTCCTCACAGCCCAATCCAGTCATAAAAGTGTAGTAATTTGTAAAGCATAAAAAAAGACTGCATTGTCCCTCGCCATTGACTCTAAAAACTCATTTAATTGCAAGTTAATGACATTCAGAAGATGACTTTAGGGGTATCACCAGAAAATTTCATCCAGCTCTTTTTCTTCAGTTCACATTACTACACAGTACATACTACATAACCTAATTATTGATTATATTTTTTATAGTATCTACGGGTATGTCTACACTACAAAGTTAATTCGAACTAACGGATGTTAGTTCGAATTAACTTTGATAGGCGTTACACTAGCGCTCCGCTAGTTCGAACTTAATTCGAACTAGCAGAGCGCTTAGTTCGAACTAGGTAAACCTCATTCCACGAGAACTAAGCCTAGTTCGAACTTACTAGTTCGAATTAAGGGCTGTGTAGCCACTTAATTCGAACTAGTGGGAGGCTAGCCCTCCCCAGCTTTCCCTGGTGGCCACTCTGGCCAACACCAGGGAAACCCTATTGCCCCCCACCCGGCCCCGGACTCCTTAAAGGGGCACGGGCTGGCTATGGTGCCCGTGCCAGGTGCAAGCCTGCCAGCACCTAGCTAGCAGACCCTGCACCTGGCACGGCTCGAGCCAGCCACCCGATGCCCCCCAGCCCTCCACCTCTTCCCAGGACCAGACTGGAGGCTCCCGGGAGCTTGCCCGGGACCACAAGAGGCGGGCACCCGCCTGGTCTAGGGCGGACATTTTGGACCTCCTCCACGACCTCCGCAGTAGGCACAGGAAAGTGGCCGTCTAGGGCAGGAGAGCTGCCAGCCTGGCCACCCAGGAGCAGGTGTGCATGAAAATCAAGGGGGTCCACTGAGACCCCCAACCCTGAGCCCTGAGCTTACAATGGCCGTACTAGGTCAGACCAAAGGTCCATCTAGCCCAGTAGCCTGTCTGCCGACAGCGGCCAACCCTAGGGACCCTGGAGGGGATGGACTGAAGACAGTGATCAAGCCATTTGTCTCGTGCCATCCCTCTCCAGCCTTCCACAAACTTTGGGCAGGGACACCACTCCTACCCTCTGGCTAATACCAATCCATGGACCCAACCTCCATCACTTTATCTCACTTCTCTTTAAACTCTGTTCTAGTTCTAGCCTTCACAGCCTCCTGCAGCAAGGAGTTCCACAGGTTGACTATTTGCTTTGTGAAGAAGAACTTTCGCTTATTAGTTTGAAGCCTACCACCCATTCCTTTCCTTTGGTGTCCTCTAGTCCTTCTATTATGGGAACTAATGAAGAACTTTTCTTTATGCACCCTCTCCACCCCACTCCTGCTTTTATAGACCTCTACCCTATCCCCCCTCAGTCTCCTCTTTTCTAAGCTGAGAAGTCCCAGTCTTTTTAGCCTCTCTTCATATGGGACCTGTTCCAAACCTCTGATCATTTTAGTTGCCCTCCCCTCTCCCACCCTCTCTCTTCCCCTCTCCCACCTCCTTTTCCCAGTCTCCCCGAGTTTTGTTCAAGAAAGAGAGATTCTATTTTTGACCACACGTTTTCTTTATTTTGTACATCAGGAAGGGGGGCTAGGGAAGGGTAAGTGGAAGGAGGTGAGGGAGGAATAGGGTACGAGCCCCCGATGGGGAGGACTGGGCTGGCTCTGCGGGCTTCTGGGGGTGGAAGCTCTCCTGCAGCCCCCCGACTGCCCTCTCTCCTCAGATGGCAGCCTGTGGCAACTGCAGCCAGTCTGATGGCCGAGTGCTGTGATGTGCCCAGTGTGGGCACTCAGGGCACTCCAAGCCAGGACTGCTTTGCAAGCGGGGCACCCCTGAGAACTGTCTGTCTGGGGTGGGGGTCGGGTCCCTTTAAGCACAGCCCTCGGCTAGCCTGAGGCAGCAGCTCCACGCTCTAAGTCCTCATCTGATGCCCTGCCGGCACTGCTTCCGTCCATCCTTAACCCCGGTTCAGGGTCCACTTAACGTGGACATGCTAGTTCGAATTAGCAAAACGCTAATTCAAACTAGTTTTTTAGTCTGGATGCGTTCGTTCAAATTAGCTTAGTTCAAATTAACTAATTCGAACTAAGTTAGTTTGAATTAGCGCTGTAGTGTAGACATACCCTACATGTTTTAGACACCCTGTGAACTATAGAAAAGTCCCTTTAATATGTCATCAACTGCATATTGATTTAGAATCAATACAAAATAATGAATATTCATTAAGAAATTTTTAGTTGTCTATATACTGTGTGTGTGTGTGAGAAAGAGAGAGCGAGGCTATGTCTAGACTACAAGCTTCTTTCAGAATAAGCTTTTCCAGAAGCGATCTTCTGGAAAAGCATATTTCCAAAGAGAGCTTCCACACAGCAAAAGGGCAATGAAAAAGCGATGTGCTATTTCAAAAGATAGTGTCGACACTGATTGGATGCTATCTTGCATTTAAGGCCACCCAGAACCAGCAGGGCATTAGGTCAGCAGTTGCTTCCAGGTGCTGTTGCCTAAGGCTAGCGGAGATGAGTGCTTAAAGGGACCCCCTGGACATCTGCTTCTCAGCTTCTGCTGCTTGCTTGCTTGCTTGCCTACCTCTCTGAGGAACAGCAAATCATTTGCAGCGTGTGCTCTGGTAGCCCAGCTTTTGGACACCACAGCACACTCCTTGTCATGGAGCCGGAGCTGCCTCTGGGCATGCGATGGCCCCACACTGCCATGCTGCAGTTTCTGCAGCAGTTTCTGTAGGCTGCCTTCATGGTCCTGCAGGAGCTCAATACCAAGCTCATCATCGAGACCCTCTTCCTGTGTGGGGGAGCAAGGCCCTTGTAACCACACCCCAAGGTGAAAAATGGTTTTGGAGGCTGGACGCCAGTTCCGACTGGTGGGATCGGCTGGTCATAGAACACTGGGACGACCAGTAGTGGCTGCAAAACTTCAGGATGAGGAAGGCCACCTTCATGGAGCTGTGTGCCTGACTCACTCATGCCCTTCATCGACAGGACACCCAGATGCGACCTGCCACTCCCCTGGAGAAGCGGATCACCATCGCCATGTGAAAACTCACCACCCCAGACAACTACAGGTCTGTGGGCAACCAGTTTGGTATGGGAAAGTCCACCATCATGGCCCTCCTCATAGAGACAAGGAGGCTGTAGTTCCTGACGGGGGGAAGGGAGTACTAGAAAGGGGTACCCTAGGGAAAAGGTGGTGCGGGGGGTGGGCAAGAATCCCTGTCCCCAGGGGGCGGGTGTTTCTGCAATCCCATTCTCTCACAGCCTGCAGTGGAGATGGCCTTATAGGGAGTGGCTCCTGGGGCAGGGGGAGGGGGGAAGGGATAGGGAGGGACTCAGGGACCTCCCAAGGGCTCATCCACCCCCTTTGATTCTCTGTTTTGTGTGTTTCTATGTTTCCTTCTGTAGGTGGTGAGGGCCATCAATGCCATCCTGCTGCGCAGAGTCATCCGTCTGGGAGACCTGGACTCCATCATGGCCCCATTTGGTGCCCTGGGATTCCCCAACTGCACAGGAGCTATAGATCGAACCCATATCCCCAGCTGAGTACCAGAACATCAAGCCACGCAGCACATTACCCACAAAGGCCATTTCTCAATGGTGCTGCAGGCCCTGGTTGACCAGCGTGGACAATTCATGGCCATTTTCATCAGGTGGTCGGGAAGGGCGCAAACACCTGCATTTTCAGAAATTCCAGTCTCTACCACAAGCTGGAGGCTGGCACATTCTTCTCCAGTGTGACTTTTGGGCTGGGGACGTTCAAATGCCACTGTGCATCCTGGAGGATGCAGCCTATCCCCTCATGCCATGGCTCATGAAGCCATACACCAGCTACCCGGACCCCAGCAGGGACCACTTCAATGCCCATCTGGGCAGGGCCCGCATGCAGGTGGAATGCGCCTTTGGGTGCTTGAAGGTGCGATGCAGGTGCCTCCTAACCCACCTCGATGTGGCGGAGCACATCATCTCTGAGGTGGTCTCTAGGTGTTGTGTTCTCCACAACATTGTAGAAAGGAAGAGGGCCTATTCCAGGGTGGGGAGCAGATGCCAGCAGGGAGGGAAGGGCCTTTGAGCAGCCGCACACAGCTGCTATCCACCAGGCCTATCAGGTGGGGGTGCTCATTTGGGAGGCCCTGAGGGAGAGTTTCTCTAGGATCCCAATATCTCTCCCCAGGGCCTCCCCACTAGGGACCTGTGCCTTCCCCCCATGCCTTTCCCTCAATAACTCTCCCTTCTCCCCTTCCCTATAAAAACAATGGGTTTGTTTTCAAAACATAACTTTGTATTTTGTTTTTCAATAAAAGTAATTGGGAAGGGGGGGGGGGGGGCTGAGAACCTGGATAGAGGGAGGGAAGAGGGGAGCTCAGAACCTAGATAGGGAGAGGATGATAAGGGGCTCAGAGCTGGGGCTGGGAGTGGTACAGCTGGAAATTCCGCCTTAGGTCCAGGGACCTCAGCAACATGGGGGGCCAGGGACAACAGGAGGATAGACAGGAGGGGGGGCTGGAGCAGGGTCAGGCATGGTGGGGGGAGGAGCAGCGGCTGGCATGGCAGGAGAGGGGGCATAGGCATGGCAGGGGGAGAGTAGGAGCAGGAGCCAGGTAGGCCATCATCTCCTGTATGGTGGCACACGTTTTGGCCCTATTGCACCAGCTGAGCCCACATTTGGGTCCACCACTGGGCGTCATCCCAGACCTTCTGGGCCAGGGTCTGCTGTATGTCCCAGAGGACACTGACGTTCTCCCTCATGAGGTCTTCCTGGACCCTCCAGCACTTGCTGTTTCCCCGGGACAGGTGACTGCCTCAGCTGGTGGTGATCACCCCTTAGTCATGGCTGGTCCTTCTGTGGAGGATACAGAGGGAGAAGTGGTCAATCATCCATGAAGACACTGTCCTTGAGCCCTTGCCCCTTCTCTGTGAGCTGCGAGCTACAGTCCTCGAGACACAGGATGGTGATGTCCTGGGAGCAAGACCATGGGTAGACTGGACAGCAGGCAAGGGAAGTGTCCGGACACAGCAGGATCCCATGGGTGGGAGAGGGGCCTGGAGCAGCCTGGCCTTCCACAAGGGCTGCACACACACCTGCACCTTGCAGCACTGTTTCCGGGAGTGGGTGGTGCCTCGAATGTACAGGCATGCCCATGTGCAGCACTACAGAGTGTGTTTGTGGGCATGTGTGTGCCCTCATCCCCAACCTCCTTCCAGTGGTGGCTGGTGGTGGAAGGGTGTCCCCCTCTGGGGTCAGACATGTGCGTGGCCTCCCCAAAGCCTGTGAGCAGGAGCCCAGGGGTGCTCCCGGGCTGCCTTGTGGGACTGCATGGTGCAGACTGGCACTGCACGTGCTTCCACATGCACGGACTGCAGTGCAAGGGCCAGGCCGAGAAGGCTGAGCAACGATCGTTCCTCAGCACCCGCCTCCCCCACCCTGTGTGCATGAAAAACTAAGAGCACTCACCTGATTATCCCTCTCCGGCCACGGAGGCTGCCTGGGAGACATCCAGGCCCTGGCGTATTGGCTCCAGGGTGAGGGTGACAATGCTGACCATCTCCTCCTCCAGCTTATCGTCGTCCTCCTCTTCCTCTTGGCCTGGGAGCCCTGGGTGGGCAATGACGAGTGTCTCCAGCCCTGAGTTGATGACTGCGTATGGGGAAGGGGCTGGACCACCCCCCAGGATGCAGTGGAGCACATTGTAATAGGGGTAGAAGAGGGGGTCCTGCCCAGAGTGAGAGCTGCACTCCCTTGTCCTGGCATACCCCTGCCGCAGCTCCTTCACCTTGCTGTGGACCTGCTCAAGGCTCCTGGAGTGGTGGCCTCTCATTGCCAGAGCCTTGGCCATCCAGCCATATATGTCAGCATTCCTGCATGTGGAGATCCTGCAGGGTCTCCTCTTTGCCCCACACATTCCGGAGAGGCAGGATCTCCACCCCAGACCAGGATGGAGCACGTCTTTTTGTGCCCCTGGCTGGGTTCTGGGAGCCCTGTGCACATTCCCTGTGAGGGCCAGTGGGCTTTCAGGTGAGTTGAGGGTGGGCCATGGCTCAGGAGCAGTGTGGCAGTGTCAGCTGCATGGTGAGGTGCAACTTCCAGTGCCGGCTTCTTGCTGCAAGCCTTGTCCCAGGTGCCTGTAGCTTTAAGAGCTGGCAGGAGACAGGAACTATAGAGTTCTGATGAGTTTGGACAGAGTGGCCACCAGGGCATCTGTGTTATTTCCCAGAGGCCTCTTTTTTCAACAGAACTCCAACTTCCGCAGCTACACATGCCTTTTTCGGAAAAAGCCATTTCTGGCACATATATTTGTACTTCTTACAAACCACAGAAAATAATCTGTTCTATAGAAAAATATTAACACATTGAATACATTATTATTTTACACTCATAAAAGTAACTATTACCACCTCACATTTTAAAGTCAGAGATAACTAGTAATAATGTCAATCTTAAGACCTTCTATCAATAATAATTTTATGGACTTTCTGAAAAATTCAACAAGGTTTCCTTTATGGTATGTAGTTACAGTTTTCAGTTCCTATATTCAGAGATTCTAATCATAACAAGTTACAAATATTTAGAAAGCTTAGCAACAAAGTATTTTAATAGTAATGCAAGCTCTCAGTATGAAAAAACATTTAATAAATGTAGTTAACTATACCATGAAAATACCTCTTCCAAATGTAATTTTAAAATCTGAATGTAATATGGGTATAATTTAGGAAAATGACATATTTCTTTTAAAATATAACGATGAGGTTTAAGCATAGTTATTAATTGGTGAAGTAATACCATAACAAGAAACCTTCAAAATTTCCAGTTCTTACATCTACATAATTGTTACTCGTCTTCTTGATATTTTTTATTCTTGGCTTATTTAAAACATCTATTTATACTACAAGTTCATTCTTTTCATTTTTGCTACAGTAATCTTTATATTTGATTTGATCTTTAATTAGGCTTAGGCTGGGAGGCCTAACAATTGGGTATAGCTTCATATTAATAAATAACATTGCATCTGGACCAGAATGGAGATGAGACTGAATGATTTGAAAATAGCTATTGGCTTCAGCAGGACTATTCATATGCTTAAAGTTAAGCATGAGGTGAAATGCAGCTTTGAATATAAAGTGTCAGCAAAATTAGGTCTTAAATGAATAAATTAAAATATCTTACATGATTAGTTTTTTGTAATGGTCCATTTCAACTGTTGCTTCCTGAAACTTGAGTCCAATTGTCTCCACTTGATTTGTTAAATCTGAAACAACAAAATATATCTGTTTTTTTTCTGTACAGTATTTGTATCCCCATCATTTGTTTTATGATATGTTATGGTATTTACTAATATGGTGTGTTATATTTGCCTTTCACTTAGGTAGCTAGCTGCTCTTTAGAGAACAAAACAAAAACAAAGCAAAAAACAAATAACCCAGTAAAATTAATTGACTGACTGTGATAACTGATATTGACATTGATAGTCTCTAATTATAAACTTTATTTTAATTAATAATTGGGCTTCCAATAATCCCAGTAATTAATAATGCAAAGTATCTACCTTCCTCAAGAAGATTTCATTACTTTTTTGTTGATTTGTGATTGCTAATAAACAGAAAATAATATATACTTGGGTTCCATATAAAAAACAACGTAGATTTTATTAGAGCATCTAGGGTACGTATAGACTACCGGGTTTTGTCGACAGAAGTTTTGTCGACAGTAACTGTCGACAAAACTTCTGTCGACAAAGAGCGTCCAGACACATTGAGTTCTGTTGACAAAGCAAGCTGCTTTGTCGACAGAACCCTGTAGTCTAGACGCAACCCTACAGGCAATAACACCTTCTGTCGACAGAACTCTGTTGACAGAAGGTGTTATGCCTCGTAAAATGAGGTATACCAGCGTCGACAAAACTGCTGAGTTCTGTCGACGTTATGTCGACAGAACTCAGCGGTAGTGTAGACGCTGGTATAGTTTTGTCGACAAAACTCAGTAGTCTAGACACACCCTTAGATTCCTGCTGAGCCTGGCTAGCTCAGTTGGTAGAGCATCATACTTTTAATCTGAGGGCCAGGGCTCAAGTTCCTGGTCAGGCAAAGTGGTGTTCTTCTCCCCTGTGCTGCACACCTAGGGCTCTTCCAAAAAAGTCCTCGCTCCGACAGACAGGTGTTACTTTTAATTCAAAAGCAAGTTAAATAGTCATTTATCAGGGATGATAAAGATGGTGCTTGGTCCTACCATGAGGGCAAAGGACTACACTTGTTGACCTTTTGAGGTCCCTTCCAGTACTAGTATTCTATGATTCTATGATATTCAAATTTAGAAAGACTTATTTTTATTCCTGTTCTAGCACAAAGGAATGAATTAAGAAATTGAATAAAAAATACCTGTAAATTGACTAAATTTTAGATTTTTTTTATTTCCACAAGGCAATATATTCAGTTCAATTATGTGGAATGCAAAAAAGCTTCAACTGTAGATGTAATAACTCAAATTTTGCTGTTGGTTATATAATAATAATTTGGTCCAGAAATCAGGTGAATAATTATGAAATGCTTCAAATTGTAAAGTGTATCAGAGACTATCCACGTTTGTCTTCATTTCAACATTTTCTCTCAACAAAATGTTATCCCCTTTTAGTTAAGGGGTATGTGAACACCGATATATTGTCTATTGGTTGGTGTAGAGCTGTGATTGCAACAAGATGGACTTTAAGGGAGCTCAGGGAGAGGCCCAAGTTCTTAAACTCCATGATGTATTGCAGGATTGCAAGTAGTGGAGCTGAAGCCACATCAAGGTTGTTTCTTTGGGATCAGTCAGAGAAGCATCACCATTTGTACAAGTAAGCTTTTTGAGTAGATGTTCTGCAGCTATTGAGAAGAATTTCTTGGACTTGGTTTGTGCCTTGTGATTCTAGTGGAGTGAGCCACTGAGGAAGCATGTCTGGAGCTGGAAAGTGAGGAGGTATGGATGATGGAGGTGACTGCAGTGCTAGCTGAGGAGATGCGGGAGCAAAGGGAGATGCCATGGTCACTTGGATGACATTTAGAGCAGGTAAGTATATCAGGTCTGTCTGGGGCTATGAGGATGACATTGGCTATGTCCATTTGGATCTTGTTGACCACCCAATGGAGAAGAGGTATTGTTGGAAAAGCAGAGGAGTGCTATGCCCCAGTGGATTGTGAATGCATCTCCTGGGGAAAATGAGTCAATGCTCGCTCATGAGTAGTACCGCAGACATTTTTTGTTGGTCTGGGTTGCAAATAGGTCTATCTGGGGAAAAAACCCAGCATTGGAAGATTTGGTGCAAGATGGTGGGATCTATTTCCCACTCGTGGTTGGAGGAGACGTTCCTGCTGAGAGAGTCCACTGTTGTGTTGTCTTTGCCTGCAAAGTTTGAGGCAATTAAGGTTATGTTGTGTGCAATGCACCAGGTCCAGAGATGGACTGCTTCCTTGCAGAGGGGGTAAGATCTGACCCCTCCCTGCCTGTTGATGCAGAACATTGCAGCTTAGTTGTCTGTAAAGATCTGCACAGTGGAATTGGAGATGTGATCTCAGAAATGATGGCAGGCATAGAATACTACGTGGAGCTCGAGGATATTGATATGCAGAGTGGTCTCTGCGGGTGACCAGAGGGCTTGTGTGGTAAGGGTGCCTAGGTGGGTTCCCCAGCCTAGTTGGGATGCATCTGTGGTGATCATAAAGGAGGGAGCTTGTTTGTGGAAGGAGATCCCAGTGCACACATTTTGGGCATTCAACTACCACTGGAGCAACTTCCTGATGGTGAGTGGCACTGAGACCAACTTGCGGAGGCTGTTTTCTCATGGTCTGTATACTGTGCTGAGCCAGTGTTGTAGTGGTCTCATATGCAATCTGGCATGAGGGCTATAGTAGTGGCTGCTGCCATATGGTCTAGAAGCTGGAGACATGCTGTGGCAGGTAGTTGGGGAGCTGTGAATTGGAGTTGGATAAGCTCCCATATAGCTAGGAATCTGTGATGGGGCAGACATGCAGTGGTGCAATCTAATTGAGCCCCTATAAACTCTAGCATCTGGGTTGGTTCAAATTGACTTTTTGAGAGGTTTACCTGGAGACCTAGGGATCGAAAGAGTTCATGGTGGAATTGATTGATTCTTATGTCTGTTGGAGGGAGTGGGCCTTTATAAGGCAGTCGTCCAGATAAGGGAAGATGGACACTCCCTGCCTGCGCAGATAAGCTGCAACTACTGCCAGTACCTTGGAGAATACCCTTGGTGCAGTGGAGAGGCCAAAGGAGAGTACTAAGTACTGGAAGTCTTGTCTACCCACAGTAAATCTGAAGTATTTCCTGTGTGCAGGGTGGATAGGCACATGGAAATATGCAGAGTCACCAACCAGTTGTCTTTGTTGAAGGAGGGAATAATGGTGGAGAGGGTAACCATGTGGAAGCATTGGAAAAGGACATGCCTTTGAGGCCTCTGAGATCTAAGACTGGCCTCCATCCCCCTGGCTTCTTTTCCGTGAAGAAATACCGGGAATAAAAGCCAGTATTGCAGTACTGGTGGGGAATGTGTTCCACTGCTTCGATGGAGAGCAAGTGGTTGATTTCTTGGCATAGCATAGACTCATGAGATGGGTCCCTGAAGAGGGATTAGGTGGGTGGTTGTGGTTTTGGAATGGACAGGAACGGTATGCAGTACCTGTTCTTTACGATGTCCAACACCCACTTATCGGATGTTATGAGGCAGCAGTGGTGATAGAACGGTGATAGGCATTGTGTGGATATTGGAGTGCCATGAAGGACAGGAGGGGAGGGACAAATTTGATGACTCCCGACCTGAGCTTCAAACCGTTTGTCCATTATTAGACGGCTGGGACGTGATGGGCTGGCCGGCAGATTGTCACCTTCTGTTCTGGCGCTGGCGCTTTCTCTGTCATACTGCCTTTGTGGTTGAAAAAGGCAGGTCGGTAGCTCTGAATATAGCCCTTATTTTGTTTACATTTCTGCACAGGAACCTGGTTGCCCAGCGTGCGAAGAGTGGCTGTGGAATCTTTCAGGGAGTGCAACAAAGTATCGGTGTACTCCACAAAAAGTTTTGGGCCCTCAAATGGGAGATCTTTGACCCTTGTCTGGGCCTTTTTTGGGAAGCCAGATATATAGAGCCAGGATGCTCTCCTCATCACGACTGCAGCTGTGAGGGAATGAGTGGCAGTATCAGCACAGTCGAGAGAGGCCTATATGGCTGTCCTGGCTATTAGGGAGCCCTCGTTTATGCTGGTTTTAAACTGTTCCCTTTTTTGTTCTGAAAGGTACTTAATAAAGATGGATATCTGTTTGAAAATGTGATGTGTATATTTTGCCAGCATAGTCGTGTAGTTCAAGATGCGCAGCTGAAGGGAGGCAGATGAGTAGGCTTTTCTACCCATGAGATCAAGCTGTTTCCACTCCTTACCAGGGGGAGTGGATTTTGGTAAGGTATGTTTGGCCCTCTGTTTGGCAGCATCAACTATGAGGGAGTTGGCAAGAGAGTGTGTGAAGAGAAACTCTGCACCCTGCGAGAAGACTTAATATTTTTTATCTGCCTTTTTGGTGGCTGGTGTTTGCCACAGATGTTTAGCAGGATCCATCAGGGCAGGGTCCAGGGGTAGCACTAGTTTGACCACTGGTGTAGTGTGTAGGATGCTGGTGAGCTTATGCTGAGTGTCAGGCTGTCTCGTCAATAAGATTGCCAACACTTCAGCTACCCTTCAAAAAAGGTCTTGAAAAGCCCTATAATCATGATTGGGAGGCAGTGGCAGGAGGGCATCCTCCAGAAGAGAGGGGAGGAGAACAGCTGAGTTGGTGGGTGAGATGAATCATCACTGAAAGGGTGATCAAAGTCAGTTTGGTCACAGGACACTGATGTGTGTCTCGAGTGAGTCTGGCCAGCATGATGGTATTGTTGCTGCTTCTGGTGTGTTCTGAAAGATGCCCGGGGTCCCAGTAGGGCCAAGTGGGAGGCATGGGCATGAGAAGCAGTAGCCACTGGTTGAGGTGCCACTGAGACATCATCGGTTGTGGCTGAGGTGTCCTCCTCCTAGGGCAGGAGTGCCTGGGTGAGACGGTATTTGAGAGAAGCACAGTTTCCTCCTCACTATATAAAGGAGATGCAGAAGCTGTTATATTTGCTGGGGAGAATCTGGCAAGTGTTGGAGAGGTGTCAGTACCAAAAAGCAGAGTAGTGGGTACTGAGTAACTTTTAGTTGGTCTGAAGATGTAAAAGAATACGTTTGAGGCATAGGCAGCAGGAAGTACTGCAGCTGTGAGCCTATTGCCTTGCCAGGTAGCGGGATAGGTGTGCACGCTGACAAAGTCAAGCATGGGGCTTTAGTAAAACTGCAATTTTTACCAACAGAGGAGCGCGGAGTCGGCGCAGCGGGTACCTGGGTTGTCTTGAGTTTTTGTGCCAGAAGGGGCTTAGGCTTGCTAGCCTGTTTTGACATTATAGCCAGCTCTTGAGACCCTCAGAATGCAGTGGGTGATTGCAGCCCTGACAAGCTCTTGTCCGGAGTACCCAAGGGGGACAGAACTGGCTTTGAGTTGTGGGATCACCTTTTCTTGGGCAAAGGGGGTTCCCTGCTAGCATCTGCCTGTATCCTGTTAGATTTTTTAGAGGTTGCAGAACTTGCAGCTGAGGCAGCTGCAGCCGCCTTGTCTGACATTGCCGCTGAGAGAGTGTAAGTGGGGATGCAGGGAAACCAGAATCTAAAGATGGTCAGATTGCCATCCATGCATGATAGTTTTCAGTTTTAGCTATCTTGCTATGTTTGCTCCGGCTGTCAGGGCTCTGTGAAGAGCACACTCAACTACTCCATGTTACTCCCTCAGGCAGTGGAGATAAGCGAACACCCCTCTGGGCGGAAAGATACAAGCGGCAAAAAGGTGGCATCTGAGCACCATCTGCTGTCATGTTTGCCTGAGGGGGGAGGGTTCTGAGGAGGTCACTGTGGAAGTTCTCCTCAGACAGATTAAAAAAAAAAAAGATTAAAAGCAGTAAAAACGCAGAGGGGAGAACTTTGTGGGACAAACTCTGCAAGGGGAAAGTGGCAGACAGTGAGCCTCCCCTTATTTGCAGTTTCACAGTTTGTCACAAAATTTTTTTTCTTCTTACAGTGCAGGAAAAATTATTTAAAAGCTAAGTCTGACAGAAAGGTTATGGTAAAAAGCTATCTAACTAACTGAGGAGCTCAATGCAGAGCGCACTGCAGGTTCCGAATGGTGTCAGTGGCGGCAGAAAAGGAACCGAAGGGTTTGTAGCTTGTACATGTGCATTAGCTGCCCGGCATGTGAGGGGTACTGCAGCCTATCCACAAGCACTGCTATAGAAATCTTCCGGCCGGGCACGTTGTGGCGCCCAAGCACCTAAGGTGGAGCACCCACAGGGACACCCTCGAAGAAGAAGTAAAACTAACTTCTTTTTAATAAAGATGATTCAATGCATATAGACAAATGGTCACTACAAGCCATAAATGGAAAATCTGGAATTCACAGATCCCCTAAAGAGGTAAATTTGTTAATTTTTATTGACATCAGTGGCATCTGATAGCCTTTCTTCCCATTCTCTTCTGTGGACACAGAACCGTGGAATGTGTCCCCAGAAGACTTCATAACACACACAGAGGAGTACAGCAACAATGAGGACATAGTTAATGGGAAAGGGCTTTGCAGCATTTCTGCTCACACCTCAGGTGCCAATTGCCCAGGCTAACTGTAGCAAAGACATAACCTCAAGAACACCACTGCAGCAACACAAAAGCTCTAATTCCCAAAGCTACTAAAAGGCAATTTTATTTTTAAATTTGAAAATGTAGCAGCATGATAATTTAGCTAAATCGTGGTTAATTTAACAAAGATATAGTCCAGCATGATTAAAATGATGTTCAAAATTGATATAGTCATCTTAGCATCTAGTCATCTTAGCATAAAAACTGGAAGAGGCTTGTTGGTTTGGGATACAAATCAATGATGTGACATTTGTTTATTTTAAAACTATGCTTGTGTGACAGATGTTCTTTCTATCATAACTTCCTCATGGCTGTTTTTAAAATTGCCGTGAGAAAACATGACTGGGCTGCCCAAGTTATGTTATCTGTTTTATAAAACTGTACAGTAGGTAATGACTAATACCATGACCTGTGTTTTCCAATGCTTGGTATCACTGAATTTTTTAAGGACAGGAAGTTGTGGCCAACTAAATTAAAGCTAGATTAGACCACCTGCACTATACAGTTATTTCAGTTTCTCCAAGTGGGCATTCCTCAACAATGTATTGTTCTGTACAGTTCTCCAAAGCTACATTACTCAGCTTTAATTTCCTGTCATTCAGAATGACATTGGATTATGAAGTAAGTGGCCCTGAATGCCTACAGAATAATAATAAAAGGAAATGCTGGCTTTAAACACCAAGCAGATGTAAGGCAGAACACATGGCAACAATCCAAAATTTACAATTGCAAATTTTACTCTGATGTGTCTGCTTTCTTCATAGAGATTAAGTAAGGATCAAATTATTTTAGATAAGTGAGGCAAAAGAAAGAGCTCTAAGCCTTTCTTCATATGGGGCAGCTGCTAATATGATAGCTTTGCATAGTCATCTGATTTCTGGCAATTAGTCATTTAAAGATTTCTATGATTCTGGAAGTTCTCTGGGAATTGTGATTTTGAATAGTTGTTATGATCTATTCTCTCATGCTAGGAAGCGGGGATGCAGAAAACAGTTTTGGAATGGAAGGAAAGAAAGAGTATAAAGCTTATTTTGTACTAGTAACCTGGGAGCTCTTTTTGCCTTTTTGTTTTTACTCAATTTGTTTCAAGATGTTTTTATAATGATAGTACAGAACTAAGAACACTAGTTAAGAATGTTCTTAAATACATAAACCAGTGGCAGATTATCCACTAGGCCAAAGGACCCATGCCCAGCGGTCCTGGCCAATTGGAGGGCTCTGCCAGAAATCCGCCACAGGACGATGGACATTCAGATCCTTGGCAGAAGCTGCAGGGTAGGCAGTGAAAGGCCCTGTTGCCCCAGCCCAGGACCCCAGCAGATGCTCCAGCTGGGGCAAGACAAGAGAGGCTTCCACCCTGGCCATGGTAGAAACACAGGGCAGAGTGGGATGGGCAGGAAAAAAACCCAGTGTCCTGACCCAGGTCCCCAGCAGAAGTGTCAGGCAAGGCAGGTTGGGTGGGAGACACCTCAGTTCTCCAATTCTGGACCCTGCAGAAACCCAGGGCAATGGAGAAAGCCCTATGGCCCGAACCTCAGGTGTGGCTCCAGGCCTAAAGGAGTTCTTGTTCCCTGCCACAGCCTCAAAGCTAGAGGAGCTAATGTGACCCCAGGAGTTTGGGGCTACCCTGGAGGAAAATGGGTTTCACAGCCACAGTGGTGGGGCAGAACGTGAAAGAATCCTGGGACGAATAGGGATGGGGTCATGAAAGAAAGGGTAGAATGGGGTGGAGTCATAGGCAGGGCAGCAAGCAGAAGGGACAGACTGGGTAGATAGAATTGCAGGAGGAAGGAGTGGGGAAGGGCCCTGTCCAAGGGCCCCAGGAAACCTTAATCCACCTCTGATATGTAGATTCAGTTATAGGGTGAGATCTTGAAAGCCCTTTGTGCACAATACTCCCATTGGAACCAATAGAAGTTCTTCAACAGAAGGTTTTGCAGCCAGGGCACCTTTTCAGGGTAGCAGGGGGAGGAGCAGCAGTGCGTACCAGGACATGGCTTGCTTTTCTTCCCATTCCTCTGATAAGGGAGCTAAATTAGCTGTTACCACTTAAAAAAGAGATCTTGGAGTCATTGTAGATAGTCCTCTGAAAACATCCACTCAGTGTGCAGTATCAGTCAAAAAGGCTAAAAGAATGTTGGGAATCATTAAGAAAGGGATACCATAAACAGAGTCTATTTTGGTCAATTTCATGGTTCATTTTGGTCAATTTCATGGTCATAAGATTTTAAAAATAATACATTTTATGATATCAGCTATTCAAATTTAAAATATCATGGTTTTGTAATTTTAGAGATCCTGACACAAAAAGTCATTGTGGGGGAGGCGGATCACAAGATTATTGAAGGGGGTGTTCTGATATTGCTACCCTGACTTACACACGTGTACTGAGTGCTGCCTTCAGAGCTGGGCAGCTGGACAGCAGAGACTGCTGGCCAGGATTCCATCTCTGAAGGCAGTGCCTCCAACAGTAGCAGTGCAGAAGTAAGGCTGGCATAAGAACATACTGGGTCAGACCAAAGGTCTATCTAGCCTAGTATTCGGTCTTCTGACAGTGTCCAATGCCAGGTGACCCAGAGGGAATTAACAGAACAGGCAATCATCAATTTCCAGTCACTCATTCTCAGCTTCTGACAAACAGAGGCTAGGGACACCATCCCTGCCCATCCCAGCTAAGAGCCACTGATGGATCTATCCTCCAAGAATTTATCTGGTTCTTTTTAAAATCCTGTTACAGTCTTGGCCTTCACAACATCCTCTGGCAAGAAGTTCCAGCAGTTGGTTGTACGTTGTGCATAGTGACTGTGTATGGTACTTTATAGCCACCCTTCCTTCTCCACTGCTGGTGGAGGGGCACTGCCTTCAGGGCAGGGCACCCATCTAACAGCTGGTGTTTTGCTGCTACCCATCTCTGCAGGCTGTGCAGAAGTAAAGGTGATAATACTCTGACCTTCCTAAAATTGCCTTACAACCTCCATGTGACTCCCTTTTGGTCTAGGACCCCCAATGGCTAATAACCAGGATGGACAGACGTTGGGAACGGGTGACAGGGAATAGATCACTTAATGATTACCTGTTTTGTTCATTCCTGCTGGCGTACCAGATGGTATTACGACCCCAATCCAGCAATAAGCACCATATAGACAGATCCCTTCAGCTACATAATGGTGACTGCAGGATCAGACATTATATTTGTTATTTTTAATAAGCAGCCATTGGCACTTGGGAAAATACCTAACCTAAAAATCTTTCTACATGTCTCATCTTTCTACAGTCTCAAATTCTACCAGCCAGCAACACTAAAAATTTCATTCGTCCTTAGGAAGGGCAATAATATGCAATTCCTTTGCTAAATTTGTGACCGAGGTATTTTAAAAATATGCATCATACAGCATTGTTGAAATGACATTTTATTTGCTTATTTACATTTTGCAAAAACATATTACTAACATTAAGATGGAATTCTGTATAATCTGTTGCCCTTGTTTTCAACAGGAATATCTGCAATTTCACTTTTCAGTTATAAATATGTTTAAAAAAACTGACATGGGCAAAATAATATAACCCAATGTTATGTCAAACAGTACAATAGTCAGCTATGCTAGAGGCAGTCATGGTGACCTCCAGATAGTGGTATGGCATTGCAGAGATGCTGAATATTACTCACAATCACTTAACTGCTGAGAAAGCCTTAAGTGAACCTATTATGTAAACTTTATAAGAAATCCCTCTTCTCAATAAACCCATTTAATTAAAGAAAGAGAATAGGGAGAGAGAAATCACAGTATACATTGCAAGATTTCTTAAATAAAGGAGTAATTGTTTTAGCACTTATGTGGCACTTTTAATTTTCAAATAACTTTCCAAAAAATAACTAATGAATCCCTTTATCATTCCTAGGATGTGGGTAAGAGATATTTTATTTTCATTAATTAATTTATGTTTGTGATGAAAGTATACTTCACAGTGATGTTCTCTCTGATCTATGAACTCTTATAGTAGAAAAATTTCAGGATTACACTAGCATGGTGTGATTGGGTGGACGTTCCCATCCATTTTGTGGGGTGAGTTCACTTCATTCCTCAAGCTGCCCTTTGGTGGAGAGATCTAAGAATTAAAATGATAGAGTGAGTAATCCTGATTTACAGGCAATGAAGCTTTGATGGGGTTTACCCTGATTCGCAGGCAGCAAGGGCTAGCAGTCAGAGTCACTGGAGTTGCCATGAGGGTGAGAGTCAGTGGACTGCCTCCTGTTGTGGAAACAGGTTAGAAGCCAAGGTAGGAGGACCAGATGCTAACCCTTTTTCACTGGATCCCAGGTTAGGACCCTAACAGTGGCAGTCTTTCTGTCACTTGGTGAGCAGAATTCTCACCAAAACATGCCAGCTTCTCACTGGGCTACAGCTAGTATCCCCCGGCCAATTCCTACCATAATTTTTGGTGCTGTAGCTGTGGTGTCATAGGGGTCTGTGAGCTTTTCAGCACAGGTTAGGTAGTTCAAATTAAGGGTGTTAATTCAAACTACCTAGCCTGTGCCACGTGTAGCCGCGGGCAGGTAGTTCGAGCTACTGAGCATTTAAAAATGGCGGCGCCCAGGAACATGCAAATGAAGCCCGGGATATTTAAATCCCGGGCTTCATTTGCAAGTTCAAATGACTACATTAGCCACCTTAGTTCGAACTAGGGTGGCTAGTGTAGCCATACCCTTTATATTTATGGCAATAGTATTGACCCAGGAATTATGCAAGGTCTTTTCTTTGATGGTGATTAATGAGGAAGTATGTAGTGCAAAGTGCCGCTCTTTCACAGCTACTTTGAGAAACTCAAACAACTGGTACAGGCTGGACCTCCTTGGTTCAGTACTGTTGGCACCTGACCAGTCCCTAACGAGAGAATTTGCTAGACCAGGGGAGGTCTCCTGCCACCAGCTCCAAAGCCCATCACCTGCTGCTGGCAGGCTGCCCCAGCAGGCATCCTGCCTCGCCCTCCCCCATCCCCAACCTGGCTGGGCTACTTGCCCAACTGCTGCCAGTTCCCTAGGCATCAGAGGCTCCGACTCCTGCTGTGAGGCTCCAGCCCTGAACAAATGAGGGCAGCGGTAGGGCTCTAGCCCAGCACTCCAGGGAGCTGCTGCAGGGCTCTGGCCTCGGCCCTGTGCTCTAAGAAGCTGCCAGAGAACTCTGGTCCCTGATGCCATGGGGCTCCAACCTGAGCCCCTCGGGGCTGCCATGGGGCCCAGGCTGCTGGGGAACTCTGCCCGCACTGCCATGGGCTGTTGGAGGCTGCTGCAGGATTCTGACCCCAGTCTTACACTGCCCTCAGCCGGGCTGCCAATCCTATTGCTCCAGCCTGGCTGGCCCTCCTGCCCTTAGGCTCCTGGGCTCTCTGGCCCAGGAGCATCTGTGGTCTTGTTAGATGATGAATGGGTTTGGGTTTTTTTGGAGGTACAACCTGTAGAAGCCTGCTAAGTTGGGGAAGTCATTGAAGAAAAAAGGCTTTTCAGGATCTGTGATCCACACTAAAAAGAAAGACAAAATAGTAATTTTCTGGAACTATGTGCAGTATAGTTAGTTCATCTATATCACCAGGACCACCTCTGAGGAAGTGGTCTGCTTGCAAGAATAGAAATAGTGCCTCTGGACTAGTGCCACCTCACTAAACTAGGAGGTAGGCAGTTCTTAGTCAGCCCTATACTGAAAAACCATGTTCCTTGTACTCCTGGGTGGAAATATAGCATTATTTAAGGTTCTTTCTGTCAGAAGAACATCAAATATAAATAAAAGCAGATTACTTCAGCAAGAAAAGATTGAACTAGGAGAATGATCACTGAACATTACTGCTGTCTAGAGAATAGTGGCCAGATTTCGATGATACCCATTAGGGGTGTATCTACACTGCACCATTATTTCAAGTTAACTAGCATTATTTCAAAATAACAAAGTGAGCATCTGCACATCCGATATCTGTAAACTTCATTCTACAAGGAATAACACCTTTTTTGAAATAGCTATGTTCGAATGACTACATTAGCCACCCTAGTGTAGCCATACCCAAAATTCCTCACATCATCCCAAACTTGTAGAAGAAACACAGCAGGAAATGTTGCATATGCAACTTTGTCCACTGAACAACATTCATAAAAAATACCAGCATTCCCAATAACCTGAGAAATTGATAACCTGAGAATTTGTGTTGCATTATGATGGATGTGGTCTGGACAATATATAAATATTTCCATTGGATACGATGACATTGCCTAATCTGAACCCCCAGTGAAGGAGGGATCTACTGGGACAAAGATACTTTTTTTCTAGATTTATGACAAAATCATTTAACATGAGCTCTTGAATTATTATTGTGAAATCATTATTCCTCTTTGGATACGCCTTTGATTACAATGATATCCAAGGAAGTGAATACATAACCTCTTCCTCAGATCTGCCACAATGATGAGGATCTCTGGAAATATCTTCAGGGTTTAGCATAGACCAAATGGCAGCATCCTGTATACATAAATGGTTCTGTAAATCAAAGAATATGAAGCGCAGATACTGGAAAGGTTACACAAGGAATATGAAGATTTATGTCCACCAGATCAACTGATCACTGACACATGGAATGGAAGGTAATGTCTCTAATCTGAAGGAAGTCCTTCTCAGGTTTTAGTTGAAATGCTTTCATTTAACATTGCCCTCCATCCTTCATTCTGTTCTATAATCACAGCTAAAAGGAGGAATACAACATGAAGTTGTTGAGGCCAAGAGCATAAAAAGATTAAGGTGACTGTACGTCTATATGAATATTGAGTGTAGTGAAGGTTGTTATAATTAACCATAATTATTTTGTGAAAGGGATTTTAAATCTCATGCTTAAGGATTCAGAACAATCTCTAACTACTGAAATCAGGATGAATAATACCTGGTAAACAGCTTGTCTCACATCTGCCTAATGCAGGGTTTTTATACTCTTCTCTGCAGTACCTTGTGGTAGCAACTGTCAGAAACAGGATACCAAAGTATGCAAACTTCAGGTCTGATCTAGTATGGCCATTGCTGTGTTTTATGTTTCACGAGAGTCATGTTATGTCCAAGCAAGGGTTAAACTAAAAATCCCCTTAGGGATTTTAAAAAAAGGATAGGAAGAACACAATGGCACCGACAACCTTCCAAATCTGCTTCTAATAGTGAAGGATGCTTACAAGCTATTGCTGAATTGATAATAACTGTTCCATTCACCTATGTATGCTCACTGTGTAACCACCTGCAGAAGGATTTGAACCTGGGACTTCTGGAGCTTAGTGCTGGAGCCTCTACAACTTGAGCTGTAGATCTCACTCATTCTTATTTTTTACTGTAAGTACCACTATATGGGACTGTGAACCACACCCACTAGGCATGTGGGTTACAACTGCATTAGCAGAATGTAAGTCATTAATCTGTACAGCTTTGGAATATGTTGAATATGACAGGGACTTTAACAAAATTCTACTCTGCTCAAAGAGGATGCCCTACAGATCAGAAAATGCCATGCCCCAATAAAGCAGTTACATATATGCAGTATAGCATCATTAGCACTTTAATATATACTCTACTGGCATTTTTCATTTGGAAAAGAGGAACAAACCACAAATTTAAACTCCAAATGAATATTGAAGTATATTAGAGAAAGAGATATTTCCGTTCTTTTATCCCTTTCCTTATATAGATTAATCCCATGAAAAATGTATATGGAAAAATACAGCTATTCTCTCTTCAGGACAGTTTTGTGGGTCAAGTTGTTTTGAAAGTTACAGAAACACTGTGAAAGTCTTCCAAGTAGCTTTTTACCAAAAAAATGTAAACATAAAAGTGATCTAATTGCCCCATGACTTGTCACAATTTGTGTTTGGTTACTGAAAGTTAGAAGGCATACAAGCCTTCAGGAGGACAGGGGACAGAAACTCAGTTGAATAGTTTGTTGGTCATACTGACCTCTGGAAAGAGAATCAGAGATTAGAAAAAAATAAGTATGTATGTATACAGCTCCTTATAAATTACTACAAAGTGGAAAAAAAATAAAATTATATAATTAACATATTAGTTCTAAATGGTATAACTATAACAATTTTCCCTGCTAGTTATTTCTCAAATCACTAAAAAAATACAATACTTAGACTGAAATTATTTAAATGTCAATTTGAAATTACTTCTAACTAGGTCACCTGGATTGCAGTAATAGCCACTCTTCAAATATAAATTTTCGAAGACTTTTCATTGCACGCTAAATGACAAAACTTAACTTCTCTGAGCCACTGTTATACTCCCATAACTACTTAAACTCTAAACTGTTTGGAGCAAGGACTGACTGTTCCTGTATGTTAGAACCAGTGGGTTTTTTTGTGCCAGTACACTCTGGCTACGTCTAGACTGGCATGATTTTCCGCAAATGCTTTTAACGGAAGAGTTTTTCTGTTAAAAGCATTTGCAGAAAAGAGCGTCTAGATTGGCACAGATGCTTTTCCGCAAAAGCACTTTTTGCGGAAAAGCATCTGTGCCAATCTAGACGTGGTTTTGCGCAAGAAAGCTCTGATCGCCATTTTCGCGATCGGGACTTTTTTGCACAAAACAATACTGCGTTGTCTACACTGGCCCTCTTGCACAAAAGCATTTGCGGAAGAGGGCTTTTGCCCGAAAGGGAGCAGCATAGTATTTCCGCAAGAACACTGACAATCTTACATGAGATCGTCAGTGTTCTTGTGGAAACTCAAGCAGCCAGTGTAGACAGCTGGCAAGTTTTTCCGCAAAAGCAGGAGCTTTTGCGGAAAAACTTGCCAGTCTAGATGCAGCCTCTGGGACAGCATACTGGCACCTATTTTTCCATCATTCTTTAATTGAATGGGATTCCCCACTCGCGTACCAGCACCTATTTTCTGGGATGGCTTGGCTCCTGACAGAAGTCCGCTGTGAGGCTTTTTTTTTTTTGCTCAACTACTTTGAGCCTGGAGTACTGGCACCTTTTTTCTTACAAAAAAAGCACTGGTCAGAACAATGCCTACCACAATGCGTGGCAGGGTCAATCCCACTTCTAGCACTACGTATGGCAAGTCAGTCCCACTCCTGGGCCCCAGGCACCTGTTCTGCCCACTATCCCACAGTTTGGAGGCTGTGGTACAAATCTCACTTGCCTTATTTTGGCATTTAGCCTTCTGTCCCTTGGCAAAACAACCGAGTGCTGGGGCTGATGCCCTGGGCCAGTCAGGGCTGAGTAAACAGTCCTCCTCTGGCCACTTGGGGGAAAGAAAGCCTCCAAACACTCCCCGTTGGAGCCCCTCACCTCCCCCTGCAGCCTTTAGCAATGCTGGTGTTGTTCTGCTTAGCTCCTCTCAGTCTCCTTATCGGTTGTTCGTTCCTCTCCACCTCCACTCTCCAAACTCCTTCTCCACTCTCCCCTATACTCCCTTCCCATAGAGAATGTTTTTAAAGAGGTCCTGTGGCAGCCTGAATCAGGCTAACCTGGCCCTTAATTGCTTTATAGCAGCCCTTTCACAGCTACCCCTAATTAGCCAGAGCCATTGCTGTTCATTTTCAAGAGCTACCTCTCCCCCCTTCTATCAAACCCTTTAACCTGCCCTGTCAGAAATGGGAATCCAATCTCCATTTTTGTGTTTCCCAGCTATTGCTTAACTTTTTTTCTCCGCATACAAAGACCGTGTTCCATCTCTCTTCTGTTCAGAATTTCTCCCTACTTCTCATTGCCATACTACCAATGAAGTCCAACTAACTACGTATTGCGTTTGATTCTCCATTAATTTTCAAATTCTGGCTTGCAGAGCAACTTTCTTTGTTAGTTTTTTGGGGGCATTTACATGATGCTATTTGGAGCAAAGCCTTGGAGGCGCGGGACTCCGCCGCCTCTGCGGCTTCGCTCGGGGTGTCCCTGGTCTGCTGGGGACCCCTCCCAGCAGACCAGGGACTCCCCGAGCAGACCAGGGACACCTGGAGCAAAGCCGCAGAGGTGGCGGGGTCCCGTGCCTCCAAGGCTTTGCTCGGGGTGTCCCTGGTCTGCTGGGGACCTCCGCAGCAGACAGGGACACCCGGAGCAGCTTTTCTCGCCCCGGAGGATGCGGTGGTGGGACCACTGCGCGTCTGGGTGGTCCCGCCGCCCGCGAGTTCCGGGGCAAGAAAAGCCCCGTTCGTAAGTGCGGATCCGACATAAGTCGGATCCGCGTAACTCGGGGACTACCTGTATTTGTTGTTTTTTTAAGCTTTTCCTATCCTAGCCAGTTAGTAAATGGTGAGCCTTCTAGATAGTGATGTGTATTTTGCTGTCTCATCATTACATTACTCTACCCAGATATAGAGAGTGGCTCTCAGAGAGAGGATGGAAGGTGTGACTCAGCAGTCCACAGGGAGGAATTCTGGGAGCAGACAATCCTGAAGAGAAGGCTTGAATTGGCTTTTGTGTTTCATTTTAAGTTTATTTTGCTTTTGCCCCAGTAACATGAAGTACTTTTGCATTCCAGGATTTTGAAGAGTGGATGAGCACCATGAATACCTAATAAAATAAAAATTGTTCTCACTAATATGGAATGTCAGTAAAAGCCATATGTGCCCTACTGTTTTTCAATCCTACATTAAATATTATCACTGAAGTGAATAATTCACTTGGAGTGAAATTCATTCAACACCATTAACAATAAGAACTGCTGTTTTACATTTAAAATTACATACTCTGCATGCAGCAGTTTGCTCTGTAACAACAATGCCATTTGGATGAGTCAAAGCTGAATCTAGAATAGCACAATCTGTACATGTTCTAAACATATCAATCTCCAGATGGAGTTGTGAACAAAATGCAAACTCTGCTTTAAAATGGGAAGAGTTTTAATAGCTATTCAAATAGAAAAATAATTAGTAACCATATATTTTTAAAGAATGAATGTCCCAAAGCCAGTTGCTTTTAGAGCACCTTGAAAAAAACATTTTTTTATTAAACTCTTTCACCATAATTGGATAGAAGAAAGAAAAAAACTAATTTCCTAAAAGAGCTTCTAGAATCCACAAAAGGAGAAGCGATATTCCTTACAGTCTATGATGGGCCTCAGAATGCACATTTAATATGCCTGTTCAGCTCTGGCACAGTGGCACCGCAAAATCTGTAAGATTAATAACCATCCTGAGACATTACTGAGTCCTTACATTGTTTTTGCTACACTTCTCTACATGTATACGTTACAATATTTAAATTTTCATAGAGAATTAATAATTAAATGTGAGAAATGTATAAAAGTTTATAAAGCTATACTTCCACTGTGATATCTATAAGAAATCAACCAACTCACAATGTCTCAGAGGGGTAGCTATGTTAGACTGTAACTAAAAAACAGAAACAAAAAACCAACAATGGTCCTGTAGCACCTTAGAGACTAAACAAAAAATATATAGATAGTATTGTGAGCTTTCGTGTTCACAACCTATTTCTTCAGATGACAAATATGAAGCAAGAGGCACACAGCTTCAAATAAAAAGCAAAAAAGAGGAGAGAGGGGAAGGGAAAATAACTTGTCAGTTCCTGGTTGAATGCATCCTTGCAATAAACTCTGGTGCCAACTCTGTCCATACATCTACATAAGCAACATCATCACAGCACCTAACCATATAAGCAACCACATCAGAAGCTCAGACAACTGCATACAAACATAAGAATGAACATACTGGGTCAGACCAAAGGTCCATCTAGCCCATTATTCTGTCTGCCAACAGCGGCCAATATCAGATGCCCCAGACGGAGGGATCACCACAGGTAATCCTCATGTGATCCCTCCCCTGTCACCCACGTCCAGAGAAAGAGAGACTAGGGATACCAATCTTACCTATCCTGGCTCATAGCCATTGACAGATGTAACCGCCATGAATCTATCTAGCTCTTTTTTAAACCCTGGTAAAGTTCTAGCCTTCACCGCATCCTCTGGCAAGGAGTTCCACAGGTTGACTGTGCGCTGAGTGAAGAAAAACTTCCTTTTGTTTGTTTTAAACCTGCTACCTATTAATTTAATTTGGTGACCCCTAGTTCTTAAGTTCTGGGAAGAAGTAAATAATTTTTCCTTATTAATTTTTTCCAGATTAATCATGATTTTATAGACCTCTATCATATCCTCCCTTAGTCACCTCTTTGCTAAGCTGAAAAGTCCCAGTCTTTTTAATTTCTCTTCATATGGGACCTTTTCCAAACTCCTAATCATTTTTGTTGTCCTTTTCTGAACCTTTTCCAGTGCCAATATATCTTTTTTGAGATGAGGCAACCACATCTGTACGTAGTATTCAAGATGTGAGTGTACCATGGTTTTATTTAGCGGCAATAAGATATTTTCTGTCTTATTCTCTATCCCTTTTTTAATGACTCCTAACATTCTGTTTGCTTTTTTGACTGCTGCTGCACACCGAGTGGATGTTTTCAGAGAACTATCCACAATGACTCCAAGATCTTTGTCTTGAGTAGCTGTTGCCAAATTAGTCCTTATTATATTGTATATATAGTTGAGATTCTTTTTTCCAATGTGCATTACTTTACTTTTTTCAATATTAAATTTCATTTGCCATTTTGTTGCCCAATCACTTAGTTTGGTATGATCTTTTTGAAGTTCTTCACAGTCTGCTTTGGTCTTAACTATCTTGAGCAGTTTGGTTTATCATCTGCAAATTTTGCCACCTAACTGTTTATTTACCCCTTTCTATAGATCATTTATAAATAAGTTGAATAGGATGGTTCCCACGACAGACCCTTGGGGGACCCCACTAGTTATCTCTCTCCACTCAGAAAATTTACCATTTAGTTCTACCCTTTGTTTCCTGTCTTTTAACCAGTTATCAATCCACAAAAGGACCTTCCCTCTTATCCCAAAACAACTTACTTTACTTATGAGCCTTTGGTGAGGGACCTTGTCAAAGGCTTTCTGGAAATCTAAGTATACTATATCCATTGGATCCCCGTTGTCCACATGTTTGTTGGCTCCCTCAAAGAATTCTAGCAGATTAGTAAGGCATGATTTCCCTTTACAGAAATCATGTTGACTTCCCCCAACAAATTATATTCATCCATGTGACTGACAATTTTATTCTTCACTATAGTTTCAATTAATTTGCCCAGTACCGAAGTTAGACTTACCGGTCTGTAATTGTCAGGATCATCTCTAGAGCCCTTTTCAAATATTGGCATCACATTAGCTATATTCCAATCATTAGGTACAGAAGCGGATTTAAAGGATAGATTACAAACCACAGGTAATAGTTCCACAATTTCTCATTTGAGTTCTTTCAGAATGCTTGGGTGAATGCCATCTGGTTTCGATGACTTGTTACTGTTAAGTTTATCCATTTGTTCCAAAACCTCCTTTAAGGACACATTCACTAATGAGATTAAATTGCATGTCCACTAATGTGATATGTGCCATCAAGTGCCAGCAATGCCCTTCTACCATATATATTGGCCAAACTGGACAGTCTTTATGACAAAGGATTAATGGACACAAATCAGATATTCTAAATGGTAACGCACAGAAACTGTTGGAGAACGCTTTAACTTGCACGGGAATCAACTGGAGAGAAAATCTGCAGAACTGGCCTTTATATGCAAATCTGATACTATCTCTCATGGCTTGAACAAAGATATGAACTGGATGGGCCATCATATTCAACACCCAAATGACTTCAAAAGCTAAGTATAGGGTACTTACAGCCCACTCTATTAGTCTCATTTAGCACAGAAACTTTAACTGACAGGTGTTTTTCCCCACTCCATTTCCCCTCTTCTGCTTTTTATTTGAAGATCTGTGCATCTTGTTCCATATTCATCATCTGAAGAAGTGGGTTGTGCCCACAAAAGCTCATGATACTATCTATATATTTTTTGGCTTATCTCTAAGGTGCTACAGGACCATTGTTGTCAACTAATAATGGTTGGGGTAGTTGAAGAGAGTTAATATTTATTTTTAAAAAGCTTTCATATTATTTTGCCCATCAAGTTTTTCAACAACTAGCCCATGGAACCGTGTAATCTAACAACCAATGCTCTCTTATTGTTTGTTTCACTCACTTGTGTCTTGTTTTCAAATTAGTTTGTAACCTCTTTGGGCAGGGACCATGTCTTCTTGTTTTTGTATAGTGCCTAACACAATGGGATCTGATTGACTGGGGATTTTCAGTACAAGCTTAATGATACTAACAACAACTTTATGAGGTCTGAGCAAAGTTTACATAGTAGTTTGCTTACCATACAAAAATGCTCTCTCTCACCTAATTTTTCCTTCTGTAGTTCACAACATCTGCTTTGTAATTCACTCTCTTGTTGGCGTAAAGTCTGAAGCTGATGACTTTTCAGCTCAGATGCACTGGACACTGACTTCAGATGTTTTACCTCCTCCTGGAGGGACACTTTATCCCTCTGGAATTCTGCCAACTTTTGAGTCAGTCTAGATATTTCTGAAGAAAAAATATATAAAATATAAAATTTATATTCTAAGATCACAAAGGCATTGCCATAAATTTAATGTCTTTCTTTTGTTAAAAGAATATTCCTCAATATTTGCTGGAATCTGTAATTTTATTTAAGTTTTTTTTAATTAATGCATATTAGCCATTCTAAAACTTTTATATCAGCACTGCATTTTTTTGCCAAAAACACAAAAGGATGAAAATGGTGGTTTTTCCAATGATTCTCCTCTTAGGCAATTTGCAGTACGCCGTTGAAATATCAAGCATGAAATGCAATGTGAGCAAATGATCCTTTTTTTGAAATGAATAAGCAGAGGGATTTATGCATACAAGTTCCATTAATACTAACCTTTTATCTGTAATAGCACTGAGCAGTGAGATGAAAATAAAGTCCCTAAAGCTCACTGACAAGTTTGTTGGCGGGGGTTTTTCAGGGGGGACAGGAGATTTTTTTAGTTAAATATTAATGGAATTGATGAAGGATTTAGACCAAAAAACCCGGATTTTTACGGATGTGTATACATATGAATATCCTAAAAGCTGAATTTTCAGGGATGCGTATACACTTGAATAGTATTTCACTACTTTGAAAGGGATATATGGTATGTAGTGCAGGACACATAACACCTATAGAGGGAACCTGCAATCTTAAAAATAAACCATTCCAGATACTATTTTCTTGGAATTTAATTGGGTCTGGGAATGAAAATTACTAACAAGCAAACAAGTAGGATACTTCTGTAAATGTGTGTCTTCTAGGTTACTTCTACTGGAATAATACTCTCATTCCACTCAAGTATCTCATGCGCAATTCTTACATCATGCTACAGGATAATAAAACTAAGCTGAACTGTTGTAGCTGGGCAATTGAAACATTACTGAGGCATCCTCTTGTTTCAATAGATGAGACATACATATTTAAGAATATTAAAAATTAACAAACAGTATGTCAGAAAAGAACAGTTGGCATATTGTGGATATTTTTAAAAGCCATAAATAATGCAGAAATATGACTACATATGCTCTTAATTTTCATAGAAATAAAAAAGGAGAAAAAATACAGAGCCTTTTTCTAGAGTTCTTCATTTCTTTGGTTTGTGACATCATAATAATTTCAACAGCAATCAATCAACTGTAATTTAACAAGCAACTTAAAGTGAAATAAGGCAGGAAATCTGCAGAAAGAGTGGAACCCTTAATGCCACGCATTATACTCCGTCTTCAGTATTGTTGGCTCCTGGTTCAAAAAGCAATACATAAACTTTTAAATCTGTTATTCTAACAAAAGTTAATAGTAAAGAAAGCAACTTGCTTTTAATACTTGTCTTCAGATGGTTACAATACTCACGCCTGCTTCCTGCATGTAACTGGGGTCAGAACATTCTGAGCTCAGTGTTCTGAGTTAATATACACCTCAGTGGGTGATGCATGCCTACGCTCACTTCTGAGGAATAACAGCACCAACTGCCTCAACTTCTAGTTCCTATTATAGTTCAAAACATTAAAACTATCGTAATTCAGGAGAGAAAGGGGGTGAGTGGGGATCTATTATAATAATTATTACCTTCTGAGAACAAGAATTACGGGTAGGTAATTTCCTTTTCTCCAAAGTTAAACAGTCTAACAAAGCCACATGTGTGTTTTAAAGTGACTAACAAGCCACTGGAATACCTTTGAAAACCAATTAATTAACCCAATTAGCTTATAGTTTCATTTCTTTGATTGTTCAGGTTACACCTCTAAGTATATTTCAAAGGTAGTTCAAATTTATTTGGTGGCACCCCTTCCACTATAAGAATACTTCCACAGCTTATTGAAAGTTATATTTATATTAATGAAAAATACATAAAGTAACCACTTATTTAACTTCTAGTAACTATTTACTAATCTCTAAGGATATGTCTACACTATAGAGAACCTTACCTCTAGTTAAGACTGCTAATTTGAAGTGAGAGAGGCACTCCGGTCAATGTTGGTAAACCTTGCTTTCACGAGGAATAAAGGAAGTTGAAGGAAGAGTGTTCTTCCTTTGACTTCCTGCAGCATAAACAGCGCCAAAAGTCAAGTTAAATTACTTCAACTTCAGTTATACAATTAACGTAGCTGAAGTTGCAAAGCTTAATAGCTTTGTCCTGTGTAGACATACCCTAACAGTGATTATATTAGAAATCCCCAGAGAACTCCAGGTGGCATGGACTGAGGAAGAACTCAGTCCCAGAAATGTGATGTTAAAGAGACCAATTTTCATTCCACATACAGACCTTGCCCACTCAGAGCTAGTTAAGAACATAGAGAGCAATAAGGATCATTAGGACAGGTAATAAGAAAAAGGATAAAATTTCTTCTTCAACAAACTGGAGCACATCCTTTTTCCAAAGGATGGATCTGTGGAAAATAGTAGGTTGGGCCTATAGTGCTGAAGGATGACCCAGTGCTCACACTAAAGATTCTCTCAGTGCAGGTCACCATTCTGATTCAGGAAAGTGACCCTGAACAGGATGAGCAGGTTTTGATCTTTTGGGGGATGTGTTCACCTGCAGCTGAATATGCATCAGTGAAGCAGTGGTTGATGTGGCTCGGTAAAAGGTATCTTGGACGAAAGGGAACTAACCAGGATAATGTTTTCCTCAGCAGGTCAATCACGCTGAGTTTCCTTTAATGTTTTTCTCACATCCAACATGTGCCAATTTTTTTTCTTTTGGATGTCAGGCTTTGGACACAATGATGGAAAAATTATTTCCTATGAGGTTAGAAAGGTAGGAAGGGATAGCTCAGTGGTTTGAGCATTGGCCTGCTAAACCCGGGGTTATGAGTTCAATCGTTGCAGAGGCCATTTAGGGATTTGGGGCAAAAATTTGTCAGGGATGGTAATTGGTCCTGCTGTGAAGTCAGGGGACTGGACTTGATGACCTTTCAAGGTCCCTTCCAGCTCTAGGAGATAGGCAATCTCCAAAAGGTGAATTATGTAGTATGTGTGCTAACCTGGGTCTTTGGAGACCTGGGTTCAATTCCATGCTCTGCTGCAGAATTCCTGTGAATCCTTGAGCAAGTCACTTAGGGCCAGATTTTTATAGAGATGTAGGCATCTAAAGATCCAGAGAGGGATCTAGAGGCATTTTCAAAAGTACCTAGATACCTAACTACCATTGAAATCAATGCACAGTAGGTGCTGAAACACTTTTGAAAATTCTACTAGAAGCCTACCTCTATCTTCATGAACATACGTACCTTTAAAATATGGCTCATACTATCTTTGTGCCTCCGTTACCCATTTTTTAAATAGGTTTAAGTGAACTTCCCTACTACACAGGGAAGCTGCGAGAATCATAGAACCATAGAATACTAGAATTGGAAGGGACCTCGAGAGGTCATCGAGTCCAGTCCCCTGTCCTGATGGCAGGACCAAGCACTGTCTTAGACCATCCTTGATAGATGTCTATCTAATCTGCTCTTAAATATCTGTAGAAATGAAGATTCCACAACCTCCCTAGGCAATTTATTCCAGTGTTTAGCCACCCTGATAGTTCGGAAGTTTTTTCTAATATCCAGCCTAAATTTCTCTTGCTGCAGTTTAAGCCCATTACTTCTTGTCCTATCATCAAAGGCCAAGGTGAACAATTTTTCTCCCTCCTCCTTGTGACACCATTTTAGATACTTGAAAACAACTATCATGCTCCCTTGCCGTCTCCTCCTTTCTAAACTAAACAAGCCCAGTTCTTTCAGTCTTCCCTCATAGCTCATGTTGTCTAGACTTTTAATCATTCTTGTTGCTCTTCTGTGGACCCTCTCCAATTTCTTCACATCTTTCTTGAAATGTGGTATCCAGAACTGGACACAATACTCCCAGTATTGTGAATGCATGCATTAAAGATAATAAGGTGCAGAATGAATGTATTAAAGATAACAAGGTGCTCAGATACTATAATAATGGGAGTTGCATAAATAGATTAGATAAATAGGATCAGCTCTGGTAACAAATGACTCCAAAGTCATGACCTTTTCTTCATGTAAGATGCAGTGAGGATCACGATCTTTTTAGAGCAGAGATATCAGCAACCTCTTTGCCATGTAATTGTACATGTGATAACAGAAAAAAAAATACAGGGGCGTAGATGTCATTGTTTCAAACAAAAGGACCATGAGAGCTACTAGATTGTCGTTAGACCCCAGTTAGAAAAGGCAGCTCTAACTTGGTTTGGCTAGGCATACCACACTAAAAAAACATAGGTATATTCAGGTAATCTATAAGTGGTATTATATAATGGCTTTATAATTTTTTATGATTAGATACATTATGAGAAGAAAGTACAATATCCCACTTTTTCACTTTAATCAATCTATCTTCTATGTGGTTGAATGAAGAGCAAGAAAGATGTCTATAGGTACTGAAATCTGTAGAATTCTGCAGTATATTATCATACAAGGGGTATCTTGCCTTATTAGTACATATGTTTTCTCTAGCATGATTCTTACTGTGACAACTAAAGTGCTACAACTCAACAAAATAAGAATGCTATCCTTTACATATATCAGGTTTAGAATACTTTGATGCCAATATTACTACTCTATCTTAATTGTTAATTTGTATTTTAAATTTTGCATCAGAAGCAAGAAATCTGCTAAACAACCAGTGGGGCCACTGGATGATCGAGATACTAAAGGAGTATGCAAAGATGATAAGGTCATTGTGGAAACACTAAATGAATTCTTTGCTTCAGTCTTCACAGCTGAGGATGTTAGTGAGATTTCTATATCTGAGTCATACTTTTTAGGTGACAAATCTGAGGAATTGTACTAGATTGAGCTGTCATTGGAGGAAGTTTTGGAATAAAGTGATAAACTTAACAGTAACAAGTCACTGTGACCAGATGGCATTCACCCAAGAGTTCGGAAAGAACTCAAATGTGAAATTGCAGCACTATTAACTGTGGTTTGTAATCTATCCTTTAAATCAGCTTCTGTAGCTAATGACTGAAAGATAGCTAAGGTATGCCAATATTTAAAAAGGACTCTAGAAGTGATCCTTGCAATTACAGACTAAACTGCTCAAGATAGTTCAGACCAAAGCAGACTGTGAAGAGCTTAAAAAAGATTTCACAAAACGAAGTGATTGGGCAACAAAATAGCAAATGAATTTAAATGCAAAGTAATGCATATTGGAAAAAAATAGTCCCAACTATACATACAATTTAGCTAAAACTACTCAAGAGAGAGATGTTGGAATCATTGTGGATAGTTCTCTGAAAAAATCCACTCAATATGCAGCAGCACTCAAAAAAGTAAAAAGAATGTTAGGAATAATTTTAAAAGGGATAGAGAATAAGACAGAGAATATCTTATTGCCTCTATATAAATCTATGGTATGCCACATCTTGAATACTGTATACAGATGCAGTTGCCTCATCTCAAAAATGATATATTGGCATTGGAAAAGGTTCAGAAAAGGACAACTAAAATGATTAGGAGTTTTTGGAACAGGTCCCATATGAAGAGAGATTAAAAAGACTGGGACTTTTCAGCTTAGCAAAGAAGCGACTAAGGGAGGATATGATAGAAGTCTATAAAATCATGAGTGGTCTGGAAAAAAATTAATAAGGAAAAGTTATTTACTTCTTCCCAGAACTTAAAAACTAGGGGTCACCAAATTAAATTAATAGGTAGCAGGTTTAAAACAAACAAAAGGAAGATTTTCTTTACACAGCGCAGTCAACCTGTGGAACTCCTTGCCAGAGGATGTTGCGAAGACCAGGACTTTAACAGGGCTAAAAAAATAACTAGATAAATTCATACAGGTTATGTCATCAATTGCTATTAGCCAGGATGGGTAGGAATCATGTCCTTAGCCTCTGTTCTCAAAGGATGGAAAGGGATGACAGAAGAGGGATCACTTGAGGGTTATCTGTTCTGTTCACTCCCTCTGGAGCATCTGGCACTGGCCACTGATGGAAGACAGGATACTGGGTTAGATGGATCTTTGGTCTGGCCCAGTATGGCCAATCTTATGTACACATAATTTCCTTTAACATATTTGACATTTTCAAGATTTACCACCAAATAATTATACTTGTTATTATCAGACTTACTATGCTATTTAAGTACATTATAGTCATATATCAGTTTTTGAGTTCTATAATTCTATTTTTCAGGATATGCACACACTTCAGTTTCCATTAAATCCTGGCCTAACAAAATTATGGACTAGAGTGCCAGCTACAACAGTTGGGAGTGTAGCAATGGTTGTGATGCAGATATCTGTCCCATTAGTAACTGGACTTAGTTCAATTCATTTCACATAGGTTACAAAAAGCCATCATGTATTTTAGCCACTTCTGTCTTGAGACACATTAAGCTCCACAACAGAAAGTCTATCACATCACCTATCCCATGAGCCATCCTAGTTTCCGATCTTCTATTATTTTAATTTACAGTTTTATAATCACAAAAGTTATAATATCCTACCACATAAGTAGCATACAGATCAATGGTACTCATTACAATGTATTCTCTGACAGGTTAACACACACTATTTAGGGTTAATATCCTGCCCTCAATTTCCATTTTTGGTCATGTACTTGTTTTGTAAACATATTTTTGGATGGGAAATGTTGTGTGCTTGTGTTTTTATATTTTTGGCTTGGTTTTGAAAGAGAACTTAAAGAAAGGGAGTTTTTAAAAAATAGAGATTGGTTAGTCTTAGTAAGGAGAAGCATTTTTAAAGGTTGCTTATTAAAGAAAAGAAAGATTTTGGTTGGGTGTATTATGGAGAGAGTTTTTTAAAAGTATGAAAGATTGTAAAAAGGTTATTAAAGAATACAAAGAGGAGGAAAATAAGCACAGGGCAAAGAAGAAAGGAATTTAGAAGAAAAATAAAAAAAATATATAACAAGAAGAGAATCTGTGTCACTGAACACATGTAGAACAAAACATCCTGCCCCAAGACCTTCCATTAATGAAATGATAGCTGTTCTGGGAGGTGAGCCATTGGAGGAAAATATGCCGGACTAACCAGAAGCTGTTCTACAGCTACATCATAGAATGCATTCTTTTGAATCAATCTTATCATACTAAGATTTTAAAATAAAGGACCTACCACCTCCTTTCAAAAATGGGTTTCTGTAGTTTATTTGAAAAACTCTAGCCTATGAGTATTTGATCATGTGTATAAAAACTGTATTTTTGCAAGACGTGATTTTACAATTTTTTGCATGCTATTGTTTTTCTCTTTTATAACCAGCGATGACTCCACAAAGTCATCCTGGTTCTTCAGTGCAATTTCAGGCAGAAACACATGGCTCAGCATCAGAGCTGTCTCTTTAGCAAATAAGTATAAACGGGTTCTCTCTTCTGGACATGATCAGGGTACACAAAAAAATTTGGGCATCTTGTAAAAGAACATGTTCATAGTATCTAGGTTCCCAATTTTAAAACCACAGCTCATAAAAAGAAGAAGTTACTCACCTTCATGCAGTAATGACTGTTCTTCAAGATGAGTCTCTGTGGGTGCTCCACTCGGTGCGGGCTCGTCCCAGTGCTGCAGATCAGAGACTTACATAGTTGTGTTCCTGCCAGACTGCATATGGGCCTTTGATCTGTTGCGCACGGTCCAGCCCCCGTTGTTCTGAAACAATAAAAAGTCAAGTCTGTAGCAGGGAGGAGGGCGGATCGTGGAGCATCCACAGGGACACATCTCGAAGAACAATAGTTACTGTACGAAGGTGAGTAACTCCTTCTTCTTCGAGTGGACCCTGCGGGTGCTCCACTCATGGTGACTTTGGAGCAGTACCCAAGCGAGAAACATGGTTCAGAATTACGGTTTGTTAACAGGAGGGAGCACTGCCATTGCCACCAATGAGTCTGAAGCCCAATGATGCAGAATTGTATAATGTCTCCTGAAAGTTTTATTGGAAGACCATGTTGCTGCTCAGCAAATGTCCCGAAACAGTACACCTCTTAAAAAAGCTGTAGACGTGGCCACTGCTCTCGTGGAGTGGGCTTTAGGTTGGGCTAAGAGTGGTTTATTACATATAGAATAGCACGTAGTAATACATGTCACTATTAAATTTGCAATGCGTTGGGATGAGAGTGGTTGACCCTTGGAACGGGCCACCAGTGAAACAATGAGACAGTCGTTCTATGGAAATCCCACGTTCTGTCCATATAAAAAGCTAGTGCATTGCGCACATCCAAGGTATGTAGAGTTGCCTCATGTGATGAAGTATGTGGTTTGGGGCAGAAACAGGGAAGCACAATGGGTTCATTGATTTGAAAGTCTGAGCACATTTTAGGAAGGAATGCTAGGTGAGATCTTAACGTGACTGAATCTTTTGTAAATTTGGTATAAGGCAGTGATGACATGAGGGCTGCGAGCTCGTTCACTCTACGTGCTGAAGTCAAAGCTAGTAAAAAGAGAGATTTAATTGTAAGCACGTAGCCAGCAGTTCGAATGGAGGATGCATCAACATCTCTAGCACCAGATCAAGATTCCAGGAAGGTGGTGGAGGCCTTTGTGGTGGATTAAGATTTGTAAGGCCCTTCAGGAACTGTTTTGTTGTGGGGTATGAAAACACTGAAACCCTGTCTATCATGTGATGAAAGGCAGTAATCACTGCCAAGTGTACTTGTAAGGATGCTATAGATAGACCCCCTTGTTGCAAGTGTAGTATATATTCGAGTATTTTATGCAACGGTGAACAATGTGGATCGATATCATTTCTGACACACCAGGCCTCAAACCTAGCCCATTTCGCAGAGTATGTGGCCCGTGTAGAGCTCTTCCTACTAGATTAGTACATGCTTGACTGGGTCAGAGTAGAGGTTCTCAAATGTCGTGAACCACTTAGCATCCAAGCCATCAAATGTAGGATTTCGGGTCTCGGGTGCCACAGGGGGAGCCATTCCGTTGAGTTAGCAGGTTTGGGGAAATGGGAAGATGGTATGGGGTCTTGATTGACAGCTGATGAAGTATCAAATACCATGGTTGGCGAGCCCACGCTGGAACTATGAGGATCATGAGAGCCGCAACCACAGTGATTTTCTCTATAAACTTGGGTACAAGGTCCACTGGCGGGAAGGCATAAAGTAGAGATGTTCCCCAAGAAAGGAGAAAGGCATCTCCCAAGGAACAACGACCTATTCCTGCCCTGGAACAATATTTCGGACATTTTGCATTGTTTGTGTTGCAAACAGGTCTATTGATGGAAAGCCCTAACGCCGAATGACCCGGTATAGAATGTCGATTCAGATCTCCCATTTGTAATCGTGGGAAAACTGCCTGATTAGTGAATCTGCAATTATGTTGTTTACTCCAGGTAAGTATAACACTATGAGGAACCTCTTGTTGCAGATACACCAATTCCGTAAGCGAATTGCTTCCATGCAAAGAGATCGAGAACGGGCCCCGCCTTGTCTGATGATGTAATACATGGTTGCAACATTGTCTGTGAGCACTCTTGTTGTTGTGCCTCTTATGTGCAATCTGAAATGCTTGCACACTCGAAATACCGCCCATAGTTCAAGTATATTGATGTGCAGCAACATTTCTGCTTTGGACCACTTGCCTTGAACTGTTAGGTTGTCCATGTGGGCACCGCATCCCATAAGGGAGGCGTCAGTGATTATTTGTTTTGACGGATGGGGACGATGACCCCGCAAAAGATTTTCTGGTTTGGTCCACCAGTTCAGGGACACCTTGTCGTGTGGTGGCAGTGTTACCAACTTGTGGACACTGTGCTTCGCTGGAATGTATACTGAAGCTAGCCAGTGCTGGAGACATCTAAAAATGTAAGCTTGTGTGCAGAACGAGAGTGGCAGCTGCCAAGTGGCCCATCAACTGTAAACAGGTGGGTACTGGCATCATTGAAGGGTGTGTGACGGTGTCTGTTAGGTTTTGGATTGACTGGAAGCATTCTGCAGGTAAGTATGCATGAGCTGCCTTTGCATCTAGTTGAACTCCTATAAAAATCAAGTTCTGAGTTGGTTCCAGTGATGATTTTTGTATGTTTATAATGAGACCGAGAGACTTGAATGTTCGGGTTGTTATTTTTACTGCCTCACTCTTCTCTGTATGAGTGCGACCTCTGAGCAGGCAATCGTCCAGGTAGGGAAAAATCATCACCCCTGCTTTGCATAGGTAAGCTGCTACAACTGCCAGGGTTTTGGAAAATATCCTGGGAGCACATGCCAGGCCAAATGGAAGTACTTTATACTGGAAATGTTTGTCTGCTGCTGTAAAGCGAAGAAATCGTCTGCGCGTCACATGTATTGCAACGTGGAAATAAGCATCCTGTAAGTCGAGGACTGCGAACCAATCTCCCTCATTCAGAGCTGGTATAATTGTAGCTAGGGTGACCATTTTGAAGTGTTGTTTTCGGAGGTATAGGTTTAGATTTCGTAGATCCAAGATAGGTCTCCATCCTTCATTCTTCTTTGGAATAAGCAAATATTGAGAATAGAACCCTTCTCCCTGGAATTCCTCAGGCACTCTCTCTATTGCTCCAATGGTGAGCAAACAATGGACCTCTTGTTTCAACCAATCCATGTGAGATGGGTCCCTGAAAAGGGACAGGATGGGTGGGGTGGTTGGGGAAAGTGAAATGAAAGGAATGGTGAGACCGGAAGCTACAATTTCCAACACCCATTTGTTTATGGTGATAGTGGACCAATGATGGTAATAGGGTCTTAGACGATGTTGGAAAAGAAGTGAGATGGGAGCTTGACTACACCTTCAAATTTGCTATTTTGCAGATGACTGATTAGAGATACGATTAGGCTGCTGACGTCTGCGCTGAGGATGCTGACGGAATCGTTGATGTTCCAGGGGTCAAGGTTGTTGTCTATGGAAAGAGAAATCATATTGTCTCTGGTAAGTATAATAATAATGCTTTCGTCTAAAGAGGGGTGTATACATCCCTAGTGTGCGAAGCGTAGTTTGGGAATCCTTGACTGAGTGCACGGCCTCGTCTATTTTGCTGGCAAAGAGCTTGTGCTTATCAAAGAGCAAGTCCTCAACTTTATTCTGGAGTTTCGTGGGGACTGCTGCAGATGATAACCATGAAGATCTTCTCATTGTGTCCGCCACATCCATGGCGATCTGTAATGCAGCTCTGCATGACGCGTACCCCTCTTATACTATGGATTTGAGTAATGGTCTTTTGAATCAGGGAGATGTTGTAGAAGGTTCGCCAATTTTGAATAATTATCAAAGTTATGATTGGAAAGGAAAGCGGAATAGTTGGCAATACATAGTAGTAACATGGCTGAAGAATAGACTTTCCTTCCAAAAATATCTAGCTTTTTATTATCTTTTTCTGGAATGGTATTTCTGTACTGTGGTACTTTTGATCTATATTGTACTGCATCGACCACCAATGAATTAGGTTGGGGGTGGTTAAACAGAAAGTCCAAGCCCTTAGCAGGGACAAAATACTTTTTATCCGCTTTTTTACTCATTGGGGGAGCAGATGCCGGAGTCTGCCAAATTTCCTCCGCCACCTCCATGATCACCTCATCAATAGGAAGTGCAATTTTATTCTGGTGCTGTGGGCATAGGTTTTTCAAGAGGCGGTGCTGTTTCATTCGAATATCTGCTAACTGCACCTCTCGACTATCTGCAACACGTTTGAAAAGATCTTGAAATTGTTTCAGGTCATCTGGTGAGGAAACATCACCTAGAATCACCGCCTCATCTGGAGAAGATGATGAGTGGTCTGTTGGTGATGCACCCTGCTGCCGGTCCTCTGGATCAGACAACTGACCCTCTTTGGGCTCAGAGTGCTCCAACTGAATCACTGGGCTTTTTGGAGGAGGAAGCGATGAATGACTGCATTGAGGCACTGGAGGTAAGTGTTGAGAATCAGTAGATAAACAGCAACATGTGCGCCTCTTGTAGCATTGGAAGGTCCGGTTATGATGAATAGGGTTGTAGTATCCCTTGTAGTAATGACCACAGTACAGCTCTGAGCACGTTGCCAATAAATGCCTGGAAGAGTACACACTGCTATGCCTTGTATAGTAATACCGCCTTGTGACTGGATGGGCGATCATGAGTAATTTAATGAGCGCCTTGGAGATGAGGATTGAGAGAGAGAGAGAGAGAGAGAGAGCCTTCTCTCTCTATATCTTGGCTCTCTGTAGCAGAAATAGCAATCAGAAGAGACTGGGCTGCCTACCCTATTGTAATGCTGATGATGTGATCGCGGGGAGAAGGGTGGCCCCGGTGAGAAAGTTGGAGATGGAGAATTTTTGAGCCCTGGATGTACAATTGCCTGTTTACAGGCTTCCCCCCAGTGCCGGCGTGATATTAGCCTGCAGTGCTGCCGGGGCATGAGGTGGTGAGGGAGCTTGCTCCGGTTCCAGCAAGCTCCCTTGTTGATTTAAAGCTGTTCCTGTTGCCGGTGCCGATGCCCCTGGTACTGGTGGTGCAGATGTCAGTTTCTATGGCCCTGATGGAACTGGTGCCGATTGTGCTCTCAGTGCTAGCAGCGGCGGCTTCTTTCCGCTTGTGTCCGGCAGCCACCGAGACTCTGCCCTGGCTGTCCCTGATGTGCCCAAGCCATGTTTCAAGCCCCGTCCGGTACTAAGAGCCACTGGCAGAGACCGAGTTGGGGACGGCTTACATTTCTTAGAAGCAGATGTCTTGCTATCAACGATGGTGCGCTTGTGCCCCGCAGAGGTAGATGGCTCAGCAGGCTGTAGTGTCTTGTCTATTGACAGCTTTTTCAAGTGCCTGTCCCGATCCTTGCAGGCTCTGGCTGTCAGCTTACAGCAATGCTGACAGTGCTGCGGTAAGTGTGCTTCTCCCAACCACCATATACATGCCTCATGCCCGTCTGACACTGGCATGGGCTCCTGGTAGACTGCACACCTCTTAAAGCCTGGGGACCCAGATATTTCTCAGAGTGAGTGTATCGCCCTTGAGTAAAAAGAATTTTTTTTTTTAAAGAACACTGAACCAGAACACGAAACAGGTAAGGGTAGAAGAAACTTGTTTTGGTAATAACTATATACAGATGTGAGGTAAGGAGAACTCTGAGGGAGAGATGGAGCTCCGTCAGGACCGAGGGTAGCTGGAAGGAACTGAGTGGGGGCCGGACCATGCGCAACAGATCAAAGGCACGAACAGTGCAAGCCACTGCTCGCGCATGTGCGGTCCGGAGGGAGCACGGCTATGCAAGTCTCCAATCCGTGGTGCCGGGACAAGCCCAACACCACAAGTGGAGCACCCACGGGGACCACTTGAAGAAGAATACATGGTTTTATATACACACTGAAACCTGTCAAAGAATACATGGTGATGAATACTATCGAGCTACTACTCAAATATTATTACAAGTTTATGATTTACCTGTCAACGAGACTTTGCTTATAGTTTTTATTTGTACAAATATCTCTTCTTTCAGTCCAGTCCAGTTGTCTAGCTTATTAGATACAACTTCTTTAATACTGGATAGCTCTTTTCTAACACAAGGAAGTAATGAAAGAGCCTTGTTTAGAGTTATCTGATGGTACTCCAATCTTTTCCTGCAAAAACAACAAAAAATATTTACAATATCAATCATTTCTTTAAAAAGAAAATACAAATACTTGGGAAGATATGTTCAAATTGTGTCCTTACTAAGAAAAACTGCTAATAATTTTGCCTTCCATCATATTTTATGTAACAATTATTCAGTATATTGAATATATTTATACATTTCACAACACATCAACATTTTTGTCCTCCCTTATTTCTGTAAAATTGAAGACAATTTTTGATTGGACAAATAGATGTTTTATGATTCTTTTTCATGGCTTTAGATTTAGAATATAAAAGGAAAAGTTTCTAGATGTTATATGCTTGTGCACTGGCTAAAATCATTCTTTGCAACTAGCTATAAGAAATATGGTACTGCAGCTGCATTCTAAGTGCTACTATATCACAAGAAATGCCTTTAACTCTATTAATTTATTCTGTAGAGATTAATGAGAAAATTGCCAACAATAAATCTGGAAAATGATCAAATTATATTTTTAACACAGTATTATTTTGCTATATTCTGAAAAGCAAATATTGAAATGTTTCCAAATATTTTTTCCATTTGCCATATTTTTCTTGTAATTTTATAATTCTACAAATCTTGTCATATTAACTGATTGCAGTATACTTTTTTTCCTCTTTTTTCTACAGGAGACAGATCTACCAAATTGCCATTTAGGGATACTTACCTGAACAGTTCTAACTTTTTATGTGCAACTTCCTTCTCTTCTTGGAAGCGTTTCCTGGCCTCATTCAGATTTTGTAGCTCATTTTGTTTGCCTTTCAATTGCACAGATAAATTATTTATTCTGCATACGTAAATAAAAGTGGTATATAGTGTTACTATTTGCACAACTAAAAATCTACATTTTGTACTTCTTCCACTAGTTTTGAGGAAAAAACTTACTATAAAAATGTCATTTTTCAATGCTAGAAGTTATACTGTTTAGGACTAGGGGTACTGTATTCTGAAATGGAATATCTCCAGCTGCTGTACATATTTCCTCTCACTGTTCACCAGAAATAGAGGCTACTGACTTTTAAGGTGTCATGTGAAGTACTTCTGAGTCCAGCATTTGCTTGACTAGGAATTATTTCTGTAGTATTGTTATGACTGTCTATGACTACACAGAGAAGTGAATTATATGTCCTGCTGATTGTGGGCAGGAGATGTAGTCAGTTACGAATTTGGGGCCAAATTCGTATTTTACAGGAACAAATTTTCACAAAACCTAATATCTATACAAATGCTTCTATCTTTTAAAAATTAAAATCTAGTACGGTATAAGAAATTTCATAAACAAACAACTGTACACCTGATGTGTTCAAAACCATACACTGCAGCACAGAGAAGCTTAAGTGGGGTATATTATTTTTATTTAAACAAATATCTTTTATAGTGACAAGAAAATTGGATTTTTAAAAATCTTGCACTTTTAATAATCAAAAGTGATCTCATTTATGTAAGGAAACATGTTTGTCTACAAATAAATTATTGTTAAGTTCTCGATATTTTGTAGCATTTATCTTACCTGTCCAACTTCCAAGGTAGTGACAACATAAATCAAATCAAATACATTATTTTTGGAACCTACACAGAAAATTGGACTATGTAGAAATATTTCTTTTCTGATTAAAAATCCAGGAAATCTGAGTTCAGGTGAAGAAGAGGATCTGAAAAGGGACAGGTGGTCTTTCACACAAGTTTACAATGTAAACTTTTCTTCCTTTATTCCTTGCTGCATTCTTCCAAGTATGCAGGGGCAAGATTAGAAAGGCAAAGGCATAAAACAAGCTAAATTTAGCTCAAGGCATGAAGGGTAACAAGAAGATGTTCCACAAGTATATTAGGAGCAAGAAGACCAAGAACAAGGTAGGCTTATTGAAGAGGGAGAAACAACAACGGGAAACTTGGAAATGGCCAAGGTGCTTAATGACTTCTTTGTTCCAGTTTTCATCAAGAAGATGGATGGTGATGGGATCCCTAACATAGTGAATGCTAGTGGAAATAAGCTAGGTTTAGAAGTTAAAATGAAAGAACAAGTTAAAAATTACTTAGAAAAGTTAGATGTCTGCAAGTCACCAGGGCATGATGAAACACATCCTAGAATACTCAAGGAGCTGATAGAGGAGGTATCTGAGCCTTAGCTATTATCTTTGAAAAATCATGGAAGATAGGAGAGATTCCAAAAGACTGAAAAAGGACAAATATAGTGCCCATCTATAAAAAGGGAAATAAGAACAACCCAGGAAACTACAGACCATTCAGTTTAACTTCTGTGCCAGGGAAGATAATGGAACAAGCAATTAAGAAATCCATCTGCAAACATCTGGAAGATAATAAGGTGATAGGTAACAGACAGCATGGATTTGTAAAGAACAAATCAGATCAGACCAATATGATAGCTTTCATTGATAGAATATCAACACTTGTGAAAAAGGGAGAAGTGGTGGATGTGGTATACATAGACTTTAGTAAGGCATTTGACACGTCTTGCATGACCTTCATATCAATAAACTGGGGAAATGCAACCTACTATGAGGTGGGTGCATAACTGGCTGGATAACCATTCTCAGACTGTCTAAACTACATCCCTTTTCTCAAAAAAGGGATGTAAATTAGACACTTTGAAATTGCAAATGAAGAGGGGATTTAAATTACCCGTGCATCATTTGCATAATGGCGGCCGTGGGTTTTTTTAAACGGGGCTTTTCAAAAGAAAAACGGCCATTTAGACAAGGATCGATTGAAAATAAAACCCTTTTTCGAAAGATTCTGTATTCAAAAAATGAGAACAGGATCTTTCGAAAAAGGGTTTTATTTTAGATCAATCCTGGCTTCATTTGCAATTTCAAAGTGTCTAAATTTACATCCCTTTTTCGAGAAAAAGGATGTAGTTTAGACACAGCCTAAGAGAGTAGTTATTAATGGTTCACAATCATGCTGGAAGGGCATAACAAGTGGGATTCTGAAGGGGTCTGTTATGGGACTGGTTCTGTTCAATATCTTCATCAATGATTTAGATCATGGCATAGAGAGTACACTTATTAAATTGGCAGATGATACCAAGCTCGGAGGAGTTGCAAGTGCTTTGGAGGATAGGGTCATAATTCAAAATGATCTGGACAAACTAGAGAAATGGTCTGATGTAAATAGGATGAAATTTAATAAAGACAAATGCAAAGTATTCCACTTAGGAAGGAACAATCACTTTCACACATACAGAATGGGAAGCGACTGTCTAGGAAGGAGTACTGCTGAAAGAGATTTAGGAGTCACAGTGCACCAGAAGTTAAACATGAATCAATGGTGTGACACTGTTGCAAAAAAAGCAAACATGATTCTGGGATGCATTACCAGAGTGTTGTGAGCAAGACACAAGAAGTCATTATTCCGCTCTATTCAATGCTGATTAGGCCTCAGATGGAGTATTGTGTTCAGTTCTGGGCACCACATTTCAAGAAAGATGTGGGAAAATTGGAGAAGGTCCAGAGAAAAGCAAAAAAAAAAAAATGATTAAAGGTCTAGAAAACATGAGCTATGAGGGAAGACTGAAAGAACTTGGCTTGTTTAGTTTAGAAAAGAGAAGACTGAGAGGGGACATGATAGCAGCTTTCAAGTATCTAAAAGAGTGTTACAAGAAGGAGAGAGAAAAATTGTTCTCCTTGGCCTCTGAGGATAGGACAAGAAGTAATGGGCTTAAATTGCAGCAAGGGAAGTTTACATTTTGACATTAGGAAAAACTTCTTGTCAGTGTGATTAAACCCTGGAATAAATTGCCTAGGGAAGTTGTGGAATCTCCATCTGGAGATATTTAAGAGCAGTTTAGACAGATACCTGTCAGGGATGTTCTAGACCAGTGGTCCCCAACCTTTTGGGGCTGCCAGGCACCTGGGGGTGGGGCTGCTTACGTGCCGGGCGTCCGGGGGTGGCACCGCGCATGCGCTGCGCACCGAGGGCGGGGCTGGCCCAGATCATACGGCGGGTGCAAATAAATGCCCCGGTGGGCGCCATGGCACCCGTGGGCACTGTGTAGAGGACCACTGATGTAGACAGTGCTTGGTCCTTCTGTGAAGGCAGGGAACTGGATTCGATGATCTCTCAAGGTCTCTTCCCGCTCTAGTAATTTATACCCAGGAAAGTAATCCTCAATATAAAATTAAAGATGTCCAAGCGCATTTCTCAACAACAATAATCACTAAAAATGAGAAAATAACTAATTAAACCAACATTAATGTCCACAGTAGTTTTAGCTCTCGTATCTTAATATCCAGATATCACAGAGAAGTCCACAGTTCCACTACAAGTTTATTTTTAATTCTGCAATTTTTCCACATAAAATATATACTTTCAATTTCTCCATATCACATGTAAATACCAAATATTAACTCTGACCTCAGTTAGTCACTCTCTCTCATTTCAGGGGCCATGTTATTGGGTTTTTTGTTTGTTTGTTTTGTTTTTGCTTCTCATTTGTGTGCAGACTTGGACTGAGTTTTCTGTGTAGCCCCAAGCCAAAAAAGGTTCCTCATGATTTACAGCATATGTTTCTATATGAAAAAATCTGATACTTGAGTTAAGACTTTCCTCACATCTATCAGGTTCACCCGAAGGAACAACTACCTCCAGAATGGATCTGTAAACTCTACATCTGCAGCAGGTTTTGCTTCAAGTCTCACCCTCTTCCTGCCCTTTTAACATCTGTCTTATTCTGTCTTTCCCTATATGCAAAAGGGGGAATTTGGATCTAAATTATACTATGACAAATAAGAAGAACACTTTTTACAATTAATAATAGCCTATATTAATAATATTTTTAAGCTAGCATGGAAAAGAGGTTTGCTAATTTTGATTAGACATGTGCTGAAGGTTTCATCACATGATAATCCTTAATTAAAGATTAATCTTTAATTTCTGGAGATTAGAATCCAGAAATTATGGTGTGTCATTTGTGATTACTATGGTTCTTCAGCTATCAAGGTCTGAAAACAGTTAGACTCAGAGGGTATGTCTACACTACAACATTATTTTGAAATATCTAATTTTGAAATAGCTTATTTTGAAGTAACATGTCTACACACAAAATGCATTTCGAAATAGCATTTTGCTATTTCAAAATACCACATCCACACTGAGTGGACTTGAATTGCATTTAAGGCTGGTTGGAAACAGTTCCAGCAGGGCACCAAGTCAGGAGTTACTTTGTGTGGCCGCTGCCTGAGGCTATCTGAGGCCTGTGCTTAAAGAGACAGCCCCTGGACAGCTGGTTCTCAGATTTCCCTGCTTGCTTGCCTACCTCAATGAGATACAGCAAAGCATTTTGTCTCTGCATGCTCTGGTTGTCCTCACTCGGGACACCACAGCACCCTGCATCATGGAGCCAAAGCTATTCCTGGGCACTCTGGTGCTTCTCGTGGATGTGTTGCTGCAAGCCTGGCTGCACTTTCTGCAGGCTGCCATCTGGGAGGTCCATCGGGGAGCTGTCAGTATCCTGCAGGAGGTCCTGCAGGAGAGCTTCTACCCTGAGGAGCACTAAAAGGCTTCCTTGTCTGCCCCACTGGGGGCTTGTGCCTCATTCCTCCCTCATGTCCTTCTACTTACCCCTGCCTAACTCCCTTCCTGATGTAAAATAAAGTCCATGTATTTTCATGAACACAAACTCTTTATTTAAAACTGGGCAGTGGGGGGGAATGAAACTCTGGTGAGACTGGGGAAAGGAGACAAGAGAGGGGAAGAGAGAGGGTGGGAGAGGGGAAGGGGAAACCTGGGGGGAGGGAACAGGAAGGAGGAAGCAAGGGAAAGAAGGGGGAGGGGAAGCTCAAGGCTCAGGGTTGGGGGACCAACTTAATTTTCAGGCAAACCTGCTCCTGGGTTCACAAGTGGCCTTTTATTGGCCAGGCTGACAGCTATTCTGCCATAGACGGCCACGTTCCCCCATCTAGTGCAAAGATCATAGACATTGGGGGCATCCCCCCAAACCTGAATAAAGTCCATGATCTCCACCCTGGACCAGAAAGGCGCCCACGTTCTCCGGGCCCTGGCAGGCTCCTGGAAGCTGGCAGATTGCTCCTGGGGAGCGGTGGAGGGCTAGCTGCCAGTGGCTTGCTCGCTTATGTTTTGGGGCCACTGGGTCGGGGCAGTGACTGCTGGCTCTGAGCTGGCAGGCTTGGAGCTGGTACAGACACTGTGGCCAGACTCTATGTCTTTAAGGGCTCCGGGGAGGGAGGGAGGCAGGGAAGAGGAGTTTTCCTGTCTGTGCCCAGAGTGGCCAGCAGGGCACCCTGGGAAGGGCTGGAGGCCCCCTATATCAAAATAAGTATCTACACAGTGCTTATTTCAAAATAGCAATTTCGAAATTGGCACTATTCCCCCTGGAATGAGGTTTACCAATTTCAAACTAAGCCCTCTGCTATTTCGATTTAATTTTGAAATAGTGGTTTGGCTGTATAGACACTAGGAAAGTTATTTTGAAATAACTTTGCTATGTAGACATACACAGAGGGAATTTCATGTTCAACTTATTTGTACATGTTTTCCTTGCCACTACTACTATGTATTTGCCCAAAATAATATTACTGAAAAGCTAGAGTAATTGTGATTTAAAAACTAAGGATATCAAACCCCAAAGCCATGTCTTTGTCATCCAGTCTGCAAGAGAAGAGATTCAACATGATGTAAAGCTTGGTACAAAGTTTAACTGAATAGCTGTCAGATGTCTACTAGATAGAGATTGTCAAAATAAGTACTTACAAATTTAAAAAATCTGTACCTCTGTCAACCTGACAAAAATGAAACTCCAAAACTTTATAAAATCCAAGTTATCTGCATTTGTTCAGTTTACCCTGCTCTCCGAATTTCACTGAGCTAGGGAAAATGAAATCAAATTGGTCAATTTCACATTTATTTTTTAGTCAGCCAATTGTACTTTCTGGTTCTTAGGCCTGAGCACAATGTTGTTGTGTTTGAGTCTCAAGGATTGTAGGGAAACATGTCCTGCTAGGCTGGAACAAATTTAAGCAACCCCACTGTAATAGTTTTTACGGATTGATTTTCATAATAATTTTTATAAAACACTTCCCCTTACCCCATTTATTTTTTAAACCAAACCTAGAGTTTCAGTCTGATGCTTAATAGTGCCTCTTTAAAAAAGAAGGAACAAAATTTTATAAGAATTGTTTTTGTCAGATGTTCTCTATAATTGTGTTCAGAGGACACTGAGGATGACCAATGGCACTGATACAAAGGGTCAACATCTAAGATTAATCAGATTACTCCCCATAACTACTGCTAAAGATGATTTAAGGAGATTAGTCTGAAAGTTCTGTACCAGAACTGTTTTGAGGTTCCAGCCTTAACTAAAGATCAGCCATGATTAATATGCATTTATGTACTTTTATATATTTTTTCCTTCAAAAAATGAAGTCAACAGATTTCTGGATCAGAGAACTACTGAAGTAAAGACGCAGTTGAAAGATCATATGAGACGCCATTGAAGTATATTGCATCAATGTGTCTCCTTAACCAGCCAGCAGAGTCGCTTCCAAGTTATATAAAGCACTTTCTTCTCTTTGGATCTGACAGTGATCTAACACAATGGCACTTTAAAAACAAATACTGAAACTATGGTGTAAGTCCCTGCCCTGAGGATTTTAACACAGACTGAAAAGCAAGAGATGACAATCCAGGGGCAAGAAGATTACATTACAATTATCAAGACTGATGGGACATGCATATTACACACACACTTTACACATCTTATTTCCTCTCCTTCTTCTCATTCCCTTAGTTCTCAGTCTTCACTGGAGTTAACTTAATTATTCTAAAAATTAACTCCTCTCAATTCAACTTAACTTGAGTAAGAATGGGCACACTGCCAAACTATACCTGGGCTACAGTGATTGGATTAGCTGTTGACAAGTTGTGCTAACATGAGTTGTAGCCTGCATCTCCTGAATGACAAGCATTCATATTAAAAGTACCACAACATTCAAGAGGTTTTGTAGGGGAATGAAACCTAAATTAACTCTACAGTGTAGACAAGCCCCAAATGCAATCACTCCATCAAGTCTGCAGTCGATACTGCTGTAGCTGATGAGGGGAGCCAGAAGGAAAGAACAGCACCTGCAATACCATGGACAAGTAGCCCTTTCCATTGGTATACTCCATCGTTGGGGTACAATAGTCAGGGACTAAGATTGGGATGTGTACCTGTAGTGGGCTCCCACCCCGCCACAGCGCCACCTGCCGTCGGTTCGGGGAATTAGATCTGCCGGAAGATGGCGGGATCCCTTTCAGGACACGGCCTTCCGGCAATGCCCACAACAGCCTGAGCTCCTCCCCCTTCCGGGGGTTTGTGATAGGCCGGTAGGTCTTCAGGAGGCAGTACCCCCGTCTCCGGCATGGGGTGATACGCCTGTCTCACTGCGCTACCGTGCCTTACAATAGTCCAGGGCAGCGAGTTTATTCCCGACCTTGCTTCAGGTCGGGATTAAGAGGCAATAGTTTGCGCGCCCAGCCTTGCTTCAGGCCCGGGCCACTGGGGAATAAGTTTACCAAACACAAGTCTGTAGAAACTCCTAGTTCCGGAGCGAGGCCAGGAGTGCACCCACAGCAGCGGTGAGGGGGAGACTGCCACCGGACTAGAGGGTGGCAGGGGGGGCGCAGGCCCACCCACTACCCTGCGCCCCGGCCCAGGGGCCCTGAATGCAGCAGTTTGGCGGCAACTGGCTGGCCGAGGGCTGCTCTCAGCCCGTGCTATCCCCTGGGCCATTCCTTGTCTCCCCCTTCCCAGGTACCTGTACCTCCAGAAGGTCCATCAGGGCGTCGAGGGCAGTGTCGTCCCAGCAGGGTCTGGCCGGCCCAATCCAGGGGTCAAGGGGTTGGAGCTCTGCAGTGTCCCGCGGGCTCGTCTGGCCCCGGGGTTCCGGCAACCATCGGGGTTCCAGCCGGTCCACCGGCTCGGGCCAGTCCTCTGGATCCACGGGTAGTTCTGCTGGCTGGCTTGGCCAGGCCTCTGTAGCCCTGGCAGGGAAGCCTTGGCTGACCTTTGGGGAGGCAGCTGAGGGAGGCCTAAGCCAGGTCTCAGCCTCCCCAGGCAGGAGCTCTGGACAGGCCTCCGTCTCCTTCAGAGGCTGGGCCCTGACTGAGCTCCCCGGCAGTCTTCTTATAGTCCTAGCCCCGCCCCTTAGCTTCTGGTCAGGTGAGGGGGCGGGGCTAGACTGGGGCCCAAAATGGCTCCCAGAGGGGTTTCTCCACCTGTGGTTCAGTGGGTGGCCACTCCACCCCACTACAGTACCTATTTATTGTCCCATTGCAGTTAGGGAATTCCATTGCTGCAAACTCATCTATTTCCTGTGCATTACTCAAAGTCACAGTCTTTGACAGCTGATTAATGGTCATCATCATCACGTGATCCCTCTCCTGTCATTCATTTCCAGAAAAACAAGAGGCTAGGGACACTATTCCTACCCATCCTGGCTAATAGCCATTTATGGACCTAACCTCCATGAATCTATCTAGCTCTTTTTTTTTGAACCCTGTTAAAGTCCTAGTCTCCACAACATCCTCTGGCAAGAAGTTCCACAGGTTGACTGTGCGCTGAATGAAGAAAAACTTCTTTTTGTTTGTTTTAAACTTACTGCCTATTAATTTCGTTTTGTGAGAAGTTACTCACCCTATGAAATAATGATGGTTCTTCGAGATGTGTCTCCGTGGGTGCTCCACTCTTGGTGCCGGGTCCTGTCCCGGTACCATGGCTTGGAGAGCTGTTAGAGCTGTGCTTCGCCGGACCACGCATGTGTGGCTTCTCTGCAATGCTGTTCGCGCCTTTGATCAGCCATGCGCAGTCCGGCAACCGCTCAGTTCCTCTGACCCGCTCATCTGAAAAAGAAAAAACAATTCCAGAGTGGGGAGGAGGGCGGGTCGTGGAGAACCCACAGGGACACATCTCGAAGAACCATTGTTACTTCACAGGGTGAGTAACTTCTTCTTCGAGTGGTCCCCATGGGTGCTCCGCTCTTGGTGACTTCAGAGCAGTACCCAAACTGCCAGAGGGCTCCAGAATTAAGATTTGTGATTACTGTCATAGCCACCACGGAGCCTGAAGCAAAATGATCAACTATAGCATAGTGCTTCATAAAGGTGACGTTAAAGGACCATGTTGTTGCCCTGCAAATGTCACAAAATGGGACTCCTCTCAGAAAGGCCGTAGTAGTAGACACTGTTCTGGTGGAATGGGCCTTAGGAGGATACAGTAAAGGTTTGTTATGTATAGAATGACACATCGTTATGCATGAAACTACCAGTCTCAAAATGCTCTGAGAAGTCAATGGTTGACCCTTTGAACAGTCTGCTAATTATACTATCAAACGGTCCGTTTTCCTAAAGTCCCGTGTTCCGTCGATGTAAAATGTCAAAGCTCTCCTTACGTTGAGTGTGTGCAGCGTTGCTTCTTGCATTGAGGTATGGGGTTTAGGGAAGAAGCAAGGCAGGACAACCAGTTCATTGATGTGAAAATCAGAAGAGACCTTTGGAATAAATGCTGGGTGGGATCTCAGTGTTACTGATTCTTTAGAAAAGATTGTATAAGGGGGCGAAGCCATGAAGGCCGCTATTTCACTTACTCTATGAACTGAGGTAAGGGCTAAAAGAAACAAAAGCTTGATGGTAAGTACGTGTAGTGGAATTGTGGTTAGGAATTCAAAGGGGGGGGGCAAGTCAAAGCTTCCAAAACTAAGTCCAGATTCCACGAGGGAGGCAGCAGCCTCTGAGGTGGACTGAGGATTGTGAGCCCTTTCAGAAACCTTTTTGGAGTAGGGTGAGCAAATAAAGAAAAACGCTCATCCATACAGTGGAAAGCACTAATTGCTGCTAAATGCACCCGTAAAGAAGCTATTGCCAGTCCATTGTCAAGGAGCCGTAGGATGTAAGCCAGTATGTGAGCTAAGGTTGCAGAGTGAGGGTCTAGATTATTGCTCGCACGCCATGCCCGGAATCTGGTCCATTTAGCTATATACGTCGCTCATATAGATTCTTTTCTACTATGCATTAACACTTACTTGACCCGTTGTGAACAGAGTTGTTCGGAATAGTTAAACCAACCAGCATCCATGCCGTGAGGTGTAGGATCTCGGGTGGCTCATCGATCCGTTGTCCTGGTCAGGAGATTCAGGAGAAGAGGTAGGGTGTATGGTGCCCTTATCAACATTTGGTGGAGCATTGAATACCAGAGTTGGCGAGCCCATGCTGGGGCTCTAAGAATTACTCAAGCCAATTCCATATTGATCTTCTCAAGGATATTGGGTATTAGAACCACTGGGGGAAAAGAGTACAACAGCAACCTTCCCCAGTGGAGAAGGAAAGCATCCCCCAATGAGTGACGTCCTATTCCCGCTCTGGAACAATAGGTGGGACACTTCGTGTTGTTTTCTGTTGCAAACAAATCTATTGTCAGAAACCCCCACCAGGCAAATATATTATTTACAATGTCTGTGCGGATCTCCTACTCATGATTGTGGGGAAAACGTCTGCTGAGTGAGTCCGCTATCGAGTTGTCGGCACCTGGTAAATAGGAGGCTGTTAAAACAGTGTTGTGGATACACCAGTTCCATAACCGGATGCTCTCGACGCAGAGATAATGAGATCAGGTGCCTCCCTGCCTGTTGATGTAAAACATGGTTGCAATGTTGCCCATTAGGACTCTGGTCATCATATTCCTTATCTGAGGCTGAAAATGTTTGCAAGCATGTCGTACTGCCTGTAACTCGAGCACATTGATATGCAATAGCATTTTCTGTGTAGACCAGCAACCTTGGACCTTAAGGCTTCCCATGTGTGCTCCCCAGCCGGTAAGAGAAGCATCTGTGGTTATTTGCTTTGTAGGTTGTGGGTGATGGAACATAATGCTTGCCAAGAGGTTGTTTGGCTTGGTCCACCACTGAAGGGACTCATACGTGGTGCGGTACCACTACTGGTCTGTGAATGCTGTGTTTTGCTAGAATGTAAATCGTGGCTAATCAATGTTGGAGGCAGTGAAAATGTAACCTTGCGTTTTGTACCATGATGGTGGAGGCAGCCATGTGGCCCATTAGTTGTAAACAAATGCGTGTGGGAATCGTTGGCGCATGCGTCAGAGTGTGTACAAGATCCTGGATTGCTGCAAAATGTTCCCTTGGTAGTTAAGCATGTTCCACATTTGAGTCGAGTCGTGCTCCTATAAAGATCAGATCCTGAGAGTGATGATTTTTTCACATTTATGAGAAGGCCCAGAGATGAGAATATCTTGGATACTGTTGCTACCATTTGACATGCCTCCATATACGTGTGGCCCCTGACAAGACAATCACCTAAATAGGGGAATATCATCACCCCTATCCTGCATAAGTGGGCTACCACAACCGATGATCATCTGGGTGAATGAAATTGTGAGCAGGACCATCGTGCTTCTAGATACACTGTGTCTCTATAATTGCATCGTCTGTATGTGACATGGATGGGAGAAACACTATACCCAAGGTACCGCTGATGCCTTGGTGGAAAGGGGGATGGTCCCGGAGAAAAAGCTGGAGAGACAGACCTCTCTCTTGCAAGAGTTTTTCCCAGTGCTTTTCTAGGTGCTGAATCTGTCAGTTTCCATGGCAACTGGGGAGCTCGGTGCCAAGTGAGGGCAGACTGGCACTGGGGAGATTAATTGCAGCTGTGGTGTTGCTGGCACCAGCAGTATGCCTGGTGCCGGTGTTGCTGCCAGTGCCGCCGGTGCTGGGGCTGGGGCTGGCACAGCAAGTTCCCGTGCCACAGGGGCCGCTGAAGCCGGTGCCGGCTGGCTTGTCAGTTGCAGCACCGGCGCTGTTGTCAGAGGCGGCGCGGCTGAAGGTGGTGCTGGCTTGCTCATCAGTTTCAGCACTGGCACTGATGTCGATACCGAGGCAGCCCACGCTCTTGGCAGAGATGGTAACCCTCTTGTTCTAGGGCCCGCAGAGTGTTGGGACCCCGCAGAGGGCACTCTGGAGGCTGCAGAGTTTTTGGAAGTTGCTGACGGAAGGGAGCGTGTTGGGGACGGCTTCAACCCCTTTGAAACGGCCGGCCCAGGAGAAGCCGCTCTCCGCTTGTGATTGGAGGGATTAGTAATGGCTGTGGCAGGCATGCTATCAGGTTGCAATGCCTTGCCAAACATTAGCATTTTGAGCCTCATTTTCTGCTCCCTCCGAGTTCTGGTCATGAGCTTGCAGCAGCAGGTGCACTTCTGTGGGACGTGTGATTTGCCCAGGCACCGAATGCAAGCCTCATGGCTTCACGGCCATGAAACCAGCATGGCTTCACGGCAGAGCGAACACTTCTTAAAACCAGTGAACACCGGCATTGTCAAGGAGCCGGTAAAGGTGGCTGAGTGACGACACTCCGTTTAGTCCCCGTCTTCTGTTGCTTGTTTTGATGTCAGTTTCAGGGTTTTTTTCTTTTTTTTTTTTTTTACAATTAGCCGTAGAGGCTTCCTAAATAATTCTGAAGAGAAAAATTCTTTTTAAAAAAAAAAAAAAAAAACGAGAGAGAAATTAAGAACAGGAACACAACTAACAAGAAACTTCTAACTATTTACAGATGGAAATAAACTAAGATCATTCTCTTCAAAGAGAAACTAGAAGAACAAAGGGAGCTCCGGCCGCGACTGGAGGCAGTTGAGAGGAACTGATCAGTTACCGGACCACGCGCAACTGATCAAAGGCGCGAACGGCACTGCAGAGAAGCCACACATGTGCGGTCCGGCAAAGCATGGCTATGACAGCTCTCCGAGCCGCAGCGCTGGTATTGGTCCCGACACCAAGAGTGGAGCACCAACAGGGACTACTCGAAGAACCCCTAGTTCTTATATTGTGAGAATAAGTAAATAATTTTTCCTTATTCACTTTTTCCACACCAGTCATGATTTTATAGACCTCTATCATATCCACCCTGAGTCTCCTATTTTCTAAGCTAAAAAGTCCAAGTCTTTTTAATCTCTTCATATGGGACCTGTTCCAAACTCCTAATCATTTTTGCTTCCCTTTTCTGAACCTCTTCCAATGCCAATATATCTTTCTTGAGATGAGGCGACTACATCTGTACACAGTATTCAAGATGTGGGCGTACCATGGTTTTATATAGAGGCAATAAGATATTCTCTGCCTTATTTTCTTTCCCTTTTTAAATTATTCCTAACATTCTATTTGCTTTTTTGACTGCTGCTACACACTGAGGCTGTGTCCAGACTCAGGGGTTTTTTCGAAAAAAGTAGCCTTTTTTTGAAAAAACTTCACCTGCGTCTAGACTGCAGCCGCGTTCTTTCGAAATTAAATCGAAAGAACGCGGCTTTTCTTTCGACAGTGGTAAACCTAATTCCACGAGGAAGAACGCCTTCTTTCGGAAGTGCTCTTTCGAAAGAAGGCGTTCTTGAAAGCAAACAGGCTTTTTAGAAAGAGAGCATCCAGACTCACTGAGTGCTTTCTTTCGAAAAAGCGGCTTGCTTTTTCGAAATTCCGCGTGCAGTCTAGACGCTCTCTTTCGAAAGAGGCTTGCAGTCTAGACATAGCCTGAGTGGATGATTTCAGAGAACTATCCACAATGACTCCAAGATCTCTCTCTAGAGAAGTTGTAGCTAAATAAATCCCCATCATATTGTATGTCCTGCACATCATAGTGTATGGTCCTGCACATTCACATTTCTGCAATCCCCATGGTGGACTTTTTTCTAGACCAAAAGAGTAGGAGGATTGGAATGTTCAGCAGGAGTTTGGGAGGGAAAGGAAAACAGGTCTGTATTGGTTGTAGGGGCTAGGGGGAGTCTGTCATGCATCTGTTCCACCTGCAGCACAATCAGAGACCATGCTTCTCTGATTGATTCTCCATGAACTTTATTCTCCTCTCCTGAGACTGTCTTCTCCCCTGGCTATCCATATGTACTTTCTCATTTACTGTCTCTCTCCATACTTTGTGCTTGCCACTGGCATGATCTGACGATGGCAGCACTTCTCAAAACAGGACCTTCTGACTTCTTGTTTGCCTCCTTATCTGACTGAGGTGCACCAGCAATGTGTAAGAGCCGCCTTTCAAGGGTACATCTGCAAAAGAAAAAAATACATAGGAGTCGATATCATGTGTGCACTCACAGTCTTGAATCATAAAAGTTACATACACTTCTTTCTCATTTTCCTTTGGCAAGCAAACAACTTGGCTAGAGCACTAAACATAGTGAATACAGCCTGGGGGAGGAAGGTGGAGAGGAGTTGTATGATGGGACAAAGAGTCTGGGTGTGATCAGTACAAGTGCCTGGAGAAATTGTTCGGAATACTGGCCCTTTTTCCATGGGGGGGGGGGTGATTTAAGCTGAAATCACATTATTGAAGGTAACAGAAGATGCCAGGGTGCATTTCCTGCATGCATGTAGCTTCAGAACTTGTGTATATGCTGCTCACCTGTATGTTGCTTTCCAGAAATAACTTGTGACTGGCACAAAAAGTTTCCTACAATGGGGGAAGAAACAAAGCATCTCCACCAAGGAACCTTCGGCAGAGGATTGCAGAGTATATGTAGGAAAGTCTCCTAGAGCTCTATATGGATGAATTCTGGGTGATCTCAGTGTGCAGTAACAAACTTTTACCTTGGGTCCCCATTGAATAACACAGGGAAATATGAAGCAAATGCAAACATCTACTATTGTTAAATTCCATCCCTTCTTATATATGTGTATCAAATAACAAAATAAAGACACTCTTCTGCATGTCTCAAAATGCTTTTTGAAATAGCGTTTTGCAATTTCAAAATAGCGCATTCACACTGATAGGATGCTGAATCGCATTTAAGGCTGTCTGGAACCGGTTCTGGCAGGGCATCAGGTCAGGAGTTAGCCTCAGGCAACAGCCACACAAGGTATCGGAGACCTGTGCTTAAAGGGACCCCTCTGGGCAGCCGGTTCTAAGGTTTCCCTGCTTGCTTGTCTACCTCGCTGACGGACAGCAAAGTATTTTTTTCTCTGCGTGCTCTGGTTGCCCTCACTCAGGACACCACAGTACTCTGCAGCATGGAGCCAGATTCGCCCTGGGAACTCTAGTGCTTCTCCTGGATCTGTTGTTGCAAGCCTGGCAGGCAGTAAGTCTCCCTGGTGTGCCCCAGTGGGGGCTTGTGCCTCATTCCTCCCTCACATCCTTCTACTTATCCCTTCCTAACCCCCCCTTCCTTCTGTACAATAAAAGACACATGTGTTCATTACAACAAAGCCTGTTTATTGAACAAAACTGGGGTGGGAGGAGAATGAAACTGAGGTGAGACTGGGGAAAGAAGGTGGGAGAGGAGAGGAAGGAGGATGGGAGAGGGGAGAGGGAAACCAGGGAGGAGAGAGCTGGCAGGGGGAGGCAAGGGAAAGAAGGGTGAGGAGAAGCTCAGGGTTGGGGGTCTCGCTGGCCCAACTGTCTCCTAGCACCGTGGATGCGGGGGCCTCGGCATCCCTGGGGGTATGGGAAGGGTGGGGAAGAAGAAACAGGAAAGGGAGAAGTAGTTGGAGCAGGAGTGGTAGCTGGGGAGGCAGCAAGGGCTGGAGCAGCAGGAGGCGGCAAGCTCTGCCCCAGAGTTGAGGACCACCTGGGGGGTACAGACCATCCTGCCCCCCAGAATGCAGTCCACAGCATTAAAATAGGGGCAGCGGTCTGGGTCTGCCCCTGGTTGGGAACTTCCCCCTGTGGCCCTGGCATACACCTGTCGCAGTTCCTTTATTCTCATGCGAACCTGCTCCTGGGTTCGCATGTGGCCTTTGGCGGCCAGGCTGGCAGCCATCCGCCTGCAGAAGGTTGCATTCCTCCATTTAGTGTGGACAGCATGGGCGTTGGAGGCACCCCCCCATACCTGAATTAGGTCCCTGATCTCCTCATTGAACCAGGCAGGCACCTGCCTTTTCTGGCCCCTGGCAGGCTCCTGGGACCTAGCAGACTGGTCCTGGGGAGTAGTGGAGGGCTGGCTGGCACTGGCTGCCTGTTTCATGCTGGGGCCACTGAGTCAGGTGCAGCGACTGCTGGCTCTGGGCTGGCAGGCTTGGAGCTGGCACAGGCACTGTGGCCAGAGTCTACCCCTTTAAGGGCTCTGGGGAGTGGGGGAGGGAGAGGAATTTTCTTGGTTGTGCCCAAAGGGGCCACCAGGGCACCCTGGGAATGGCTGAAGGCCCCCTATATCGAAATAAGCGTCTATACAACACTTATTTCGAAATAGCAATTTCGAAATTGGTAAACCTCATTCCACGAGGAATAGCACCAATGTCAAAATAAGCCCTCTGCTATTTCGATTTAATTTCAAAATTGCAGTTTGGCTGTGTAGACACTGGTAAAGTTATTTCAAAATAACGTTGCCGTGTAGTCGTACCCTTAGAGCAGTGGTCCCCAACGCGGTGCCCACGGGCGCCATGGCACCCGCCGAGGCATTTGTGTGCACCCGCCGACAGCCTGGGCCAGCCTCGCCCCCGGCGCATGGCGCACTGGAGGCACCGGCCCCAGGTGCGCAACACGCACCGGCGCCTGGTGCACAGCGCTCGGGCAGCCCCAGCCCCGGGGCACATGCAGGCGCGCGGCGCCGGTGCCGGCCCCAGGCGCGCGGCGGCCCCAGCCCCGGGCCCACAGCACAAGGCGCTTGGGCGGCCCCAGCCCCGGCCCCGGGGCACATGCCAGCACCAGGTGCAAGGGCATCCCCGCCCCTGGCGTGCCCCAGGACGCACGGCCCCGCCCCCGGGCACCCGGCGCATGAGTGGTCCCGCCCCCCGGGTGCCTGGTGCATGAGTGGCCCCGCTCCCGGGCGCCCGGGAGGCTCTAAAGGTTGGGGACCACTGCCTTAGAAACTAACAAAATATATATATATAATTACACGAGCTTTCGTGACCACAACAAACTTCTTCAGGTTGTGCCCCCCAAGCACATGATGCTACACACACACACACACACACACACACACACGTTAGTCTGACTGACTAAATTCGACTTAAGGACTCCCAATTTAACAAATTCACACTTCCATGTCCTAACTACAGGGAAGCATTGAAAATAATCCAAGGTAGGCTCTGTTAATGCGGACGTGCTACCTCTGACTCAAGAGCCCCAGGAAGCACTCTGGGAAGCTGCGGGAGGCCTCCTGGAGGCCAATTAGTTTGCATTAGCAACACCAGAGCATGGACGCTAACATTATTTTGGATTTACAAGTTCGGAATTAGCATTATTTCTCATGAAAAGCAGGAATACAGAGTTCAAATTCCATGGCCTCTTATTTTGGAATAATGGGATTGGTAGTGTGGACTCACTGCTTACAAATTCAAACTTGGGGTGGTTATTTCGGACTAAGATCCCAGTGTAGACCAGGCATTAGGTGCTACAGGACCACTCCTTGTTTTTTTAAGTTGCAGACTAACACGGCTACCCCTCTGAGACTTTTTAAAAAAAGCAAACTACATTTCCCTCACTCTAAAGTAAACTCTCAAAGAACAATTTCACTGACTGACTCTTTCTCCCTAGCGCAATGCAAAAAAACAATTATACCTACGGTGGCATTACTTTAGAAGGCCATTTACATTTGTCTTTCTCTGCGTGTCATGTATTTAATCTGTTTTACTTCCTCCTCTATCTAGCACCAGACAAGCAGATTTTTCTGTCTTCCAAGGGCTATGTCTACATGACAAGTGCTGCTGCAGCACAACAGCTATGCCACTGTAGTGTAGACAATTGCTATAGCTTCAGAAGCTGTAGTAAATCCATACTCTGCTGTAATAAATCTTTCCCCTCAAAGGGTGGTAGCTAAGACAACAAAAGAATTCTTCTGTTGACATAATTGTGTCTATACCAGGACTACGGTCATCTTAACTACATTGCTCAGGATGTGAATTTTCACACCCCAAGTGTGAAGCTAGATCTAGCTAAGTTTCAGGTATAGACCAGGCCTGAATTGCATCTTTTGAACATACTCCTTTCGCCTCAGTTGATGAAACTTCGTTTTCTGTAAAACAGGCACATATTTCCGGGGTTGCTAATACTCTGAGTTTTGTCCTTCGCATGCTTTGTGGTGAGAGGCAGCAGTATGATATCTATAGCCAAGACAATGTAGCAATATGTTGAGAGAGGATAAGAAAGGAGAATTCTCTTTGCAAGTGCTTGGCATACAAACAGCAGTGAGGTCACAATAGGATGGGCCCCTCATTCTTGTGTTTCTGTGAGAAGAGGCCAGACCCAATATTTTTTAAATTAAAAAATAATGAAAACAAGTGTTTTGACACAAATAAATAAATCAGACGTAGCTCTTCATAGCCCAGTAGTCTCTTAAGCTGAAGAAGTGAACAATTTAAAAAAATGTTGCAAGTCACCATTAAAGCAGTAGGAATCTTCCACCATTCAAGCTGAGAAGTAGCTGTGAAATGATTCCAGATCTGATATGAAGTCGAGTCTAAGGTAAAATAGTTCAAACCACTCAATCACAAACAATGGCTGGTGAAGCATAGTAACCAGATCAGTGTCATATAGTGAGTTCTCACCTCCCGTCTTACTTCTCTCTGACCACAATGTGTATGAATTTTACCACACTAGCATTGAAGAAGAAAACAGTAAGTTTAATTAATCATTGGAATAAATTTACCAAGAGTTTTGATGGATTCTTCATCACTGGAAATTTTAAAATCAAGATTGAATGTTCTTCAAGCAAACAGGTTCTATTAAAGCCAAGTTATTGAACCTGATGCAGGAATTAAGAAAAGGAAACTCCTATGGTCTGAGTTATGCAAGAGGTCAGACTAGATTATCACAGTGGTTGCTTCTGATTTTAAAAATCTATGTGTTACTCTAACCTACATGGTATTGTTCTTCTCCCATGAACTCCAACATTTATTTAATTCACCTAAAAGTTGCTTGGCCCCGATTCTGCATACCAGTGATTTGCACTGCTGTGATGGCATAAGGCTGATAAAATTGGTCCTAGGAAGATAAACCAAGTGGCTTAACAGCTACCATCACCTTCTTGTTGCAGTAGAGTGCTTGGTTGGAGCACAAGGAAAGTACAAGGTCTCTTTTACAATTGGCTGAACCCCGGCTGCTATATTGATTCTTTTGGCTACTAGCAGCTGATATAATTTAGAGAGCAGTCTTATGGTATGTCTACACTACAGAGAATGATCAAAGCTAGTCAATCTTCCAGGGTTCAAATTAGTAGGTCTAGTAAAGACAGCTAATTCAAACTGGAGGGACTTTCCAGTTGATGCCTGTAGTCCTGCTTCAATAAGGAGTAAGAGAACTCAAAGAGAGAATGTTCTCACTTTGACTTCCTGCAGTGTGGACAGCATCAAAATTCCAGTTAAGGTACTTCGACTTCAGCTACATAATTAACATAGCCGTAGTTGTGTATATTAAATGGACCTTGTCCCATACCATAGACCTACCCTTCATGACTAAGATTAGACCAAGAGTATGTATACAGAGCAAAACATACATAGACTAGCCTACTCAAGCTATCCTGAATCTACCTAGCACTTGTTACAATAGCAGGAAATATAGAACAGTTTGCGCTTCAGAATAGGCTAACGACTAACGAGCCACGTATATACCATTAGTCCTTACTGGGCTTGTACTGCCTGTGTTGAAGCCTGCACTGCACTTCTCTATTGTTACTATAACCCACACTAGCTAGATTCAACATGCTAAGGTAGGCTAGCCTTGGCATTGCATTGTACAGACATACCCTTAGTTAAGCCGAGCAATCAGACTAACTAAAATTGGATGAAAAATTTGGTGAATTTATGTAGTGATAACTAGGTAGCCATCTAACAGATCTCACTATAGGAGCCATGACTACTGTGTCCTGAATACGTAACTGCTGACTCAGGTCTGATGTTTAATTGAAAGATAAATATTTCTTGAAGTTACTTAGGAATTAATGCTTTGATGTTTATGAGGACTACCCATCCGAATGGGCATGTAAATTAGATTACCTGCTTAATTAAAATAAAAATGGCCACTGTGTTGTGCCGGCTCAGCTGATCGTCGGCACAATGCAGCAGTCAAGACGTGGATCGGACGACAGGGAACGCCTTTGTTGACCGCTCCTGTAAACCTCATTTCACGAGGCATAAGGAAGCAGTCCACAAAGGTGTTCCTTGTCGACCGATCCGTGTCTTGACTGCTGCACTGTGCAGACAATCAGCTGAGATGGCACAGTGTGGCGGCCATTTTTATTTTAATGAAGAGGGGGATATTTAAATCCCCGCTTCATTGACTATGTCTGGTAGTCTAATTTACATGCCTCTGTCGGCAGAGGCATGTAGTCTAGACATACCCTAAGCTCCTTGTTTTCTACTAATGGCCCTCACTTAGCATGTCTTGATTAGTAAATAGGTTTATATTTCATATTTCTAGCTTCAAATACAAGAATGGTGCATGCACACAAATAGAATATACACATTCAGCAGATTGCAACTTTTTTAATGTTACATGAATTATTTTGCATAACGCATATTTGAGTTATGCCATATTTATATTCATGAGCATATTTCCATTAAGAATAGAGGGTACAACATCACAGGGGATATAGCACAGGAATGAATTCCTGTGATAGCAGGAGGTGGGACATACAATAAAAAGCTTAAGACATTACATCACTTGAATCATATAAATAACTGAGAGGGAAAACTACTAACATATACTGAGAGGAATGAACCAGCACTGAAGGCAATGAACTAAATGAACAGCATCTTTTCAACTATATGATTTCATGTACTTACATCATATGGTTTTATTTTTTAGACAAATGTAAGCAAGAACATAGGGGAGTGCCTACATTTTGTTGGAATGTTACTGTAACTCCTTTCCTGTGGGTAATCCATCTATTTTTCCATGCTATTACTGTGTGACACTGACAGAATTAAATAAAACTAGCAACAGGAATAAAAAGGAGATAGAGAAAAATATACATAAAACAAACATATAATAGAGCTGGAAAAGGCTCAGAAAAGGGCAACAAAGACAATCCAAGATATGAAATGGCTTCCATATGAGGAGAGACTACGAAGATTAGGGCTGCTGAAAAAAGAAATGGCTAAAGGGGTTATATAAAAGTCCATACAATTATGAATGGTGTGATAAAAGTGAATTGAAAAGTGCTATTTGTCCTTTCTCACAACACAAACAACAGAGGAAACCTGGTGAAATTAATAGGCAGCCCACTTAATACAAATAAGAGGACATACTTTTTAATACAATACACAATTAATGTGTGACACTATTGTAGGATGTTGTGATGGCCAAAAGTATAACTGGGTTCCAAAAAGAACTATTTTCATGAATGATTATTAGCCAAGATGTTCAGAGATGCAACCCCATGCTCACAGCGGCCCTCATTCTCTGACTAACAGAAGGAGAAGTGGATCACTGCAATTACCTCTATTAGTATGATTTTCCCTGAACTTTAGGTCTGGCCACTGTCAGAGACAGGATACTGGGCTAGATGGGCCATTGGTTTAATCCAGTATGACAGTTCTAATATTCTTAAAATCAAACATTTAGCAGGCCACTGGTGGTACATATGAAATTTCCTGCATAAACACTCTTTCTGGAGGCTAAGTGGTTAAGTTGCTCAACCGCAATCCTGAAAGCTGTGGGTTTAGTCTCCATTGATCTCACACTAAAAGCCACCTCCAGTTTATCAAGCTGCAAAATGGGAAGTTGACACTTTGGGTTAGGGCAGTGGTTCTCCAACTGTGGACCATGGACCACCAGTGGTCTGCAGCTGCCTTCCAGGTGGTCCATGGATTGAGATCAGGCCCTCTGCCTCCCCGATGCAATAGAGAGCTTGTGCTGGTGCTCCAGCCTCACAACCCCCCTATGTGAGGTTGGAGCACCATTACCAGCTTCCCACTGGTGGGGGAAAAAAAGAATGCCCCGAGCCTTGCTGCATGATCCAACTTGTGAGGAAGTAGCAGAGCCAGAAGTGGCACCATGCACTGCTGCTCCCCATCCCCATTCTTCCCCAGCTGTGGGAACAGCAGCACGTGGATGCACTACTTGGAGGCTTTTCTGCTGTTCCCATTGGCCGCGAGCAATGGGAGGCCACGCATGAAACAAAGTGCCTGCGGGCAGCACAGGCTGTGAAAGCAAATAAGTGTTCCTATGCACTCATACCCAGATCCTGCACCCCATCCTCCTCACACACCAACCAAGACCCCACACCCGCAGCCCACTTCTGCACCCTCCCTCTTGGCTAGACACCCTCCCCTTTGGCCAGACACAATACTCCCAGCCTTTTCCAGCACCTTCTCTTGTTCCTGCACACTCCCTCCTGGCCAGACACTGCACTTTCCATTACTCTTGCCCCTTCCCCGGTCAGACACCCTAACCTTACTCCCTCCTGTATCTCACCTCTCGCCCAGATCCTGCACCCCCATCCCTGTCCCACAAAAGGGGTCCACAAAATTCACAAACCCTGGAACCCCAGAAGAGTAAATCCAGCCTATGGGAAGCCCTGAACCTCAGTCCTTCCTGTCCCTCTTTTTCCCCCCATGGAGCTGGAGTGCCAGAAGAGTCTCAGTTGGGGGCCACATCAGTGAGGGTTGGGAGAACTTGAGGGGTTTTTTGCTTTTCATTTGTGTGGTCCCCAACTGATTTTTGCATCAACTATTCAGATGTCAATAAGTGCACCTGTGGGAGCACAGAGACAGCGAGGAACTCAAGCAATCTCCTATTGGCCCTGTGCTCCCTGTTGCATTTCAAAGCAGCAGCACCACATAGGGCCTGGACTCAACAGGGGACTCAGAATCCCCAGCTGACCCTGGGCTCGATGCGGCACTGCTGCTTTGAAATGCCATGGGAAGCCTGGCATCAGGCTCCACACAGTATTTCAAAGCAACAGCGCTGCATGGAACCCAGAAGTCACCCGCAGACCCAAAGCTCCACCACTTTGAAATACTGCATGCAGCCCAGGGCCAGCTGGGAGTCCAGTCTTCAGCTGGCCCCGGGCTGCACACAGCGTTTCAAAGTGGCAGAGCCCAGGCTCCAAGTGGTGCTGCCACTTTGAAACACTGCATGCAGCCTGGGCCAGCTGCCTGGGCTTCACTTGGCATTTCAAAGCAGCAATGCCATGTGGAGCCTAGGGTCTATCACCAAGCTCCATGCGGCGCTGCCGCTATGAAGCACCTCTTTCTTTCCCCCTCTCACCTTGCTGTTTCTTTCTTTAATTTGCTTATCAGATAGCTGACTAGTTATTCACATCCCTGGCTGCAGCATTAGCAAAATGGCTCAGGCGTAATTATGTAATTAACAGCGATTTTCCACTAGGAATTGGTGTTCCGCGGAAAGATTTGCATTGTGCCCGGTGGGCCATGAGCCAAAAAGTTTGAGAACCACTAGGTTAAGCCATTCAAAGGCATTCAGATATTATGCTGGCCACATCACCCTCTGGTGTACTGTTGGCTATGAAAATGACATACCTAACCATGTTAATCTGATAAGCCATTATGAGCCCATTCCATTTTGATTCTAAAATGGGATTGGTATCTTCTGGCTGTTCATGATCTCCTCTAGTTGATGCGGACTTCTTTCTTCCTGGAACTGACTAAGAAGTAGGAGGCAGGCTGCAAGAGTTCTATCAATGCAGCTGCTTTACCCCAAATCCCTCACACATCTTGTTCACTGTTGGTGCAAACAACAAGATGCGGGAACAGAAACTGCCTCAGCAATTACATATGTACCTGAACTGAAAGAGCAATCTTAATCTCAGAGGCCTTGTGCAGATTAGGAAAATCAAGTGAGCCACCTTAATTCAGTTGAAAACACCATTTACCACTAATGTAGACACTGTTTATAATCAAGTTAAAGGTGTTAAAACTCAGATGAAAAAATACCTTTTCCCCTTAATATGGACAAGCCCAGAAATGGATAAAAGTTTTAACAAGCAGAGCTGACTTTAGTATTTCTAGTTAGATCTTCAAAACTGCTTGCTTCAATACACACAGTGTAATTAATCCTGTTCATCATTTGCATACCTCTGTATGCAAGGCTGGTCTAAGAATTTGAGAGAGCATACATCCTAAACTTTAATTGACTCGCTTCATTTTTAAATATGTGTCAAAGGAATTTTTAGGCCCTCCCTACTCTGTCTGCTGAAAAAGTGGAGGCTAGTTGCCTGTTGATGCCAACTCCCATAATTTACTTCTCCAAGACTGTCTTAGCAAGGAAGATGGATAGAAACTTTTCGTTTTGATGAAAGCTAAGAATTTCAACAGAGTCCAAAAGCAATCAAGCTCCCTCTAGCCAATCAGCAAATCAAAACACAGACAGATTTACAGTCATTAAACATGAGTGAGAGTCAGGTTTTGCACTTCTTTATCTCCTTTTTCTCAAGGGTCTCCAAACACTTTACATACATTAATTAAACAAGCCTTACAACACCAAAGTGTAATAGGTATCACTGTATCAATTTTATAGATGGGCAGAATACACTTTTCAAAAGTTACATTTTTCAAGCAGGAAACATTCTCTTCTGCCTTATACTAAAATATAAAACCCTCTCAAAACTACTTTAAATAGATTCAGAAACACTACTTGAGTAAACACCTAGAACAGGGGTAGAAAACCTTTTTTGGGTTGGGGGCAACTGACTCACAGAAAAATCAGTCAGGGGCTGCACACAAGTGAGAAGCAAAAAAAAAAAATCCTCCCTGATGTGGCACCCAACAGAGAAGGAACAATGCCCCCGCGTGCGTGTGTGCACATGCACGCACACACACCAGTACCTAGGGCAACCCAGCCTCAGCCTCGCTGCAGTGAGGCAGTGGTGGGGGGCTGGATCACCAGCACGGGATCCCAAATGTTGGGGGGCGGGAAGTGCCTGAGCAAGTTGAGGGCACATCTGGCCCTCAGGTTCTCCACCCCTGACCTAGAAGGTAGGTAATCATTTCCCAACCCATTAAATCTTTTGCAGGATGTGGTACCATTCTCAGATGTCAAAATTATAATAAAGACTTGCAAGTTTAAAATAATTATTTTACTTAATATTTTTAGTAAGGAAGGATGAAAAATTGTTCTCCTGAGAACTTAACCTGACTCTTTTCACTTTCCATTGATGGTTATTTTTAATCTCTTAAAAATGCTTTTTATCTGACCCAGACAAAGTTATTGTTGCAGCTAAACACATCGGTTTTGGATGAACAAACACACTGCTGGAAATCTGTTTGGGAGGGAAGTAGGTTAGACTTTCTACAGCTAGGGTTGGCAACTTGTGGCTTTCAAACCAAATATGGTTCACTAGGGAGCCAAATCATAGAATCATAGAACTGGAAGGGACCTCAAGAGGCCATCAAGTCCAGTCCCCTGCCTTCACAGTAGGACCAAGCACTATCTAGACCAAGGCTTCTCAACATTGGAAGCCCCAGGGGATACAATGATACTCACAGCACATGCTGAGGGCTGCAATTTAAGTGTGGTTGCATATACATGCAATATGCAAACAGCTTCTTTCACAGTGTCAGGCATGAATACAAAGACTAAGGCAAGACTACACAACACGTAAGCCCCATTTAAGTCAGTTCTGCTGATATTAGTAAAATATAATATTTACCCGATTTCCACCCATATGACAGCATTTTTAAGAGCAATGACAGTCCAGGAATAAAAGACAGAACTATGAAGCACTTTAAAGACTAACAAGATGGTTTATTAGGTGATGAGCTTTTGTGGGCCAGACCCACTTCCTCAGATCAATATCCAGGAATGTAACTATTATAACGAATATCAACAGAACACCATTATATTGACTACTTTTTTGTTTTGGCTTCCACCTGCAGGCCACATGTTGAGCTCCGCATAAATCCAAACTGCAGCATGGAACGCAAACAATCAGGCTGCGAGCTGTATGCAGCCCTTGAACCATGTGTTAAGTAGCCCTGATCTAGACCATCCCGGATAGATGTCTGTCTAACCTGCTCTTAAATATCTCCAGTGATGGAGATTCTACAACCTCCTTAGTCAATTTATTCCAATGTTTAGCCATCCTGACAGTTAAGAAATTTTTCCTAATATCCAACCTAAACCTCCCTTGCTGCAGTTTAAGCCCATTGCTTCTTGTTCTATCATCAGATGCCAAGGAGAACAATTTCCCCCCCTCCTCCCTGTGACACCCTTTTAGATACCTGAAAACCGCTATCACGTCCCCTCTCCATCTTCTCTTTTCCAAACTAAACAAGTCCAATTCCTTCCAAGTTTTGCCTCATAGCTCATGTTTTCTAGACCTTTAATCATTTTTGTTGCTCTTTTCTGGACCTTCTCCAATTTCTCCACATCTTTCTTGAAATGTGGTGCCCAGAACTGGACACAATACTCCAACTGAGGCCTAATCAGCACAGAGTAGAGCAGAAGAATGACTTCTTGTATCTTGCTCACAACATTCCTGTTAATAGGTCTCTCTTGCCGCTCAAGCTCAGCCCTGCCTCCCCCCGCAAGATTAGAGTGCTAGCCACGGCTTCCTGTGAGGGTAAGGGAAGGGGTTCCCTAAGCCTCCCCACCAGATCCTGGTTACAGGAAAGAAGCCAGAGTCAGAAGCCGCTGCGTGATGCTGCTCCCCTCCCCAGCTGGGAGGCATGCTTCTTGGAGGCATTCCTTGCTGCTCCAATTGAAGCAGCGGGGAAAGATTCCAGCACCTGGAAGCAGTGTGTGGTGCAAAAACAAATAAGTGCCTCCCAGTCTCTCATGCCCAGACCCTACACCCCCAGCCTCCTCAGGCATCCCGTCCGCCCGCTGAAACCCTGTGCCATACCTTGTTCCTGCCCCCTCCCCTCGGTCAGACACCCTGCCCTCAGCTTTCTTCTGCACCTCCCCCTGGCCAAACACCCTATCCACCCCCAGCCTGCTCTTCCATCTTCCCTTGCTCCTGCTCCCTCCACAAAGCCAGAAACCCTACTCCCAGCTTGCTCCTGCACACTACCTCCCACTCAGACCTTGTACCCTCACCCCCTCCTTTATCCCCATCCCTATCCCATTCACTGGCAGCCCTGTCCCACACACTTAACCCCTCATTTCTGACCCCATCCTGGGGGGAGGCACAAAATCCACTACCCTGGAACCCCAGAAGAGTAAATCTGGCCTGAGGCTTTCAATCTTAGTCCTCCTTGCCTCTCCCACCACTATGGGCTGGAGAACCAGGGAAGTGAGATGTTTCAGTTGGGGACCACATCAGTGAGGGTTGGGTGGGATTGGAGGATTGGTTCTTTTTTTTGGGGGGGGGGCTTCTCATTTGTGTGGTCCCTGACTGATTTCTCTGTGGGTCAGTGGCCCCCGACCCAAAAAAGGTTCCCAACCTCTGCCATAAATAAAGACAATGTTGAAACCTTTTCTGTAGGACATACTTTACTTTATTTAAAAATGAAGTCTGGCCAACAGCCCACAAATGGGGCCCAGCCACCATTTGGCCGTAGCTTCATAACACTCCTGTGTTCCCCCATACCTCAATCCTGAGCCCATCATAAACCTGAATCCTCTTGCCATGAGCCTGTCACACCCCACATCACCAAACTCCTGCACTCCCACATCCCCAATCCCCTGCCATTACACTCCTGCACCCCTGTGCCCTGAGCCCATCATACATCTAAATCCCCTGCCTGTAGCCCCTCATGCATCCCAACCAAGACCCCTGCATCCTCACATCCCCAGCCATAAGACTGACAGAAGACAGACTGAATGGCATGCATGAAGCTGGATTTGACCCGTTATGATGTAAACTTCAAAGAAATGTGTGAAAAGATGCAGCAGAAGTCCCATTAAATAAAGTCTGTGAGTATAATGTTTCATTTATGCTATTATTAATCATTATGTCAATTATCAATAATATTAAGTTGTATATTTTCAGTCATGCAAATAGGCATTCTTATACGACTCTTCATTGACTACTTGTTCTAAATTTTGATGTAGTTTGGCTCTTCGATTTGAAAAGGTTGCCAACCACTGCTTTAAAGCCCTTTTTGAATATAGGAATAAATCCTTACAGACTATAGGTTATCAGTTTTGAAGGGCAGTATCCATGAATGAATTCTGCTCATACTAAGATTAGAAAATGTCTGTTTTTGTCAGCTAAGCTCTTCATACCTTGAGGAGTCAATCTAGTAGTTAAAGACAGAGGATGTGATCTTCCTAACAATATCCTGGGCACTGTGTTAATTTATGTTTTCCTGGAACTCATCTAACTCTTATCTGGGATTTTCACAAGTATGAAAGAGCCAGGAGAAGGCCCTGGCATCACTTAAATCCCATTTAAACCCCATTAAGACTTGTGCTGGCTCGCTGCACAAGGCTGAATTTCACTCAGGGACAGCAACAACAGAGACAAGATAAGACCATATGTATCTTCATCTGTAACAGAATTCACAGATTATTATTTTGCAAATAATAAAAAACATACTAAAACTTATATGAATCCACATTCTGGTCTTCCACTGGCTGATACAGTATACCAACACTACAGAGCAATATTTAATAAAGCTATGACTTGGTTAATTAATAATATGTACTATTAAATTGGTACATATTACTGATTCATTAAAATAACAGAACACACTATTTCTTAGTTAATTCCACACCTCTTCTAAACACACAAATAACCACTTCCTCCAAATACAAAATAACTATTGTGTAAATCTCCACTTATCCTCAGTTTTCAGAATGAAGTAAAATGGTATGAATAAAGGCTCTGAAAAATTCTAGCACTGAGCATATGCTCACTCTCTCTACAAAGAAAAGGGAGCGCCATACTGTTTCATTCTGCTGGCAAAATTGATCTGTGCAAAACACATGTGCTCACTGAATTCTATATCCATGTGCCACTTCTTGGCAAAATAATGTATCTATTTGTCTTTTACAATTGAGCCTTCAAGGAGTGCCCAGTGCCGCCCACATCCTAAATTCCAACACCCACATGAAACATCTGCATCACATTGCAGAACTCTCATTTACTTTTTGAAATGATTTCTTTTTATGTACCAAGTGATACACATCAATGCAATATCAACAAATATATTGCCGTGGTGATCATAGTGTTTTCTCAATCAATGAGACTCTCTACCAAAGTAAAAGATGGGAACATAGAAAGAGTTCCACAATACACAACCCTAAGACATGACAAGAACAGCTGAGTAGATTTTCTAAGGCAATGACTCTTTGTTACTTACATAACTGCTTCTGTTTTTCAACAAAACATTCCATTTAGAAACAATTCTGCTTTTTAAAATATATTTCTCATGCCTTGCTCTTTATTCTTAATTATGGTGGCATGGAAACAAGAGGCAGATGGACTCCTCCTATTCCTACTTAACATCACAGTCCTCTGACTTAGTAATTTTCTCAATACTGAAATATGACATTTAAAACAGAGGGCTACTTGGGATAAGAAGCAGAAGCAAAAAATAAAAAAGCAGCTCAGTACAGATAAATTATATAGCAACCAATATAATGTATTTCAAAGCTCTCTATAAGGTGTCAGTATCTTTTTAGGGAGAACTGGCACGTAGTCAGAATATAGTCTCCGACAAAATCTAATATAGCTTATCTATTTAGGGACACACAGAAAAGTTAAGATACTCAACTAAAAGGTGTCACATTGATGTGCATAAATTAAAGCATATTAAACCCATGTGGAGGCTCTCAATTAGAAGTAGAGACCTTAGGCCATGTCTATACTATGAGATGAGATTGCATATATTAAGATCAATTTCTGGTCACCCGATTTTTGCAAAGTTGAAGGTCCATGTCCCCATTGAAGGGAAAAATTCAATGTACAGGCAGTCCCCAAGTTACACGGATCCGACTTATGTCGGATCCGCAGTTACGAACAGGGTTTTTCTCGCCCCAGGAGCAGCCCCCCCCCCAGCAGACCAGGGAGACGCTGAGCAAAGCCACGGAGCACGCGGGAAAGCCCAGACGCGCTGCAGCTGTCCCGCTGCTGGCGTCCTCCGCGGCTTTGCTCCCAGTCTCCCTGGTCTGCTGGGCTGTCCTGCTGCCCGCGTGCTCGGCGGCTTTGCTCCCCGTCTCCCTGGTCTGCTGGTCTCCCTGGTCTGCTGGGGGGGGGGGGCACAGCTAGTGCACCCCCTCCACCACCCAGCAGACCAGGCTTTTCTCCGGACGCCTGTGGTAGAGCAGCTGGGGCGCTGCCGGTTGGTCCCACAGCGCCGCTCTGGGCACTACTGGACCAACCCAGCAGCACCCCAGCTGCTCTGCCCCAGGCGTCCAAGTCAGCCGCTGCTGAAACTGACCAGCGCTGACTACAGCTGGGTTTTTAAGTTGAATCTGTATGTAAGTCGGAACTGGCGTCCAGATTCAGCCTGTTGAAACTGATCAGCGGCTGATTCCAGGAAGCCCGGGGCAGAGCAATTCTGCCTCGGGCTTCCTGTAGTCAGCCGCTGGTCAGTTTCAGCAGCGGCTGAATCTGTACGCCAGTTCCGACTTACATACAGATTCAACTTAAGAACAAACCTACAGTCCCTATCTTGTACGTAACCCGGGGACTGCCTGTAGTTCAAAGTTGCATGTCCCCATTAGGGGGACTGCCAGCAACTTCAAGAGGAATGCACTCTGGGTAGTTATCCCACAGTGCCTGCACCACTTTGCATTCTGGGTTATGCTCCTGGTGCATGCTGAGACCAAAATTGTGCAGCAAGTAGTTGTGGGATGCTGACAGCATGAACCCATAATGTACTTATCTACTCTCCCCCCTTGCTTGAGATCAATGGGAAACAGTCTTTTCGCACCTTTTTTTGGCCCTAATTACCCATGCAGTTGCCATAGCAGCACAAGCATGGATTCCATTTTGCATCAAACCGTTGTGATATTGATGACTATCTTAATGCGCCAAACTATCAGAATGTCTAGAGCGTATGCACGTCACTCCGCCAGGAAGAGGATGAATTTCAGGATCCCATGGACTCACTGTACTGGCAAGCCCTTGCAGTAATGGAAATGCAGCCACCAGTCAGTAAGTCTTCTGGAAACAATGAAGGCTGGTTCTGGTGCCTTGAGACAAGCACAGACTGGTGAAACTGCATAATGCTGCAGGTATGGGATGATCAGCAGTGACTTCAAAACTTCTGAATGTGCAAAGCCACCTTCTTGGAACTTTGTGAATAGCTTTCCCCTGCCCTGAAACACCAGAAAACCTGAATGAGACCAGCTCTGAAGCTGAAACATAAGAACATAAGAACATAAGAACGGCCGTACTGGGTCAGACCAAAGGTCCATCTAGCCCAGTATCCTGTCTACCGACAGTGGCCAGCACCAGGTGCCCCAGAGAGGGTGGACCGAAGACAATGATCAAGCGATTTGTCTCCTGCCATCCCTCTCCAGCCTCTGACAAACAGAGGCCAAGGACACCATTTTATCCCCTGGCTAATAGCCTTTTATGGACCTAACCTCCATGAATTTATCCAGCTTCTCTTTAAACTCTATTATAGTCCTAGCCTTCACAGCCTCCTCTAGCAAGGAGTTCCACAGGTTGACAACACGCTGTGTGAAGAAGAACTTCCTTTTATTAGTTTTAAACCTGCTACCCATTAATTTCATTTGGTGTCCTCTAGTTCTTCTATTATGGGAACTAATAAATAACTTTTCTTTATCAGCCCTCTCCACACCAGTCATGATTTTATAGACCTCTATCATATCCCCCCTCAGTCTCCTCTTTTCTAAACTGAAAAGTTCCAGTCTCTTTAGCCTCTCCTCATATGGGACCCGTTCCAAACCCCTAATAATTTTAGTTGCCCTTTTCTGAACCCTTTCCAAGGTCAAAATATCTTTTTTGAGGTGAGGAGACCACATCTGTACACAGTATTCAAGAAGTGGGCGTACCATAGTTTTATACAGGGGCAGTAAGATATTCTGGGTCTTATTTTCTATCCCTTTCCTAATAATTCCTAGCATCCTATTTGCCTTTTTGACCGCCGCTGCACTATCTGTGGAAGTTTTCAGAGAACTGTCCACGATAACTCCAAGATCTCTTTCCTGATTTGTCGTAGCCAAATTAGCCCCCGTCATACCGTACGTATAGTTGGGGTTATTTTTCCCGATGTGCATTACTTTACACTTATCCACATTAAATTTCATTTGCCATTTTGTTGCCCAATCACTCAGTTTGGTGAGATCTTCTTGGAGTCCCTCACAGTCTGCTTCTGTCTTGACTATCCTAACAGTTTGGTATCATCTGCAAACTTTACTACCTCACTGCTTACCCCTTTCTCCAGATCATTTATGAATAAGTTGAAAAGGATTGGTCCCAGGACTGACCCTTGGGGTACACCACTAGTTACCCCTCTCCAATCTGAAAATTTGCCATTTATTCCTACCCTTTGTTTCCTGTCTTTTAACCAGTTCTCAATCCAAGAAAGGACCTTCCCTCTTATCCCATGGCCATGTAATGTACACAAGAGCCTTTGGTGAGGGACCTTGTCAAAGGCTTTCTGAAAATCCAAGTATACTATATCTACTGGATCCCCCTTGTCCACATGTTTGTTAACCCCTTCAAAGAACTCTAATAGATTAGTAAGACAGGATTTCCCTTTACAGAAACCATGTTGACATTTGTCCAACAAATTACGTTCTTCTACATGCTTCACAATTTTATTCTTTACAATTGTTTCGACTAATTTGCCCAGTACTGAAGTTAGACTTACCGGTCTGTAATTGCCAGGATCGCCTCTAGAGCCCTTTTTAAATATTGGTGTCACGTTGGCTACCTTCCAGTCATTAGGTACAGAAGCCGATTTAAAGGATAGGTTACAAACCACAGATAATAGCTCAGCAATTTCCCATTTAAGTTCTTTTAGAACCCTTGGATGCATGCCATCCGGTCCCGGAGATTTGTTAACATTAAGTTTTTCTATTTATTCCAAAACCTCCTCTAATGACACTTCAATCCGGGACAGTTCCTCAGATTCATCACCCACAAAGGATGATGCAGATTCAGGAATCTTCCCAACGTCCTCAGCCGTGAAGACTGAAGCAAAGAAATCATTTAGTTTCTCCGCAATGGCTTTATCGTCCTTGATTGCTCCTTTTATAGCTCGATCATCTAGGGGACCCACAGGCTTTTTAGCAGGCTTCCTGCTTCTAATGTACTTAAAAAACATTTTGTTATTTCTTTTTGAGTTTTTGGCTAGCTGTTCCTCAAAATCTTTTTTTGCTTTTCTTATTACATGTTTACACTTGATTTGACAGTGTTTATGTTCCTTTCTATTTATCTCACTAGGATTGGACTTCCACTTCTTAAAAGATACCTTTTTGTCCCTCACTGCTTCTTTTACATGGTGGTTAAGCCACGGTGACTCTTTTTTAGGTCTCTTGCTATGTTTTTTAATTTGGGGTATACATTTAAGTTGGGCCTCTATTATGGTGTCTTTAAAAAGTTTCCATGCAGCTTTCAGGGATTTGGCTCTAGTCACTGTGCCTTTTAATTTCTGTTTAACTAACCTCCTCATTTTTGCGTAATTCCCCTTTTTGAAATTAAATGCCAGGGTGCTGGACTGCTGAGGTGTTCTTCCCACCACAGGAATGTTAAATGTTATTATATTATGGTCACTATTCCCAAGCAGTCCTGTAACGGTTATATCCTAGACCTGATCCTGCACTCCACTCAGGACTAAATCGAGAATTGCCTCTCCCCTTGTGGGTTCCTGCACTAGCTGCTCCAAGAAGCAGTCATTTAAGCCATTGAGAAATTTTATCTCCGCTTCTCTTCCTGAGGTGACATGTACCCAGTCAATATGGGGGTAATTAAAATCCCCCATTATTATAGAGTTCTCTATTTTGGTAGCCTCTCTAATCTCCCTCAGCATTTCTATGTCAGTATCGCTGTCCTGGTCAGGTGGTCGGTAATATATCCCTACTGCTAATTTCTTATTATTGGAGCATGGAATTTCTATCCATAGCGATTCTATGGAACATGTTGATTCACTTAATATTTTTATTTCATTTGATTCTACATTATCTTTCACATACAGTGCCACTCCGCCACCCACCCGGCCTGCTCTATCCTTTCTATATATTTTATATCCCGGTATGATTGTGTCCCACAGATTTTCCTCATTCCACCAGGTTTCAGTGATGCCTATTATGTCTATCTCCTCATTTAATACAAGGTACTCTAGTTCACCCATCTTATTAGTCAGACTCCTAGCATTTGTGTACAAGCACTTTAAAAATTTGCCACTGGTTATTGGTCTGCCCTTCCCTGATGCATTGGATTCCTTTGTAAGCGGTTGTTTGTCAGCTCTGGCCAATGGTTTGCCCTCTCCCCTCCTCTCTTTCCGACTACAGCTTAGAGAATCTCTATCAACGGATTCTCCTCTAAGAGAAGTCTCTCTCCGATTTACGTGCATCTCCGCACCAATCGGCTTTCCCCCATCTCTTAGTTTAAAAACTGCTCTACGGCCTTATTAATGTTTAGTGCCAGCAGTCTGGTTCCACCCTGGTTTAGGTGGAGCCCATCCTTCCTGTATAGGCTCCCCCTCTCCCAAAAGTGTCCCCAGTTCCTAATAAATCTAAACCCCTCTTCCCTACACCATCGTCTCATCCACGCATTGAGACTCTGAAGCTCTGCCTGCCTACCTGGCCCTGCGCGTGGAACTGGAAGCATTTCCAAGAACGCCACCGTAGAGGTCCTGGATTTCAGAGACGCGGGTGGCAATTGCAATGTCAGACAGCTTGCAATGTCAGACAGCTACCAGTCAGCTGAGAATCAATTTGGAGTGGGAAAATCAAAGTGGAGGCTGTTGTTACACAAGTAACCAAGGCAATCAATACCATTGTGCTAGGGAGGGTAGCAACTCTGGGGAAAGTAGTTACCATACTGGATGGCTTTGCCACAATGGGGTTCCCTAGCTGCAGTGGGGTGATACATGGAATACACAGCCCCATCATGGCCCCTGAACACCTTGCCAATGAGTAAATAAACCACAAGGGGTATTTCTTGATGGTGCTGCAGGCGTTGGTGGATTACAAAGGCCATTTCACTGACATCAACATGGGATGGTCAGGAAAAGTGCATGTCGCGTGCATCTTTAGGAAATCCTGCCTCTTCAGAAAGATGCATGCTGAAATTTTCCCAGACCAGAAAATTAGAATTGGAGAGGAGGAAATGCCACTAGTGATCCTTGGCAACCCAGCTTATCCCTTGTTCCCATGGCTCATGAAACTGTACACAGGCAGCCTGGACCATGATAAAGAGCAGTTCAGCCACAGGCTGAGCAAGTGCAGAATGGTAGTTGAATGTGCTTTTCGGTGTTTAAAGGGAAGGTTCAGGAATCTACTGACTAGGTTGGACCTCAGCGAAAACAGCCTGTTTTGTGCCGGCAGAGCAGGGCAGCTTCCCTCTGTGTCCTGCACACCCTGCTTCCCGGGAGAGCGCTACTTTCCCATCCCACAGGAGCCTGTCGGTGAGAGGACAGAAAGGAGTGGGGGGGGGGGGAGGTGTCAAAGGTTGAAGCCACGGTAGCAGCAGAGGCATCAGCTAATAGCTTACCTTCCTCCTTCATCCAGGTTGCCATGTGAGATATCAGTCTTCTCAAAATCACACAGAGTGTAAGGGAGCTGATGCTGACTGAATATGGCTAGAAATCTGGGCCTCATGTTGCAATGCTTTGTGCTATGTCTTGGCATGGGAAGATGTTCTACCAAGGAGGACGGAATAAATCAGGTCTCCCCAGAAACTTTGTGAGAAGGATCAAAGAGTTCCTATCTGAGAGCTTCATGGAGATATACTGAGAGGATTCCTGCTCCATCTCCAGACACATTAACAAGCTGTTTCTGCCCCCCATTTGGTGAAGACACATAATATGCCACACATCACACCCAGTCGCATTAACCCATTTATAATCAGAAAAAAAATTTGAACTCACCAGAAATGTCCTCCAAAAGATCAGTGCTAGACTGGAGGACGTCCTAGGAGGAGGGGATTGGCTTCAAGGTTATGAAAAGTTCTTGGCTCTCACTGATTGCCAGCTGTCCATTCTCCTCCTCTTGCTCTACCACCTCGCTGTCCTTGAAGCTGCTGCCAGAAGTGTCTTGGGCAGACTCCACTGTCAGGCTTGAGAAGCTAGTCAGGTACTGCCACCCCCTCACACACAGTATTACATTCAGCTGGTCGTAGAAAGGGCATGTTTGCAGTGATGCGCCAGACCATTGTTTGCCTCCTTTGTTTTGTGATAGGACTGTCTCAGCTTCTTTATTTAACTTGGTACTGCTGGGCATGCCTGGAGTATCCTTTGGCCACCAAGTAGTTTGCAATCTTCATGTAAATATCAGAATTTATTTTGCTATTTTGGAGCTCAGAGAGAATGGATTCCTCTCCCCAGGCCTTGATGAGGTCCAAGATCTCCTGTACACTCCATACTGGTGCTCTTTTGCACCCAGGAACTGCAGTTCATGGGACTTGAAGTATTGGAAGATATGGCCATGTGTGCTGCTCAGGTGTGCTGCCTGCTTTGAGGTGTGTTCGCAATGCTGGAAACACAGGAAATGAAATTCAAACTTCCCCAGGGCTTTACCTATTCACTTGGAGAGCAGTAGAGGCACAAGTTCTAGCCACAGCAGAACACTATGAAATGCCTCCTGGAGGCCAAGAACCTCAATGCTGCATCTATACTACCATACGTTCGACCAGGAAAAGTCAGAAATTGCATTACTTCCCATAAAAGTAGGAGTACCCAAAATCAACTTCAGTGGCCCTTAAGGTTGACAAACTGTCTTGGTAGCGTACACACATTGTTTAAAAAACTCTTCTGAATCTTAAATCCTGCTGCAAGAGGGCTCTCTGCAGTAACAGAGGAGAAGGCAGGTTCTTTCCCACAAGAATTGTGAACTGCTTCCATTAAACTCACTGACAGTGCATCTACACAACACCCTAACTCAAAATAAGATATACACTTTGCGGTACGCAAATTACGTGTCTTATTTCGATTCTATTTCAAAATAGCTTATTTTGAAATTTGGCATATCTACAGAGTGCCAAAATTTGAAATAATGCACTATTTCGAGACAGCCCTTAACCCTCGTAGAATGAGGATAACAGGGATGCTGAAATAGCGCTACTGTTATTTCAAAAATATTTTTAAATAATGGGCAGCATGTTAAGATGCAGGATAACTATTTCTGGATACTTATGATATCCTGAAATAGCCACGCAGAAATTAAGTGTGAAACTTTTACTTTTAGCCTTCAAACTGTTGATCTTGAACTTCTGGAAAACTCCAACCACCCACACTCCAAAACTCCACACTCAGAAGTACTGGCATTAAGTGGAACAAATCTTTTGCCTTATCATCCACAGGTTACTATAAAAATGAAAAACAGAATACAGATTGGTATGATTTGGCACAGTTCGCGATTTTGTAAAGATTAAGGTCTAAACTGTGGCCTCACTTCTATGAGAGATAGTAGAGGAGGATGAGAAATTACTGAGTGGAACGTTTCATTGTGCCTGAACACTACAAATGTATGCAGGATCCTTATGGACCAGAATGGTGAATCTGCTTTATAAAACTCTTTATACTTCTCAAAAAGGATTGGTATGAGATCTTACACACCTGCTGCCAAAACAAGCATGACTTCATTGTCTTACTTTTGTTCATTAAAATATGCTAGGATAATAAGGGTTATAACTGAAATTATTTCATAAAACCAGACTGAACAGAAAAGTATATAGGTTTAAGGTATCTTTTCAAAACAAGCAAAATGTTACCTTATTGAATGTGAACAAGCAAAAAATGCATATTTGCAACACAACATCTACACAATAAGAAACTATTGCCGAATTGTTTTCATGATTGTTTCCTGTGGGGGAATTTAATTTAATTTTAACAAAAGGTTTTCCAAATACTAGATAAGTACAAACATATGCAGTATTCTAAGGTCCAGAATCCGACTCTTCAGAAGAACAGCATGCAAGTGAAAAATTTCAGATTAGCTCTGCATTTTGCAAGAGCAGCAGGATTTATTGTATCTTAACCATTTTTTTGTTTGTTTTTCCATTTACTACAGGAGAGTTTTTTCCCCTGCAGGCTGTTGCCCCTACAGATCTGGCTAGATAGGACCACTGCTTTCAGTCCACAGAATGTACTTTCCATGTACGCCATCATCCTCATAAACACCTTATTATCTCAGGTTCATATAAAGTTTGTCCAATTAAAAAACTAGGTATAATATTATACTGTACACTATTGTGTTTTGCCAGACATGAAGATCATGGCAAATAACATACATGACAAAAATATCATAGATATAATAAGGACATGCATGTATCGTGAAAGATTATAATGAACTCTCTCAAATCATTATTATGGTCATCAAGAAAATGGATTCCAAAAAACAATAAAGACTACAGTATTTTGTGGCATTCAGCTAGGTCAGTGGTTCTCAAACTATGGTCCGTGGACCACTAGCCTTCCATGTGCTCCACAGCTCAAGCTCAGTCCCACTCCCTTCTCCGCACAGTGGAGAGCCCACTCTCGTACTCCAGCCTCACAACCACCCCGTGTGAGATTGGAGAACCAGTGCCGGCTTCCAGATAAGGGTGGGGAGGCAAAAAACCCTGAGCCTCGCTGCACAAGCCAGCTCAAGGGGAAGAAATGGAGCCAGAAGCCACTTTTTCACCCTATCCCCCTTGGCTAGGGGAACAGCAGCGCACAGATGCGTTACTTGGAGACTTTCTCTGCTGCTCCCATTGGCCAGAATCCAGCAAATGGAAGCAGCAGGAGGCCATGCCTTCAACATAGTACGTGAGGACAGCGCGAGGCACGAAGGCATGTAAGTGGCCCCCCACCCACTCATGCCCAGACCCTGCACCTCAACCCCTTCATGCACCTCCCCACTAAAACCTCGCACCCCAAGCCCACTTGTGCATCCTCCCACCACCTGGCCAGAGATCCTACCTCCAGCCTGCTCCTGCACCCTCCTCCCAGCCAGATACCCCACCCCCGGCCTTGCTCCTGAACCCTTCCTTGAACCTGCAATCTCCCCCTTTGCCAGACATGATAATCCCAGCCTGCTCCTGATCCTTTCCTTGCTCCTGCATCCTCCCTCCTGGGCACACACTGCACCTTCTCTTGCTCTTGCCCCTCCCCCTGGCCAGACACCCTAACCTCAACCCCTCCTGCACCCCACCTCCTGCCCAGATCCCGCATCCCCATCCCTATCCCATTCGCTGGCAGCCCTCTCCTGCACTTGAACCCCTCATTTTTGTCCCCACTACAGAGCCTAGGGGGTCCACAAAATCCACTAATCCTGGAACCCCAGAAGAGTAAATCTAGCCCCTATGGGAAGCCCTGAACCTCAGTCCTCCTTGTCCCGCCCTTTCCCCCTGCCTTCCTGTCCCCGTTAGGGTGAAGTGCCAGAAGAGTAAGAGGCCACAGTTTGGGGCCACATCTGTAGCAGTGTACAGTAAACTGAGGAGCTCAACTGAAATCCTAGAGAGTGATACAGTGCTGACAAATACATAGAACATCATGAAAATAATATATATTACAAACTAGATGTATAGTGATATTTCCCTGCTTCTCCTATTACTTGTTAGAAGACAAAAATAGCTTTTTAAAAACAAAAAAAAGTGTGACACTAGAACCAAAAGACTGCTGGGAGAGCACTCAACAGGAGTACCTGAAGCAACTTGTACCAAAATGTTTTTAAATTACTTAGAGTTCAAGTCAATTATGCCGTTTAATGTGAAAAGACATTTAAAAAAAAAAAAAAAAAAGATAATTACTGTTTGAATGAACTTATTAATTGAATTCTCCATTTTCATTACTGTTGTGATGATGAATACTGGCACTAAGCAAAGAAATAAAACACAATAAATGAAATATTTATGCATCTGACACTGCCAAATTGCCAATCCATGGAAGTTCCTATGAAGACGAAACTCCCACTACCTTAATAACGGGACAACTGTGGTACAACTTGCATTATGCAGGGCACTAAACGTTTGCAAGATGGATTTCCATAAAGGACTTAAGTCCTTATTTCTATTTCAAAACTACACACATGCAATACTTACCAATTTGAAATCAGTTTCAGTGCTTTAAATAATTTGGACACTGAGTTTAAGCCTTTCCACTGAGTTTACGCCTTTTTGGTTTTTTTTCTTTATCAAATTATTGTATCTATTGTAAGGCACTATGTATACATATTTCAAAAATGTAAATTCCTTATTCTGTCAAACATAATACTCTAAATTTTGACTAAAATATTTTAGATACCTAAAATTGCTCAATTTTCCCTCTTTGTCAATAGCTTTCTATGCAATAATCTGACCTTTCTTTCACTTAAATTTATCGACTGGCTCTAAACAAGGTAGTAAATATTTCTGTCTAAGGAATGCTTCCAACTATTATTAAATTAAAACACTAATACATTTAGGTATATGCTAAATCTGATTCAGGCTGATTCTGGAAGGAAAGCCTAAGCCTGTTTACATTTTGAAACCATCCTTTCAATTAAATTAATGAGAATAATAATATGAAAAAATATAAGGATGAATATCATGTTCCAACCTTTCTGTTTTTGATTCACTATCAGCCATGCACTGTTCAAAGTCTTGAGTAAGACACTGCAACTGTGCTTGAAGTCTTTTTTCCCGGTCCACACTTCCTTCATAAAACTTCATCTCTTTTTCCATTGCTTTTACTTTGTCTTCCATCAGCTTAAACTCATGAAGGATCAAATAACTGACTCCACAGTATTTACACACTGTTTCATCCCGGGACATCTAGAAAAAGAACTAGTTATCAGAATGCTTTCAATAAATATATCTAAACTAATTAGTGAATTGATCAAATCTAAAATAGATTATTTAAAATAATCCCATTTAAAATTATAATTATGAGGATTATTTATTATCAGAAGTCTGCTTATTGATTAGTTTATAATAACTAAAATATTTGCTACATTAGGAAAATGAAATCAAACTATAACAATAGTTCTGCCTATTGGAAACCAGATAAGGTACATGGACTTGTCAATGTACCATTTATAACAATGTGTTCCCAAAAAAGAGAAGATGGTCCTTCTGAAGTATATTTTATTAGGAAAACATTCCAAATAAAGAGAAAGACCCTGTTTGTATTTTATAAAGCTGTTTTCTTAGTATCTCTCAGATGGACTGAGCCACAAAGGTGTTGTTCTGCACTTTTCTCAGATAACTCATCTCTTAAATAGACCAGAAGAACACTGGAAATGGAGTGATCCAATCAGAGAGTCTTACAAAAACATTCAAAATTCACAAAAGCTTGAGTAAAATAGTGATCATTATTAGGTCTGCTTTCATAGAATTTCTATATGATATTTATGCCATTTGATTTGTCAGGTGCGAAGTTACTCATAATTTAAAACAGAAATTATTCAGCACATAGTGGATAAGTGAATGAGCCAACATTTCTTAAACTGAGACGTAGAGTTAATTGGCAAAACATTGCAAGACTTTCAGAAAAGATTGGTGAAAATCTAAAACACACAGGGAAATGTGGTGAGACTTTCAGGCAGACAAGATATTTGGTTGGCCTGTTATTCCTGGGCTTTCCATTGTAGTAAATTATGTTTTCTTTCCAAAACCAGCCCTACAAACCCAGTGTATACTTTTTGGCTCATTCATCATCATGGACAACAAAGTTCCTGCAACTGGAACATACATATTTTACAATTATGTTGATGCTACATAAACCAGAACAGAATTTGGCTGTTTTCCGTGCAATGGTATTGTCTGTGTGATGCTAGAGTAAAACCTTATTTTGTCAGCTAGATAAGCAACTTTAGTTCTCAATTTACATGAGAAGCAGGTTTTTTTAATAAAACTGGCAGGCCCCTTTTTTAAGACCCCTTGATCCCAAATTATCCTATTATTTTTAATTATGAATGTTTATTATTAACTGATATCACTGTGGCACCCAGAGACTCTAGTCAGGCTCCAGTCAGGATTGAGCCTTATTGTATGAGCATATTAAAATATGGTCCTTCCTATAAAAGTTTACAGTCTAAGTTCCCAATTCTGTAATGAGCTCTATGCAGGTGGACATCTGCACCTGCGCAACATCTTGCCAACTTTGAGAGGAATCCTGATGAATGTAATAAACAAAGGGAGGTAAGGGTAAGAAAGAATAAGGGTGAAAGTAATAAGATTGCATGGATACTTAGGCTTGCTATGTGTACAGTTTATTGATGTTTGCATATGTAACAGTGATTTTTATTTTAATAATTAAATTGATAGACATATCAAGTCATTTCCAAGTTAGCAATTTTCTGAAGGCTTCTTGGCAAAAGTGGGGGTTTTACATAGGAATTTGAAGATGATAGTACACGCATGGATCAGTTAAGGAGAGTGCCTTCCATGCATAAGAAACCGTTTGGAAGAAAGCACCAAGAGACTCCTGAGAGAAGAGGACAAGCATGCAGTTGAGGCAGGTATTATTGGAGGAGCAGAGAGGGCAATACAAGGAGAGCAGATAAGAGAAAAGAAAGTAAGGAGGGACCGAGTTAGGATATCTAGAAAGAGATGTCAGAGAGAAAAGTTACACTACAGGACTGAGTAAAGAGAGAAAAGCCTGGAAAGGTTACATTTGTGAACCATAATGGTAAAACTGATATTTGTAGCCATGTGAATAGATTGATTTACCTAAAGGATGTAGAAAGATAAGAAAAGTGGGTCTTAGATAGTCATGTGGAACCCCACAAAAAGTGGGAAGAAAGAGAAGGGAGCTCTGCTAAAGGAAAACACTGACCAATCAACCACCAAAGAAGCATAAGAACATAAGAACGGCCGTACTGAGTCAGACCAAAGGTCCTTCTAGCCCAGTAGCCTGTCTGCTGACAGTGGCCAGCACCAGGTGCCCCAGGGAGGGTGGACCGAAGACAATGATCAAGCGATTTGTCTCTTGCCATCCTTCTCCAGCCTCTGACAAACAGAGGCCAGGGACACCACTTCTATCCCCTGGCTAATAGCCTTTTATGGACCTAACCTCCATGAAATTATCTAGCTTCTCTTTAATCCCTGTTAAGCAGTAGGAGAACCAGAAGAGGATAAAGTTTCAAACAGGATGATATGCTCTGCAGAGCTAAAAAGCAGCAGCTAAGTCAAGAAGAGTGATGATTCAGAGGGGGATCTGTAATTTAACCAACACAAAGTCACTAACAAGCAATGATGAGAGCAGTCACTAACAAGCAATGATGAGAGAGTAAAAAGAGTGAGAGCCAATCTGGACCAGATCCAGACCTAACTGGAGGATATCCAGCCTGGAGATAGAGGAGAGAAGCTCAAGGAGCAGTTATGCATGTATTAGTGCCCTACAAAATTCACAGTCCATTCTGGTCAACTTCAAGGTCACAGGATTTTTTAAATGGTAAATGTCTGCCTTCCTGTTTTTCCCTTTGATATTTTCATAAACTCTACTCCTTGTTTCCTGCCCCTTTCCTCCTTTTCCCCCGCTTCCCCCCTCTCCCTCCTGCCCTATTTATTTTGGGTCTGCATATCCTAAACTCTAAACTCCGGTCAGCTGAAGAAGTGGGCTGTGCCCATGAAAGCTCACAATACCACAATGGCATGGTATGGTACAGGCAGTCCCCGACTTACGCGGATCCGACTTATGTCGGATCCGCACTTACGAACGGGGCTTTCTCGCCCGGGAGGTCGAGGTAGCGGATTGCTACCTGCGACCTCCGGGGCGAGAAAGCCCCGTTCGTAAGCTGCTACGGTGCCCCTAGTCTGCTGGAGACCGCCTCCAGCAGACCAGGGGCACCGGGCGGGTTCCCGCGCTTCTGAGGCTTTGCCAGAGCAAAGCCTCAGAAGCGCGGGGAACCGCCGCTGCTGCCGCTTGAGACCCGGTGCCTGTGGTCTGCTGGGGACCGTCCCCAGCAGACCACAGGCACCGGATCTCAAGCGGCAGCAGCGGCGGTTCCCGCACTTCTGAGGCTTTGCTCTGGCAAAGCCTCAGAAGCGCGGGAACCCGCCCGGTGCCCCTGGTCTGCTGGAGACGGTCCCCAGCAGACCACAGGCACCGGATCTCAAGCAGCAGCAGCGGCGGTTCCCGCGCTTCTGAGGCTTTGCTCTGGCCATGCCTCAGAAGCGCGGGAACCCACCCGGTGCCCCTGGTCTGCTGGAGACGGTCTCCAGCAGACATGGGGCACCGGAGCAGCTTACGAACGGGCAAAGTCTCAGAAGCGCGGGAACCCGCCCGCTGCTGCCGCTTGAGTCCCGGTGCCAGTGGTCTGCTGGGGACGGTCCCCAGCAGACCACAGGCACCGGGACTGAAGCCGCAGCCGCGGGGAGGGGAGTCCCGCACCTCTGAGACTTTGCCAGAGCAAAGCCTCAGAGGCGCGGCACCCCGCTGCCGCTGCTGCTCTGCTCCCCGTGTCCCTGGTCTGCTGGGGGGGGGGGGGGGCGGATAGTGTGCCCCCCCCAGCAGACCAGGCTTTTGTTTTGGACCCTGGAGCAGAGCAGCTGGGGCGCTGCAGATTGGTCCTGCAGCACCCGCTCTGGGCGCTACTGGACCAACCCGGCAGCACCCCAGCTGCTCTGCCCCAGGTCCTGATTCAGCTGCTGCTGGTCAGTTTCAGCAGTGGCTGAATCAGGACGCCTGGGGCAGAGCAGCTGGGGTGCTGCTGGGTTGGTCCAGTAGCGCCGAGGAGCGGTGCTACTGGAGCAACCCAGCAGCACCCCAGCTGCTCTGCCCTAGGCGTCCCCAAGTCAGCCGCTGCTGAAACTGACCAGCGCTGACTACAGGAAGCCAGAGGCAGAGTTGCTCTGCCCCAGGCTTCCTGGAATCAGCGCTCATCAGTTTCAGCAGCAGCTGACTTGGGGAAGCTTGGGGTTCTTAAGTTGAATCTGTATGTAAGTCAGAACTGGCGGTCAGTTTCAGCAGCGGCTGAATCTGGACGCCAGTTCCGACTTACATACAGATTCAACTTAAGAACAAACCTACAGTCCCTATCTTGTACATAACCCGGGGACTGCCTGTACTGACACTCTTACTTCTGCACTGCTGTCTGCAGAGCTGGGCCCTTAGTCAGCAGCCTCAACTCTCTGGCCACCCACCTCTGAAAGCAGCAGTACGAGGGGTAACATAGGTATGATATTGTTACCATTACTGCTGGTGATGAGATGCTGCCTTCAGAGTGGGCACCTGTCCAGCATTGTAACCACCACTCTCTGGATATCCTGCTCTGAAGGTAGCACAGAAACAAGGGTTGCAATACAGTGACCCTCCTAACGTAACCTTGTGATCCCCCTGCAGCTCCCTCTTGGGTCAGGACCCCCAATTTGAGAAACTCTGGTCTCCCCTGTGATATCTGAATAGTATAAGGTAAAAGCACACAAAAATGCAGATTTCATGGTCCGTGACACATTTTGCATGGCTGTGAATTTAGTAGGGCCTTACATCTTATATATAATTAGCTTAAAGGCATAAGGAAGAAGAAAGATGAGGCCATGGCTAGAGAGGCAAAACAGAGTTACTGTGCATGTGGGAACTCACAGCATGCTTTTTGTCTTTGTTCAATTACTTATGGCTAAATATATCATAAAACAGTATGACTTAGAAAGATCAGAAATCAGAAGAACTCTAAGCACAGCCTAAGTTAAAAGAAATAAATCCCTTTGTGCTAAGGACAGTAGAGAGAAAAAAAAGAGAAAAGTTCAAACGCATGCACATACACTAAAGGAGATAGAAAAGACATTTTGGAATGATTAAAAATTAATTTAATAGAAAAAAGATTGTATTTAATCTAAAGGCAAGTAACTTCTCAAAAACTATTACCTAAAGATTCACTATTCCAAGGTTCAGTAATATGCTGCGTTTTAAATATAACTTGATAAAATAACATTTTGGGATATTTGCTCTGGAATTATCAGGACAGGCATTATTTTCTATCTCTTAATTTTGCCTCAGTATAAAATGACAGCAGCTCTGAACGAACTGAAAAATCAAATTTATTTTTCCTGGCAGTTACAATCTGTGCTTGGAAATATGAAACTGTTATTCAGAATAAATACCATAAGATTCCAAAGCACTAAAATTACTATATTGGAAAAGGACAACATGAACTACTATGAAGAGAGGAGGAGGAGGTTGTTATCCCAAAAAGAACATTGCGCTCTCTTGCAGTACCACCACTTCTGTCTTTCAAATAAACAATTATGGGCACTTCACTCTGTCCCTGTGTAAAGTACTCTGTCACATTAAAATTTCCAGCTCAGACCTTACAGTACTGATCTGTTTCAGTTTTACTAATTGAAATGGTTAGGAGCTTTTCAGATAAATTAAACCAAAGTACTAAAAATAATTTCCTTTTCCAATTAATGATAAAGTTTGTTCTAAATTTTTCTAGATAAAGTAAAAATGTGACACTCTTAACTCAAGTTGCACGTTTAGTGCCTGATTCTGCATTCTCTGTGCATGCAAAATTAACACTAAAATCAATGGATTCTACATCAGTGCATAAGGGATGAATGATCTGTCTACTAATCAGAAGCTTATTTTCAAGTCACATTACTCTTTGAAAGAGAAAATGCTGTGATAAATCTTTCTAAGCAACTTGCAATGTATGATTTAAAATATTAAGTAAATATTTAATATGAGAGCTAGAGTACAATGAGAGAATACATGTTCATCAGACAAAATATAGCTAATTTAGGGCCTGATCCTGCTAAGTGCGCAGCATCCTCAATTGCCTTTGAATTCAGCCTAACAGATTGGGTCTTTAGAAAAAGAAAAATAGAACTAAAGTGCATCTGCATTAGTTAGGGCATATCTACACAGCCAGTGTTATTTTGGAATAACATCAGTTATTCTGAAATAATGCATTGTACGTCCACACAGCAAGCCCATTATTTTTAAATACATTGAAAATAATAGGCTTCTTACTCTGACTTCTGTAAACCTCATTGTATGAGGAGTAAAGGAAGTCAGAGGAAAAGTGCTCTATTCTGAAGTAAGTGCTATATAGCTGTGCCCAAATTTGAAATAAGCTATTTTGACTTAAACTATGCAATTAGCCCTGCTACGTAGACATGTCCTCAAATAGTAAGAGAAAGAACTGTGATTGCTTTTCCCTAGGAAGTGTACAGCATTCTGACATTGCTATCAAGTTGTTATGCTGCCGATAAAGTCACTTTGATTTTAAATTTGGAATGTAACAAGAATCATGTATATTAATATCTTTGAAAATCCCATTATGTGACCCCATTTTCCTATGCTAAATAGAGAATATCTGGTAAAATTACTCATACTCAAGAAAGTTCAATAGCTATCAACAGGGCTCGCCGAACCGCAGTGAGCCCCGCTAGCCAGCCATGCTGTCCAGCGATTTGCGCATGCGCAGATCGTTCTGCACATGCACATGCACAGATCGCCCAAACCCGGCTCTTCCAGGTTGCAATCTACTCACCACGGGCAAGCAGATTGCATTATTTGTCGAGCCCTGGCAATCAAAACAAAGCAGTAAAATGCTCATATTAACATCAAATTGACCAATCCCCTGTTAAAAGGAAATATTGTGTAGTTATCTTTAAGGCTTTAGGGTTCACACATCCACACACCTCTCTCACATGAGGGAAGGGGAGATTGACCAACCTGACCCTCCTTGCCCTCCACCTTCATGCATGGCTGGATCCCAATGGTTGCTCCATCTCTGCTAGTACTTGGTACCCCCTGAGGCAAGATGTCGCAAGGCACACAGGTCACATGCCCCTCTCCCCAGATTCTGCCAGGATTCATGCCAGAATGTGACCAACATTTGCTTCTCAGTCCTGTGTCAGAGGGAAGGACAAGACTTGCTTACAGCCATGGAGGTTGGGGGTGAAGGGATAACCTGGCCTATATCTTCGTAGTGCTCACCTTTTCCCCAAACCCTGCTCTCCAGTGGCTGGAAGCAGCTTGTCCCTTCCTGCTTACAGTGTCAAAAAGTAATTAATATCTGCAGGCTACTGCTAGCCACAGACATAACCCAATCATTTCCTGTCTTCCACCTACAGCATTGGCAGGAAGGTGTTAAGCCCTAAGGATGTGTTGTGCACCAGATCTCATGGAACGTGACTGCTAGAACTTCTGTAAAACCAGCCTAGAAAGATGGCTCAGCAGGGGAAGATGTCTAGGGGACAGATCAGCTCTGTGCTCCCCTGTTGGAGTGGTGGGTGTGATGGGTGAACAGGGTGCTAAGCCCCTACCCAAAGAGCTGCTGTGAAGCCTCCAGGGTTGGGGCATGAATAGAGTGGAAATTACTTTACCTCCCTCACCCCATCACTTCACAGCTTAGAGGAGGTAATGAGGCTTCCCCATACCAGGGCTGTACAAGCTAGCATGTGCAGAGGTCAGTTCCTGGCCAGGGGTCCAGGCTGGAGGCAGTATGGGTAAGAAGGAAACTGCTAGTCAGGCTACTGGTTAGCTGAGCACTCTGACCAGGGGCTAGTTTTCTGCTCAGTGCTGGGAGTGGGATGAATTGGAAGAACAGCATGGTTGGAGGGGATGAAGGAGCAAAGCAGGTATAGAATAGCAAGAGGACAACCATGTAAAGGACCAATGTGTAGGCAGGAGAAGTGACACGTAATCAGCCATTGCATACAGCTTGCCCCACACTCACCAGCTATCCTAGCCCCAAGTGCTGGCCTGAAATGGGATGGAGGAGGGGGTGGACAAGACTCCTTGCTGCCCCCCTGTGGCCATTCTACAGTTTAACTATCCCTCCTACCAGACCCTGCCCTTTCCATTTTATGAGAAACAATCAAATTACAGGCACATCCCATTGTCCTGGCATAACCAAACCCTTACCTTGCTTTAAGTTATGATAAGAGGAAGCTCCATATCAAGTTTGGTGGTCCTAGAACTTATAGCTTATAGAGGAGTTCTTGAACAAATGGATTCACAGACAGACAGAGGCATATTTCTTAAATATATAGTAAAATTTTCTTCCGTAATATGACACAGGAAAGAACTTTAACTATACAATAAGGCCCAAGTATATTAAGGCTACAAAACAGTATCTGATCATTTAATTTATAAAGTATGTAGATGACATCATGAGCTTTCATGGGCACAGCCCACTTCTTCAGACAACCTGAGACGGGGGGAAGGGATTCTAGACATCCAACATTCCAGTCATCAGAAGAAGTGGACTGTACCCACGAAAGCTCATGATACTACAGTATCTACATATTTTGTTAGTCTTTAAAGTGCTACCAGACTATTTGTTGTTTTTTAAGTTACAGACTAACTCAGCAACCCCTCCGAAGCTTTTGATAATTTATAGTCATTTGTCTCAAAATTAGTTTTCAAAACTAAAAGGTTTGACATTATTAGAGGGTTGCACACTTCGTTGTTAACCCAACTAACACCTTACCCCACTGCTGCAGGGCTCCAGGGCCCCCCGTTCTTGTCATAACTCTGGCAATTTTAATGAAAATGGGAACTCTGGATTTTAGTGAAAAATCAGGCTTTTCTAGGTTTCCAATTTGCATGAAAATCAATAGAGTTCTGAACAGAGTGTGTGGGAGCAGAGAGGGTGAGAGCCTGTCAGGAGTGGAAGATAGTGGTAAATGAGAGTAGACCTGGCCAGAATGGGCCTGAGAGGCTCTCCTGAAGGGCACAGAGATTTTGAATGCCACTAAAATTGAGCTCACTGAGGCTGTCTACACTGCAGGGTTTTTGCGTAAGAAGCTTTTTGTGGAAGAGATCTTCCGCAAAAACTTCTTGTGTAAACGCATGTCCATACCTCAAAAGCGCATCACTAAAGTGATGTGCTTTTGTGCAAGAGAGCGTCCACGTGGCATGGACACCCTTGCACAAGAAAGTTCTGATGGCCATTCTGTGAATGGCCATCAGAGCACCTGTGCTTTTTTGTGATAGGCTCTTTTTGCGCAAGAAACCCCTGTTGAGCATCCACACACGCACACCTTTTTCTGCAAGAACTCTTGCGCAAAAAGGAGTTATTTCTCGTGGGGGAAAGGAATAACTCTACTAGCCAAAGCCCTCTGTCCTGTCGATTTACTGTACTTTGTTTTGCACAAAAACGTGCTTGAGGTGTGGATGCACTACAGGTTTTTGCACAACAACCCAGTAGTGCAGACATAGCCTGAGTACCCATTTAGTGCTGCTAGCAGAGCAAGCTCTCTGGTGCCCTAATAATAATCCCTGCCCTCTAGCCCTACCCAACCCTCATCAGGCATTGTCAGTTTTCCCAGTTCTCACCCAAATTAAGAGAAACTGAAGTGGATGGGCAAGAAGCCTGCCTATAGTAGGATCTAGTCAGAATGGGGACAAAAGACTTGAATACAGGGGCAGTCCAGAGTTTGGGAGTGAGGAACTCAGCTGGAGGAAAGAGCTGCCTGGAATGGTGTGAGGAGCCCATCAGTCCTATTCTCACCCTAATCCCTAAGGCTGAGGTAGGTCACTGCTACATCCTTATATCCAGTGTGTTCCTTCTCCACTCCCTTAGGCCAGTAAGATCAATGCCTCATCTTTGTAGCCAGAGTGGTGCTGCTCCCCTCCCACAGATCTTTGTTAGATCAGTCCCTCACGCATGTATTCTAAATGAATGTGATTTTAGTGGAAATCAGGATTTTTCAGTTACCCAATCTTCACCAACTGAAGCTTACACCATTCTGTCCATTGAGGTCTTGACTATTCCCTTGAAATATTGGAATTCACCAGATGTGGCTTTAAAAAGTTACCCTCACATAGACAAAGAATTGCTATTGAGTGTATGAGCTTGCTTCACTTGGCCAAAAAGAGGTCCAAGAAAAGACATGGTATGTTAGATACAATTTACAGTTCAGAGACAAACCTTTTTACAGCTTTTACATGAAGTACAGCTTGAACCTCTCTAGTCTGGTATCCGTGGCACCTGACCATTGCCAAATCAGAGAATTTGCTGAATCATGGGAGATCAAAATTGTCTAGCAGCATTACCAAAACTTCCACTGCTTACTTGGCAAGAGATGGCCAGTGTATTGACATTAAAAATGTTCTATTTAACTTTACATTAATGCACATATAGCACATATGTGAGAGAGCTCAGAGATTAAAAGAGCCAAAGTGGGTCCAATCATAAACAAAAAACAATGCCAAATTCATTGGCCATGGGCTGACACCAAATCTGACCCATAAGATTTTGTGCCAAGAACCTGATCTACGTAACAGCAGACGCTATGAAGGCATGATAAGAAATTTGTGCAGTATAAATAATTTTGAAGGGCAGCATTTCCGATTGTTACACTATAGCATCTGTGGGACTAATTTCAGGTCAGAGCTGTATTAACTTTTTAAAAGCTAATGTTTTTCCCTAGCTATGCTGAACTTCTTTTAGCCAAAGACAAGTGGAGAACTGAACCAAGATGGATAGCCATTCTTATGACACCTCTCTGATTCTATACAGTAGGCATCTGGGGAGCATAAATTACTCAGGAGAAAGTAAGTTGGTGGTCTAACCCATTCTTAGCCAGCTGAATAAGTTACACTAGGAGCTTCAAAAATCACAAGAATGGAACCTTAAATTATTTCTATATATCTGAATAACTTGTAAGGAGCATGACCTTGGAATACTGCCCATTTTAGCCCATATTTTAGAATGCACTGCAAAAATTATAGTACGGGAGTTGAATGTTTCATTACTTAAAATTAAAATATAATCCATACAACAGACCTGAATTTTTGACTTTATTCATCTACTTATTTTGAAGTAGATCTCTATACTAAGGATGTTGGATATCATATGGTGTAATTGAATAGTCATGTAACCACATGAAATCTCATCAGTTACACAACTATTCGATAGTCCCGGGGGTGGAGCCAGCAGCCAGAGCACTCCTGGCCGCACTCCCAGGGAGCCCCCTACCAGCCTATGCAGCTGCCTCTGTATCAGTTTAAAAACCAGCTCCATGTGCAGATGAACTACCTGCTACCCCATGCTGCTGCCTCAGATACACGCCCCACGAGCTCTCCCCGGACAGAGGCTGGTATGGCAGCAGCCCGCAGACCAGGCTTGCCTGGGAGGCAGAGCAGCCTCTGTCCGCAGGGAGCTCAGACTACACATTGACATCCCTACTTTGTACCTCAGTGCTAAACTGATGGCACCTTATATTTGAAATATTCAGTTACAAAATAACTAAATACTGATCTTTTGTCTTGAAGGTCAGCAACAAGTCCTTCCCTATTTTATGAGATTTTGAAAGGTTTAGATACAATTCTGAAACATACATGAAATAAAGGCCTGTAGCTACAAGCGGGGGTGCAACTAAAAGTTTAATTTTAGTGTTTGGCCACATCCCAGAAACAAAATTTGTCCAAAGCTATACTAGAAGCTGAACAATGGATATAATCAGAACAACAAACTTTTACTAAACTGAAGTTGTAAGAATTACAAAACATTCACCTTTCTGACTTTATAGTCCCCTGTATTATTTGTTCTTCGTCTGAATTCTCCCCCCTCTCCTCTTTGTCACCCTAATTTACTTTTTTGACAAATTATCCCTACTTTCTTCTGTTTCCCTACCTCCTCAGCCTAAATTTCCCACCAGTCTTGCATGACAAAAAGAAATGGCTGATCTGATCACAAAGCTAAGGAGAAAAAGAGGTGCAGCTGAAACTGTATTGAGCTGAAACTGATCCAATTCTTTATTCAAAGCTATCTTTCAATACAGTCCTATTTATAAGCAAGCCTCAATTTTATGTTTTCTGAGACTACAAAAAAGGCTATTGTGAGTCAACTTTAAAGCAAAGATTTAGTTGGAAAATAGCACAGCCTGCCATGTGTACAAGTAAATGGAAGAATAATTATTAGACACAAGGTGGGTGAGGTAATATCTTTTATTGCACCAACTTCTGTTGGTGAGAGAGACAAGCATTTGAGCTTACAGAGAGACTTGTGTAACATGGCTACAAGAGCACTGCATAGAATAATAGTGCAATTTTCCAATGGGAAAATTTTTAATTTGCACATTTTGAATACATGTAAACACAGTAAAAATAGGATACTATAAAGAACAGAATGTCCCACTGGCTCAAGAGTTTCATTTAAAACATACTGAAGCAAATTAGCTTGTCTTAAGGGGAATGACAATTTGATTTCATGCCACTTCCACTTTTTCAAACATTTGCTGCATGAGAATAAAGAATAGTTAATCATAAACCTACCAACGGATCTAAAATCACTATGTATATATCTTTTGCTATATTTATAACACATGTGGTCGTGAAAACCAGCACAAACTACTATTTACCAGCCATAGTATAAACTGCAAACAGTTATAAAAATGACTTTTGTCTCCATTTGTGGGTGTCAATAAGCTCCTCCCATACCAAAGACATGTTATCTTCACACCAACATACTTTAAACCAGTGGTTCTTATCCTTACTGCAGTCTGCATCCCTTGGTTCTCAAAATATGTTTTCACACCTCTTATTAAAAGTTGTTGTAAGTAGGTCAGTTTAAAACCTAAGATATATCATAAAAATCTGGCATGTCTCGCACCCCCAGAAAGGGCATCTCACACCCGGAAGGAGTACATGCACCTCAGGTTAAGAACTACGGCTTTAAAAACGGAACAAAAAATTAACTTTATACATCCACATTCACACACTCTAGGACAAAATATGAAGGGGAACTGGAGGGTACACAATTTTATTTTGGCACTTATTTGAGAAGATGAAAACATACTTATTCTGCACTCATCCCAAACTCATGGCAGTAAATAGAGGCACATTGAAATCACCACACTGGACCAGATGCTGTAGTTGGAAAGTTATTAGACTATGTATAGTGACTTCAAGCCAGTGAAATATTCATAAGCCATTGTAGAATTTTGACCTTAGATGTTGTTTTATTTTCAGTATTTCTTACCTTTTGGATTTCTTCTGGTAATGCATGCATTGGAATATGTCGATCCATGGTGTACCAAAATTCAGGCTCCTATGATGCAAAGCCACACAAAACTAGTGTAGATTAAATGGTCAGAATTCATTTAACAAATAAGAGACAATTTTGAGCAGTATTTTGAGAGGAGTTGCATGTATACTTTTTTCTATTTTATTTCAATCCTAATCGAGGCTTCATCATTTTTTACAATTTGATGAAACAATAGGACACATGCCATATATAGCCCCATTCTCTCATGTCCTCCTACAGCTTAAAGCTGCGTTTCTCAAACTATGGGTCCGGGGGGGGGGGGGGGGGTCATGAGCAACTTGGAGGGGGGTTGCGGTATCACAAAGTTTGAGAACCCCTGGTTTAAAGGATCTACCTCCAAGATAGTCTGTGCTCTTGCTTAAGTTAATGTAATTTACATCACCCAGGGCAGGTTTTCACTTGTCATGCTGGAGATCAACATTCTGGTGTTCAATTTTGCAGCATCGTAGTCATGAGGAGTAAGGGAAGCCAATGGGAGTGTCTGCTCCCAACAGCCTCCCACATTGTGGACAACACCAAGTTCAGCTTAAGGTAAGACCAGTCCAGCTATGTATTCCATGTAGCTGGAGTTGCGTACCTTAAACCAACCTTTCAGATCTAGTGTAGACCAGACCTCAGGGGTATAAAATAGCCACCTCCCTGAGCGACACAAATTACATCCATTTAAGTGCTGTTGACACAAGTGCTTACGTCAGCAGGAGGCACTCGCCCACTAACGTAGCTTCCACCTCTCACTGAGGTGCAATAATTGTGCCAATGGGAGAGCAGCTCCTCCAGTGTCGCGCTTCTGGTGTAGGCAGCACACACGTGAGAATGATTCCACTGGCGCTCTGGTCTCTTTTCCCCTCTGAATTTAAGAAAGAAACTTCCGATGAAATTGGAAACTGTCCGCTATTGAAACGCGTCCCTTCACATTCCACCAACACCATTCTCCGCTCTGCTCGTAGACACTCTCAAATGAGAGAAGAATCCAGCGCACGGACTTCCGCGCAGCCCCGTGGGCATAAGCAACGTTTGCCCCAGCGAGGTCAGCAGACACGGCAGAGGGGGAATGCAGAAGAGCATCTGGCCCAGCGGCGCTGCACGAGCCAGAGCCCAGCCCTGCTGCGGGGCTTTGCCAGAGCTGGGCGCGCGGGAGCAGGATTCGGTCACTGACTGGGGGGGGGGGAGGCAGCATTGAGCCCCGCGGGGACAGTGCTGGGACCAGCACCAGTTGGCGCCGCCTGTTGGCAGCGTAAGGCCACTGGTGAGCGAAGGCTGCCTCGGAGGCTGACTGAGCTGGGGCTGCTTCCCCGCCGGCCTAGTCTCGGGCTGTGCGCACGCGCCTTGGCACCGGCCGGTCCGTACAGCGGGGCCCTGGTGAGGCGGTTCGGCCCGACACCGAACAGGGTCTACGGCCCCCAGGGGAGACGGAGCGACCGGCCGCTAAGAGGAGCCGCGGGGACAGGGAGCCCCGGAACCTGCAGGGAGTTGGGAGGGGGGAAGGGATGGGATTTTTCTTACCTCGGCGTCCCTCGCGCTGCCAGGGGGACTCCAACGGCGTCTCTCGTAACCATGGCAACTGCGCAACAATGAGGCACGTCACGACGTGTCAGTTGACGTAAGAGTCACGTGCCTGGAGAAAGCGAAGCCTGATGGCTGGGGTGAGGGAGCTGTAGCACACCCTGAGCAGGGGAAGCAGTGGGGATGGGGGTTCTAAGGGGTGTATGTAGTCACGTGATCTAGCAGGTCACAGGTAGGCTCCCTCATGTTGTAACAACTCAACCTGCTGCTAACTCATGTAAAAAATTGCAACCCTCCCTCCCTTCACTAGGAGTTTAACCTAATCAGCTGATAATAAGGAAGAGGAGAGGGGCAAGAGGATGCAACTGTGTACAGCCGCTGTGCACTCTGCAGACTCATTGGAGGATAGTCCATAGACAACCTGTACTGCTATCAAAACAAATGTGCAACACTTAATGCATTTTATTTTTTGTGTGCTTTATAGTAAAACAAAATGTTGGGTTTGTACAGTACTTCTAATAATAAAAGTAATGGTGCAGCAAAACACAACAATCATTGTATATGATCACTTGAGTCATTGATAAGTATACATTTTAAACTTGTTTTATTGAGTGAAAAAAAAATGTTAACCAGGACATAGGAATTTACCCGTGCTATCCAAAACTCCAATCTTTATCTTCCACTGGAACAGGCACAAGAAGGATAGACAAAACTTCACTCTTCTAATAGGCCCCTCTAATAATTGAGTACAACTGCTATTATTGTTGTTCTACAGCAGTGGTAGGCTATAATTTTCCAGGGGGGGGGCACAATGATTTATGGTACATGGTCCTGGGTCTGCTTCACCCCTAAAAGGGGGGGGGGACCTAGGATGGAAGGGGCAGGGCTAAGGACTAGCCTTCCCGCAGAGTTGTCTGGGGCTGGAAGCTTTGTATTAAAAACACAGGAGAAGGCTCCTGGATCCCAGCCCCACTGCTACCGCATTGCCTGGCAGCCACCCAAAGTAGCTGTGACTATTTAAAGTGCTCACAGCTTCAACCCCTGCCGGGATAACATTGTGAGTAGGAGTTGGGAGCCATTTTAAAAGGATCTGGCTGCCTGAGAAACTGCCTGGAAATTTGGTGGCATGGGCAGGAGTCTGTAAGTAGCACCCAGATGTAATCTGCAGGCCAGATCAAAGTGTTAGGTGGCCTGAAGCTGGCCCCCCAGGTCCCATCTTGCCCAGACCCATTCTACAGAGATTTGCAGAGAGCCTCTGCCACAGAATTGCAATTGAATGTAAAATTAGTATTTTACTGTTGCTCCCAGGGATGGGAGGGGACCTATGCCATCTCAAGCATCTGCTACTTTAGAATTTGCCATATTGCTGCATAATGGATTGTGGTGACCTAGATTCCACTCCTTAATCCATGCTGTGACCAAGAGATCAATTTAGCATTAGTAGTCAACAACTGGAGAAGCGGTATATTCAGGCCCACCAGGATAGTGTGAACAGAAAGAGGATAACCAGCTGACTACCTATCCAGTTTTATTGAAAATAGAAAATCCTGATTTCACTTGAGCTGTCTGTGACCCTAGAATTGACTCTAAAGCCTGGGTCAATCTCTATAAACTAGGACATCTGTTCACCCTCTATATGAACTGTCTGGCTTGCCAGCCCTGAAAGAAATCTGTTAAGAGTTTACAGTAGAGCAGCAAAAGAATTAATTAATTAAAGAAAGATATGAGAATCAGAGTAGGAGTATTTATTATGACTCACTCTGTTGAATTCATTTCATATTTTACACTCTCTTTTCATCAGTGTTGTTTTATGTGCAGCCTCCCAAATCTATACCAAGGCCAGAAATCTGGGGCTTCTTATTTTATTGTGTCTCATAAGCCTTGCCACAACAAGCCATACATTTAGTTCATACACTGGTGAAATTGTTTTATTTTGTTGGGTTTTTTTTATTAAACAGCTATGGTCAATCAGATCTTTTGTCTAGGTCCTGCACTCAGTGAACCCATGGAGTTCTCTGGTACTGCAGATGAGGCTTTGACCACAGAACATCCTCCTGGCCTCCTGACTCTGCATCTTTAAAGATGTTCATTTCCTAAGCCACATACAATACTGCCCTTTCATTTTTAAACTATGAGGCTACGTCTACACTGGCCCCTTCTCCGGAAGAGGCATGCTAATTTCTAACTTTGGAATAGGGAAATCTGCGGGGGATTTAAATATCCCCCGCGGGATTTAAATAAACATGGCCGCCGCTTTTTTTCCTGCTTGGGGAAAAGCCGGAAAAGAGTGTCCAGACTGGCGCGATCCTCTGGAATAAAGCCCTTTTCCGGAGGATCTCTTATTCCTACTTTCAAGTAGGACCTAGACAAGTAGGAATAAGAGATCCTCCGGAAAAGGGCTTTATTCCGGAGGATCGCGCCAGTCTGGACGCTCTTTTCCGGCTTTTCCCCAAGCCGGAAGAAAAGCGGCGGCCATGTTTATTTAAATCCCACGGGGGATATTTAAATCCCCCACGGATTTCCCTATTCCAAAGTTAGAAATTAGCATGCCTCTTCCGGAGAAGGGGCCAGTGTAGACTTAGCCTGATAGTTAAATGAGATAAATTGTCCTAGCAGAGGTTCAATAGGCCCCGCGCCCTGGGCCCCGCAAAACTCTCATCCACCCCTGAATGCAAGGATGGGAACCTTTTTTGGATTGGGTGCTGCTGACCCACAGAAAGATCAATCGCGGGCCACATACAAGTGAGAAGCAAAAAAGAAAAACCAAACCCTCACTGACCTGGCCCCTCACAGAGAAGGAGAAAGTCACTCCTAATATTCCCTTTGCATACCAGAGCCTGGGGGCCCCAGGCTAGTAGATTTTGTGTGCTCCAGCGAGATGGTGGGACATGGAAGGAGCAGAAACCGCAGTGCAGGCTCCGCAGGGGATGGCCAGATCCAGGCAAGCCAGCGGCTACATCCGGCCCTTGGGCCTTAGGTTCCACACCCGCTTTAGTGAAAACATGGTATGCGATGAAATGTGCTAGAATTCTGAACTGAAAAAGTCTAGCAGCTAGCATCCTGCAATGAACAAAAATCAAAAAGACAATCCTAGTACAATATTACTGATCAAACTAATTTCATTTGTGTGTGGCGTATTCACTACTTGTTAATTCTACATATTTCTATATGAAAGAGAAGAGTTATACATAGCACAAAACAAGCTGTATTAAACAACTGCACTAAAGAAACATTAAGGTTTAAACCAACTCTGGATGGTGAATTATATGGGCCTGTGATGCTGAGGGCCCAGCTCTACTAAAATTCAGGGCTGGGTCTCTCCCCTGGCCCCCACCTGCCGCTTCTGTGTGCTTCCTCTCAGTTCCACTTGCTGCCCCTAGGCAATTTAAAATGGTGCAGGGGCCCCTGCTCCTACTACCAATAGCACAGTGGTGCTAGAAAGGCTTCCTGCTGCTTGCTCTACTCAGCTGCTGCATGTCCCTGGGGAAGGGGAGGGGTTCCACATGCTGACTCTGCCCTGAGTGCCCATGGCAGCAGCATGCAGAGACTCCTACCTCCCCGCCAAGAGTCATTGCCAGAGAGGAGTTCCCCAAGTAAGCACCCACCCCTCTCCCCCACCCACCTTCAAGAGCCTGCACCCCAGCTCCTCTCCTGCTTCCAAATTCCCCCCGCACCTCCCACCCCCACATCCCTTCCAGTCCTCAATCTCCCTCCCAGAGCCTGCACCCTCTTCCCCTCCAGTGCCCCAGCCCAGAGTCTGCACCCAGCACCCAGACTCCATTTCAGAGTCTGTACCCCAGACCCCCTTCTATACCCACATTCCCTCCTAAAGGCTGACCCCTTGCCCCCTTCTGCACCCAAACTCTGTCCCAGAGTCTGCATTCCTCTCCCCACTCAAACACTCTTCCAGAACCTTAGTGGGGAGGGATTTGAGGTGGAGGAAGTGTGTGGTCTCTGGGCACTCCCAAAATTTCCTAATAAATATCTTAAAGCGTCTATAGCCCACTTCACTGCCAGTGCTTCCTTTTCTATTGTGGAATAGTTCTGTTCTCGTGGGAAGAGCTTACGGCTCATATATACCACTGGGTGCTCCCGCCCCTCCGCCTGCTGGGACAAAACCGCCCCTAAGCCCCTCTCTGAGGCATCAGTCTGCAGCAGAAAGGGTTTCGAGAAGTCAGGATGTAACAAGATGGGGGGCTTTAGTAAGTTTGTCTTTCAGGGTCCTGAAGGCCCTCTCGCACTCTGCTGACCACTGTACTTTATTTGGCTAGGTGTTTTTAGTGAGGTCTGATAATGGCGCAGCGATATTCGATAAACCAGGTATAAGCCGGCAATAATATCCTGCTAGACCCAAAAACTGCATACCTGTTTTTTTTGTTTTGGGTGTCTTACATTCCCGCAGGGCTTCTACCTTGTCTATTAGTGGTCGTGCTGTCCCCTGTCCGATGGTGTAGACTAAGTAGGTCACTTCCCGGCGGCCCAGCTGACATTTTCACAGATTGGCTGTCAGGCCGGCCTTGTTCAGGGTCTCCAATACTGCTTCTAAGTGTTGTAGATGTGTCTCCCATGTCAGACTATAGATCACCACATTGTCCATGTAGGCAGCCGCGTAGGGGTGGTGGGGCCATAACAATTGGTCCATCAATCGCCGGAATGTGGCCGTGGCCCCATGAAGTCCAAATGGCATGGTCACGAATTGAAACAGGCCAAAGGGGGTGGGGAAGGCAGTTTTTTCCTTGGAGGCTGGCGTCAGGGGAATCTGCCAATACCCTTTTATCATGTCTAGGATGGAAAAGTATTCCATCTGCCCGAGCTGGTCCAGTAACTCCTCGGCTCGAGGCATCGGGTAGGTGTCAAACCGCGAGATGGCGTTAACTTTGCGGAAATCAATGCAAAAGCGCATCATCCCATCCGGTTTTGGGACGAGAACAATTGGGCTCCTCCATTCACTGCGGGACTCCTACACAACTCCCAACTCTAACATCATCTGGAGTTCCTTCTGGGCCATTTCCCACATCTTTCTGGGTAGGGGCCGAAGTTGGCCTCGTACTTTATGGCCCGGACGGGTAGCGATATGGTGGTATATTGCGCTGGTCCAGTTGGGCTGAGTGGAGAAAAACTGTGTGAATCCCTGGATGACCTGCTGTAATTCGTTCCACTGTACTGGACTCAGTTCCTCACTCACAGTGACCTGAGCAGGTCCCTGGAAGTCTTCTACTGCAGGCCCCAGTTCTGGATCCAGGGGATACGGAGTGACTAGTAGTCCTTCGGCTGTTTTCCATTTCTTCAGGAAGTTGATATGTTATATTCGTACCTCTTTCCTCCTTCCGGGTAACCTCACCTTGTAATCTACAGCCCCTATTCGCTGTACCACCTCAAAGGGGTCTTGCCACTGGGTTAACAGTTTGGAGTCTCGAGAAGGCAGTAGGACAAGTACATGGTCCCCTGGTTCAAAAGAGCGGAGTTTGGCCCCTCGATTGTAATACCAGGCCTGAGTCTCCTGTGCCTGTAAGAGGTTAGCCTTGGCAAATTCCCTTACCTTCTGCAAGCGCTCCCACAACTGTGGATGTGTCTAGACTACATGCCTCCGTCGACGGAGGCATGTAGATTAGCCAGATCGGCAGAGGGAAATGAAGCCGCGATTAAAATAATCGCGGCTTCATTTAAATTTAAATGGCTGCCCCGCTCTGCCGATCAGCTGTTTGTCGGCAGATCGGGGCAGTCTGGACGCGACGCGCCGACAAAGAAGCCTTTCTTGATCGGCACAGGTAAACCTGGTTTCACGAGGCATACCTGTGCCGATCAAGAAAGGCTTCTTTGTCGGCGCGTCGCGTCCAGACTGCTCCGATCTGCCGACAAACAGCTGATCAGCAGAGCGGGGCAGCCATTTAAATTTAAATGAAGCCGCGATTATTTTAATCGCAGCTTCATTTCCCTCTGCCGATCTGGCTAATCTACATGCCTCCGTCGACGGAGGCATGTAGTCTAGACGTACCCAGAAATATATAGGGCACCATTCCTTGGACCCAAGGTTCCTGTTATTCCCAGCTTTCTTTCAGTAGGTCAAGTATCCCCCTTGGCTGGTGTCCATAAAGGAGTTCAAACGGGGAGAACCCTGTTGACGCCTGGGGGACCTCCCGTATGGCGAACAACAGGGCCGGTAGGAGCTTGTCCCAGTGTCGGGGTCTTCGATCACAAATTTCCACAGCATTGCCTTTAATGTTTGATTAAAACGTTCCACCAGGCCATCTGTCTGGGAACGGTAAACAGTCGTTCTCAGAGGGTGGATATTTAACAACCATGGCAGTTCTGCCATCAGTCGGAATGATACATTGGTCCCCTGGTCGGTCAGGACCTCTTTGGGGATCCCCATTCATGCAAATAATTTGAAAAGTTCCTCTGCGAGGGTGAGGGTGGTGGTATTTCGTAGTGGCGCCACTTCCAGGTAACGCGTGGCGTAGTCCACCACCATGATATATTGGCAACCAGAACTGGCCTTCTCTACGGGTCCCACCAGGTCCAACCAAATCCTTTCGAATGGGATCCCCACCACTGGAAGTGCCACCAGTGGGGCCTTCGGACCCCCTTTTGGCTGGTGAGTTGGCATTCGGGACAGGATTCACAAAAGTCTCGCACTGCGCGGTGTATGCATGGCCAAAAAAACCTCAGCCCTTCCCATTGCAGAGTCTTTTCTTGTCGTAGATGACCTGCCCAAGGAAGCCAATGTGCCAGCTGGAGTACGGAATTCCTATATTTGCTAGGGATCAGGAGCTGCCACATGTTTTCCCCCGTCTGGGGGTTCCGGACCACCCTATATAGCCGATCCGCTCTCACATGAAACCGTGGGCCTTGAGGCTTGCGGGTGTCCTGGATTGCCTCCTCTCCGGGTTCTTGCACCTGCTCCCATGCTTGGCTCAATGTCTGATCTTTCCTTTGTTCCCTCATGAAGTCCCCGTCCACTTCCAGTGTTTCAACCTCATCCTACCAGGTTGGGTGGTCCCCTCTGGCTAGCGGTGGGTCCTTCAGTTGGTTCCGAGTCAGCCTTTCCTCCCTTCCTAGACTCTTGCCTTGGGCGGCCTCCTCCTGGTCGTGCAGAGGGGAGCCAGGGCCCTGTGCCAGCTGCTGGCTCCAGTCTCATAGCACCCTGCCGAAGCCCTTCCAGTCCCAGCCTAATACCGCGGGTAGGCTAATGTCGGGCCAGCCCCACTCTGTAAATCCCGACATCCTGACCATCATCTAGTCACACCCATGCCGTTGGGTACGCCCGTACCTCCCCGTGTACGCATAATAGTTGAATTGGGGCCCCTGCCAGCTCTGGGTTTTAATCAGGTCTGTCCTGACCAGGATCTGGCTGCAACCTGAGTCCACTAATGCCATTGTGGGGTTTCCTTCTACCCATAGTCGCACAACCAATTTGGCGGGGTCCCTTGCCCCGTTTTGGAGCCCCACAGTCAACGCTTGTCCAAAAGGGCAGCCCCTGTGGGGGCTCTCCCCTCCATGTCCACCCCTTAGTCCACTATCTCCTCATCCTTTTTGCCTAAGGGTCTTCCCTTCTCCCTCTCCTTTGGGTGGCACCATGCTAACCCTTGGGTTTCTGCAGGGGGTCCTTCGCCCAGGCCCCTTCTTTCGCTGAGCCAGCAGCTGGGCAGTGACCTCCCGCTCCCATTGGCGCTGCCACCGCTGCAACCTCACTGGCTGCTCCTGCAGCTAGTTCTGGTACAACTCTTGCTGATGTTGCCATTCTGACAACCACCCCACCCACTTCCTGGGTCCCCTTCTCCCAAGTCTACCCATCTTCTTTGCTGGCCCCTTTGCACAGGGGAGGGATTGGGTACCCATGTTCTCCACGATGTGTCGGGAGGCCACCCCCATTCTGGGGGGGCCTGCCCAGATCCAGGGCATACTTCAGGCCTCCTGAGTCTGGTCACCAAAGTAGCCTGCCCCTATCTGAGGGGAAATACGGCCCTCTGGCCAAGTCTTAAGGTCCGTGCACCTGCCTTAGGGGAAATATGGCCTACCGGCCTAGTCCCAAAGTCCAATGCCCCTGTCTTAGGGGAAATACAGCCCTCTGGCCAAGTCCTTTATATGCAGGCTCTGTGGCCTCGTCCTTTACATGTTTCCCCACTCGACGGGGGTCTGGGAAGCAGGGGTAGGGGGGCCCAGGCCCTTCCTCTCCACTGGGCCCTGACCCAGGGCCCTATCAGAGGCGGGTGGCTCCCACAACTGGCTCGGCGCAGAGTCCTTCCTGAAACTCACCAAGCCCACTGGGGCTTTTCCAGCTCCCCACCCTGGGTCACTTCCTACCCCCTTTCCCCAGCCCGTCGCGGTCCCATCTGTAGGCGTGAGTCGGGCAGTAGTAGCGGTGGTTCCCCACCCGGCGTCCAATGCAGCGCCTGTGTTCAGGGAGGCTGTACGGTGGCTCTGACGTTGGAGTTGGGCCCAGCCTGGACCTGGCAGAGGCGAGATCGGCCTGGCGCCTCTCTCTCTGGCTGTGGCTCTGGAGGTCTTGCCTTAGCCCCTTCTCCTATGGGGGTCAGCCCCAACTGAGCAGTTCTGCAGCTCTTTATACCTGGGTGGGACCCTCTCAGCCAGCTGGGCCAGGTGAATTCCCTGGGCTTGAGTGCGGGGCAGTGCCGTCCTGTCACAGACCCCTTCCAGGATCCAGCCAATGTGATGTGAAATTTGTTCGATCCCAGCTTGTTTTCTATGCATGTCAACATTTACAAGAATTTTTATGGAGAAATATAGGCACAATTTCCAGCTCCTTTTAAACTGATTGCATTAGGAGGGAGTGGGAAAGGATAATTGTTTTGCTGAAAACTAGGGACTGTCCCTCCTAAAATGGGGACATTTTGTGGTGTACACAGTGCGTTCTTAAGCACAGTTTGTTATGATTAGATGAAGGCAGCTGTAACTGAATTGTCTTTCGTTTATTGTCAGAAATCTGATTTGAACACTTAAACCTTCCCTCCCTCTTTAGTGTACGGCGTGGAAGGGAGGCATATTTACATTTGGTCACAGCAGGGTTATCAAACAGGGACAGTTGGAAGGAGGGAGGTTTTTTTTAATTTTGAAATGTTAGGATAAGATGTAAATCCCTGTGGAGTGAACACACGCCAACACAGACCAAAATCCTCTTTCACCAGCTGCAGAGACTTGAAAAGCCTGATCACTCAGTGAGAAACTCCCTTCCCAGGGGCAGGTCTGGCTGGGGACATTTTATTGAGAAGTTTGCGAGTTATGGGGGGTGGAGAGCAGCCTGCAGATCTCCCACTAGGTTTGCTGTAAGCGGGTTTCTTTCCCAGATGTTACACTCCCGCTGATAACGAGGAGACTGTGTGTTCCTCCTCCCCGGGGAACTCACTGCCTGTCCCAGCAATAGCGTGACTCTCCTGGCCAGGCTCAGAAAGCAGAAGCTGAGCGTTTAGAGATTAACTTGCTCCTCCCTCTCCAGAGCACCTGCCCGCCAGCCCGGCAGCAGGGAGAGGGCTCCGGGGTCACTGGGGCAGAAGCACGGAGTGCGTGTGCCTCAGCAGCTCATGAATCCCTGCATATCACGCAATCTCAGAGCCTAGCAGGCAGCGGCAGCAGCCACTGCGTGCCAGGTGCACACTCATGTCACACCACAGAGCAACCACACGGAAAGCACGGCTCTCAGCTTCTCCTGCAGGGCATGACCCTGCCGCCAGGGAAGGGCAGTGCGGTTTAACTTTCATGGCACCTACTTCCCGGACACTGCCCAGCCCCTGGAGCACCATGGTACCAAAGCAGGGCTCAACCTAGGCACTGAGTTCCAAGCTTACCCAGGCACCTGGCTCCACGGGCAGCGCAGGGCAATGCCCAGATCCTGGGCACCAACTGCACGGCTCTGTCAGGATGGGCCATGCTCAGTGAGTGCCTGCTGCCTCCCCCCTGGGAGTCTGATTTCTCAGCTGCAGTTCGCGTGTGTGTGTCCATGTGTAACTAGCTCCCCACAGGGCGAGGTTTGCGTGCAGACCTTAAAGCTGGGCTAACTCGCTAATCCTGCGCTTGGCCAAAGCACAGCAGTCTGCCCCAGCCCTTTCACCTCCGGGGAGCTTCTTATTTTCGCGCACCAGTCAGGCGGGCAATCGAAGCAGCTAATAAATAGAACTGATTTTCGACACCAGGACACAGAAGAAGTTGCCACCCTCTTATTAACCTATTTATTTGGGAGGGTGGAAATGTCACTGAATCACTTTATCTCTAAACACCCTAGCTAGAAATTAGGCAATTACTGCGGGGCTGACTGTCACTAGCTGTAGACGAGACAGCCAAATATAGCTGTCGCACGCACGCACGCACGCAGGCTTCAGGGGGTGTGTACATATTTCTCCACACGCTGATTTCATGGGGGTTTAAAAAAATCACCGCAGGGATGAGGCGCCTAGCAAAGCGGCGTACAAGCTCTCTCTGCGTGTGCTTCTAGCAGAACGTGACGAGCTCCAGCTCGCCCTTCTCCCCAAAGCTTCTCTCCCCTCCCCCGACCCATTTAATAATTCAGCAGCAGGCAATGCTAGCAGCTCCCTCCATGTTCAAAGCGCTTTACAAATATTAACTAATCATGCGATCTCCGGAGGAACACATGTTCAAAGGTCAAAAGCAAGGGTTGGCGAGTTCTTTTAACCCTGATCGAAAGACCTGGGTTTCTCAGTCTTTTCTACATGCTACGCGTAAGAAGCACAGCCCCCCCTCAAAAAAACTGGTGCAAAACCACCTTCCCAGTGCATATTCCGGAAGGGGGGGGGGAGGGAAATAAGTGTCAAGTAGTTCAACCACTCTGTCATACCGCCTGCCTCACCACAAACCACCCGCTTCACCTTGAATGGTGTGTGTGTGTATGTGTGTGTGTGTGGGGGGGATAGTTGTGCTGCGTGCGAAGCAGTACGGAGAGACTGGAACTGCGTTGGTAGGTATTTCATTGCGTGCAGTGTTAAAGGAAGGGAGCCTGAGCACCCGGCCCTTTGATCAGTGTAAAAAACAGAAGAGCTCCAGCGGTTGCTTTGCCTTCCGAACATATGTTCCGCCTCCACGAGCCCGGTTAGTGATTTGCAGGGAGGGGGCCTGCAGGCACTGGGGAGGGCTGGAGGGACTGCTCTCTTAGCTCCTGTCACGCTACTGCTGTGTAAATTTCAGGGGAAGGGTGTCGTGCAGATCAGCACTAAGATCGGTTTAAATAACCACAGTGTTATGATTGTGAAACAGAGTAGTCACGCAGCAGCTGGGAGCTGTAGGGAAAGGGCAGGGCTCCTCCTCCCCCTACACAAGTCGAGTCTGCGGCTGTGTGAGAGGAGATCCTGACAATTACACCCACACCCCCGTACACACACTGCTATGGCACCAGGGGAGGTGATTCAGCCTGCCGTAAAGCAGTCACCCTTCGGGAAATGGGGTGATTGGTATTGAACACACACACACACGCACACAACGTGAGAGGTAGCAAAGCGGAGGTGGGATGTATGGTAGGGAACAGGCGCATAAATGCAGCATGATTAACTGCCAGTGCCGCCCCCATCGCTTTCTGCTCTGAAATGACCCGGGGTGTTTTCTAAATGTAGCATCAAATTATCCTGAAGCAGAAATCAGCACAGAAATAGCTGACACTGCACCCACCATCACGTTTTATAGGCTGCATATTCCTGGAAACGCTCAAATGGCATTGACAAGAGTGAAACTACCCCAGGCCCCTGCTCCACCAGGGTTTTCTCTTCTCACTAGACACATGAGGCCGCAGTTGAGTGTGTATGGAGGGGGAAGCAGCGTTCGACATTGTCCGAACCTGCTGCACTTAGCATGACTTTTAAGGGACGCTTTTTGTGCAGTTTGTGAGGCGGAATCACCGTGTTCACCGCAAAGGCAAGTTGCAGGCGGCAGGAGCGGCTTCCAGGCCCAATGAACGGGCAAGGAAATGAGTGCAGAGCAGGCAGCAGCCGCCACAGCCTGCCTCTTCCTTTGTCTCCCTGGCAGCAGCAGCTGAAACAACAAATGCGTAAAATGCCCCCACAATACTTTGCCGTCGTGGGGCAGGGCCACTTATTCCGTGCCTCTAGGAATCAGTGTAATGAGGCCCAATGCACCAGGCAGAGCACAGGCACAGGAAAGTATTCAGATTGCGGGTTGGCGTGTTCTCGGTGTGACTAGGCCTGCTTCCATGATAGGAAAATTATAATAATTGAACAGGTACTTTATCTGTTCTGGTAAAAAGCCTGTTATTTTATATGTGGAAGGCTTCGTGCTTTTAGGGCTGCTCTGTTTTTGTTTTTTAATCCAGTACATGATAGTAGTAATACAATTTACAGAAGCAACCTTCCCTAGTTATCCTAAATCTACTCTTGTGTGACTTTCCTTATCATTCCAAATGCTCAGCTAGGGGAATGGGGAGCTGAAGCTATAATTTTGTTTTACTAGCCCATGGGTATGCATAGCACCAAGGGCGGATATAGGGCAGGGCGAGCGGGGCGGCCGCCCCGGGCCCCACGCTTCAAGAAGCCCCACACATGCACCATGGCAAAGGGGGGTCCCACGAAATTGGGCTGCCCTGAGCCCCGCAAAATGGTCATCTGCCCCTGCATAGCACTCCACACAGAAATAAAAACTAAGACCTTGTGTTGGCACAGCGAGCTTGTAGCCTAGGTCTCCATAACAAATGGAGAGTGACACCAGACAAAATAGGAGGTGTCAAAGGAAGGAGTTTTCAGCAGTGTGGAAGGTCATGCTATGAGGCTGTTTCTGGTGCTATGGATACGCAGCAGGTTAGTTCCTGTTTTTTAAAACTGTATTGTTTGTTTGAGTTGAGGTTTTTTTCAGTGGTGTAGCTAGGTGTGGAAATTTGGGTGGGCCCTTATTTCTGGGTGGATGGGTAATAACAAATCAGTTTCTCCTCTGACACCACGTCCTCTTCCTAGCCCTGGTGCACTCAGCCACAGGGCACACCTGCCAAGCAGGGCATGCGTTCAGGGCAGCTCAGAATATGGCAAGGCAGAGCTGCCAGAGCTAGCTATCTGAATGGTGGGTACATATCTCCGTCCTGGATTTCAGGTGCTTGAGTAACACTGTAGGGCTGCTGTGGCAGTGCTACATCCCTGCTCAGATTTTGGTGGGCATGGAAGTTGAGTGAGGTGGGGTGTAGGGATCTAAGCAACTAATCGAATAGTCACTTCCCCCACCTTGCTGTCTATCAGAAAGAGGCAGCACAGGGAAAAAAGAAAACGGGTTCGTGGGGAGCAGGCTTAAAAACCGGTTCTCCCCAGCTCCAACTCTGGGGGAAAGGCAGGGGCACAGCAACAGCATTCCAACTTTGAATGAAGAAGCGCCACATGGAGCCTGGGGCCAGCGGGGGGACTCTCCACTGGTCCCCGGCTCCACATAGTGTTTCAATCTTTGAAATGCACATGAGCCCCTTCTGGTACACCCGCCCTGCGCTAGTCCTTATCGACTAATCAAATAGTCGATGGAAATCCCATCGACTATTAGATTAGTTAATTAATCAAAATTTAACATCCCTGGTTGGGTCGCCCCGCCCCGACCCGCACAAGGCTACCGTCCCTTTTACATTTTTGCAGCAATGCTGGGTTCAGACGTGGGATGAAACCTCTCTAGGGGGTGTGTTTTGAGGAGGGAATTGAAGCTGAGGGGTGCATGGGAACAAAGGCCAGCAAGATAATTCCAGACAAAGGAATAGTGTAGGAGAAAGTGCAGAGATGTTTCTGGAAAAGGGTCTTCCAGGGGGTATGAAAGCTAGTGGAGCTGCCAGAGCATAAAGGAAGTAGCATGGTGGAAGATGAAAGAGAAATGTAGGCAAGGGAGGAACTGAGCACAAAGCACTGAAGGCAAAGACAGGGAGTTGCTGCAGAGGGCAATGTGATGCCAAGGGAGAATGGAAATATGGGATGAGTGGTAAGTGCTAAGATGATTTTGGCAGCAGCTTAAAACAGACTTTAGTGCATGGAAAGCAATACTGAAATAGATTAAAGGGAAGGAGGTTGGGACATTACCAAATCAAAAGACAAGGTAAGAGGGATGCAGATGATGCTATAGAAAAGGAATCAGTAGTGTTAGGCAATGACTTGATGTCAGGAGAGGAGACAGAGGTGTCAAGCATGATATCAAAGGGTATGTCTAGACTACATGCCTCTGCTGACAGAGGCATGTAAAATAGGCTACCTGACATAGTCAGTGAAGCGGGGATTTAAATATCCCCGGCTTCATTAAAATAAAAATGGCTGCCACGCCGTGCCGGCTCAGCTGATCGTCGGCAAAGCGCGCAAGTCAAGATGCGGATCAGTCGACAAGGGAAGCCTTTGTCGACCGCTCCTGTAAACCTTATTTCACGAGGCATAATGGAGCGATCGACAAAGGCTTCCCTTGTCGACCGATCCGCATCTTGACTCGCACGCTGTGCCAACAATCATCTGAGCCGGCACAGCGCGGCAGCCATGTTTATTTTAATGAAGCCGGGGGGGGGGGGATATTTAAATCCCCACTTCATTGACTATGTCGGGTAGACTATTTTACATGCCTCTGTCGGCATGTAGTTTAGATATACCCAAAGGTGCTTGCTTGGGAGACAGGCAGGAGAGCGGATTTCATGACCAGGATGGAAAAGGAAGGGGAGATATGAAGGGAAATGAGTTCATATTGCATTTGAATCGTCAGCAAAGTTCACTCTAAGCTGTGCAGCAGCATGGCACTGCAGCTGCTTAATGAGCCCCGCCCAGCCAGTGGCTCAGAACTAGGACATGAAACTGCCTAGCTGGGGGAGGGGAACTTCTCCCTCAGTGACAGCAGCAGCTCCCTGCTAAGGACAGAGCAGCAAGTCTCTCCCGCTGGCTAGGAGGGGCTCATTAAGCAGCTGTGGTGCCGTGCTTCCACGCAGTTTAGAAGTAATCTTGTTTGGCAGCAGGATGTCTAGGGATAGATGTCAGAAAAATTCAGAGATGTAAGACTGAAGTGAAAGACAAGTCTGGAAAGGGCCGCGCATAGAGAGATGCAGGACCTGGTGCAGCCTCCCCCAGCCTGCCCCAGGCGTGGGACCTGGGGCAGGTCCATTCCCACCCACCTCTTTCAGCTCCTGCTCCCCACCCTGCCCAACACCACCTCTTCCCCCTGCTCCACCCTTTTCCCAACTCTTTCTGTCCCTGCTGCCCCATCCCATCCTCTTGTACTCCTTCCCTGAGGCCCTCTCCCTGGAGCTATGTGACCTGGGGATTACCGGGGGGGAGCTCGGAAAGCAGAGTAAACTGGCAGCCTGCTCCTCTTCACTGCCCTCTCCCAGCCAGGGCACTCAATGTCAGCATAGTGTCAGGAAGCGGAGCACCCCAGCCCACTCCCCCGAGCCCTGCATCACTTGGGGGAGCAGAGTGCAACAGGCTGGGGCCAGGGCACTCTGCTTCCCCTGCCGCAGTGAGTGGTGATGGTGCCACTCTCCACCAGCTCCTCCCACCTTAAGTAATCCTGTAGGCTGTTCTGGGACCCATGGGATCCCATCTGTATAGAGGACAATCCCATCCATAGGATGGTTGGATGTGGCTTTGGGGAATCACTGCGCGGCAGCAGCAGTCAGCCGCCCCTCCCCCCACGCTCCCCGCGACAGCAGGAGCCATGGGGAAGCAGAGTACAGCAGAGCGAGCACGCCCACCAAGTGCACTCTGCTCCATGGCTCCTGCAGCTACAGGAAGTGCAGAAGGGCCTGACTGCTGCTGCCTCCTTATGCCATGCACACCCCTCCCCCACAATCCCCAAAGCAGCATCCTTAGGGACAGGGTGCCATGTGGGGGGGAGAGACTGGGTCAATGACAGGAAGGGGTGGGTTTGGGGACAGTAAAGACAGCCCCTGCGGCCCTAACCTCCCTCCCCCATTGCACCCTGTCCCCAACAAATGCCACTTCGGGGATTACCACGGGGGAGGGCTGGTGCCATGTGGCAGCAGTGATCACATAATCCCATTTCTGCCACTTCTTCCTGCTGCGGCAGGAGCCAAAGGGAAGAGGAGCAAGTGAGCCCGCTGACAACTGAACCAGTTGAGGATGGTCCACAGGCCGAGAGTTTGAGATCTCTGGTGTAAAGAAAGAGGAGGATGGGGGTCACAATCCAAGTCTCAGGGACACCAGAGGAAGATAGGAAGATAGGTTCATATCGTCAAAATGCTAAGTGACCTGGGCTCAGAATAGTTGGGACATCCAAAGCTTTAAGATGAGAACTGTGGTCAACAATTTTGGTCTTCAAGCAAAATGGAATTTTCTGTCGTAAGGATAAAACTCCTTTATAAAGGGAGGGAGCTTTCTTAGGGTATGTCTACACTGCATGGCTATTTCACAATACCAGAGGATACCAGAGGTATCCTGAAATAGCTACTCTGTGTCTACACAAGCTGCCCGTTATTTCTAAATATTTTTTGAAATAATGGGCGCGTGCTGTTTCCCCATCCCAATAAATCTTGTTGCATGAGAGCTAAGGGATGGCTCAAAATAGCGCATTATTGAAAAATTTGGTGCTGTGTAGACATGCCAAATTTCAAATTTCAAAATAGATTCAAAATAAGATACGCAAATTGGGTATCTTATTTTGAGTTTAGGGTACTGTGTAGCTGCAGCCTGAGGAGCCAAGACAAGATACCCAAAAGAACTATGGACCAATACAAACCTCACCTCCTATCCACGTGCCAAGTGGCCTGCTTTGTTTAGGATATACACACTCAGTGTGGTTGTTAAAAACCTTAAAAAAAAACCCTCCACAAAAACATGTACCACTGCCTTTTGTAAGAGGATGGAGAGTATGAAGGAACTACAGATGACAGGTGCTCATCCTGATGCTTAATGCACTACTGGAAGGCGGTCAGATATTAAAATAATGAAGGAGGTATAAGAACCTATATGGAACTGATTAAATAGGGAAAGTCACCCACAAGAAAGTCACTGAAAAGTCAGGAAGGAGTGAATACTAAAGAGAATGAAGTGACTGACAGTATTGAATCCAGCAAACTGATTGGAAGGTCAGAGAGAAAAAAACAGGAAGTCATCACCGTACATTGGACAAACATCTCAGACACTTCGCCAAAGGATTAATGCCCACAAAACAGATATCAGACAAGCTCACAAAGAGAAAACAGTTTCTTGCCACTTTAACCAGAAAGGACACTCTCTAAATGACTTAGCCACCTGCATTCTGCTACAAAGACCTTTTACATCTGCACTTGAAAGGGAATCCTCTGAACTGTCATTCATGTTAAAATTCGACACTTACCAACAAGGACTTAACAAGTCTTTGAACTTTCTCACCCATTACCAAGACAGTTTCCCCAATTATCACCTGTAATACCATTAACTCACAAACATCCCACTCTCCCTACCTTTAATATCAGCAATTCACAGACACTTACCTTCCTTCCTCCCCCTTCCCACCCCCCCGCATCCCCCTTCTGTTCTGCAATGTGATTTGTCCTTTTCATATTTGTTCATTTTTTTTAAATTGTATCCTTTGGTATATATGGTTGTGACTACTTTCTTCCACTATTTGATCTGAGGAAGTGGGTCTGGCCCACGAAAGCTCATCATCTAATAAACCATCTTGTTAGTCTTTAAAGTGCTACATTGTCCTGCATTTTGCTTCAACTACCCCAGACTAACACGGCTACATTTCTATCACTATCACCGTAGATGTGAGTGACAGCAGCTTCAGAGAATGTGATTAGAATATATAGTGCCCGCTCCTTTGTATTTGTCTCCATAAAGTATTTTGAGATGCAGGTTTTCGTGAAAGTTTATATATCAAAATAAGGTCCCAACCATTACTTGGAATTAGTCATATTAGTCAAGGCTTACAGCCTTAAAATTGTGTTATAATGAATTCTACTCTGGACTTCCACCTACCTTCTGTTGCTCTGGATGGATCCAGTCAATCACCAACAATAATAGTGGTACTACTTACTTACTTTGTTCTAGGTGGTTTTAATCCTTTCCTGCACCTCCTCCTCGTGATGTAACATCATGGCTTGTCAATACAATGTGATGCATCAATACATGCTGCATTGTTGTGACAAATGACTTGATGTCTCACAGGACCATGGTAAATAAATGACAACCCTAGCAGATAGCACAAGGTGTACTTTCATTATGCACACATTTGGATGGTGGATAAAATTTAATCAGAATTTTATGCCTTGCAATGAAGCTAGGTTGACAATATTGTACAATAAAAACTGTAGTTTAGAATCTGACCTGGCTCCCATCAAACTCATTGGTAAAACTCCCGGGCTATGTCTACACTCGCGGCTTCTTGCGCAAGTAATATGCAAATGAGGCTAAGCATGGAATATCACTAAGCCTCATTTGCATACCTAATGAGCCACCATTTTTTTCAGAAGAGGCTCTTGCGCAAGAAGGAGCGTCTACACTGCCCCTTCTTGCGCAAGAAAAACCCTCTTGCGCAATGCCGTTATACCTATTACTTTTCAGGAAGAACGGCATTGCGCAAGAGGGTTTTTCTTGTGCAAGAAGGGGCAGTGTAGACACTCCTTCTTGCGCAAGAGCCTCTTCTGAAAAAAATGGTGGCTCATTAGGTATGCAAATGAGGCTCAGCGATATTCCACGCTTAGCCTCATTTGCATATTACTTGCACAAGAGTGTAGACATAGCCCCATTGTCTTCAAATGGATGCAGAATCAGGGCCTAATGTGCAATTTATTCATATATTAATATGATTGTAATTATATTAATATCAAAAAGAGGAATACCTTGCATGCAGTTTATTAAAAAGCAAAGATAATTACGTCTTTAGAACATAACAGATGTATGCAATAGAAATAGATCAGTGGCATGACAGCAAATTTAGATATATTGTGCACCATATGAAAACAGAAAACTGTTGGCCTGAGCCAACTTACATTTATGTCAGTGTAAACCACGATTAACTCCATTGAAGTTAATGAGGACACAACAGAATAAAATCAGCATGAGATCAGAATCAAAACCTGTGACTGTATAATGTAACTAAATGTATTTCCATTCAGACATTGGTTAGTCTGGCAACAATGTGGAAGAGAATCAGATTGATTCTATGATGTCTTGGAGTGGAAACATCCACCTTGAAGAACTTTTTACTTTGACTCTCTGAAAGTAAAAAAGTAGAGTCGAGTGATCTATGCACCATGAATAATTTATTAATTTAGCTGTCTTATTCCTTGTGAATTATCTGTGATCAGGTCATGATTTCTGCACATTTATTTGTATTATCCTAATGATGTGTAAAAGCAAATGTTAGCCTATAGATTGTTTGCATAATAATTGCTAGGAGTGTTTGCTATTCATCTAAAAAACCAACCAAACAATTTGGCCCAATTGGCAGCGAGAGGCCAAGAACAGTAGGGTGTTCAGGTGTACTGGCTGAGGCTGATGTGCACTGGCAGAGTTCTTGTCTGAAGCTCCTATAAGTACTTGCCTACATTATGCCTAGCTTTAGTCCATATTCGGGGCCTTCATCTTCATGAGCAGAGAATTCCTCCCACCATTTTCTCTGTATATATAAAAAAAAGATTTTACTGAGGGATGACAGAGTGACATCATCAGGCCACTCTGCATCCCACCTGCCTCTCTCCCGTGCCTTTCCCCAGTGCTTGGCTGCTGTGCAGTGTCTGGGGAGGTCCCAGAGCGGCAGCCGGGATCCACACGGCCTTTCCTGTTCCTTCATCCCTGGTGCTGTGGGAGGGAGAGCCGAAGCTGGAAGCTGTGTGACTTTTTGCCTCCCTGCTGCTCCAGTAAGTGGGGAGAGGGGGGACCACAAGCCGCGGGGCCCCTGAAGCCACATGACCACTTCCCTCCCCACTCCGTGGTGATCTGGGGAAAGGGGGCGGAAGCTGCGATCCTCTCCCGTCCCCTGCCCCCTTCACATGCCACCTAGGTTGGGGGGGAGAGCAATGGCTAGGGGGCAAGAAAGAGCCAGGGTGAGTTAGGGGGGAGAAGGGGCAATAAAGGGTTGTGGGGGGGGCCCAGAAAGGACCAGTGGGACAGAAAGAGCAGGTTGGGTGGGGGGTGCGGAGGCCAGAAAGACCTGAGGCAGGCCCCAGGGCAGAAAGAGCTAGGGGCAGGCCTGCCCTGGCGGCTAGGAGCTGGAGCAGCGCAGCCTTCCCCTTTTCCTCTCCCCAGTGCTTGGAGGGGGAAGGGAGAGGGAAGGGAGCTGCATGGCCTCCTCTCTCCTCCTCCCTGATTCTCTGGGGTGTGGAACAGGAGCCACACAGCCTTCCCCCCCACCCCGCTGCTTTGGGGAAGTGGGAATGGGGTTGATGAGTGTAGCAAGAGCGCAGCCCCCTAATTTTCATAGAATCTAATGTACATACAGCATTGACAGTGGTGTCATTATTTCTCATGCCTGACTTCAACACCACTTCACTGGTGGAAAGTAAATACATCACAATCCTTATCCAGATGTATTAGCTGCCTAGCAACTGGCTTCCAAGGAAAAAAACAGGAGGTCAGGATAAATGCTTCCATTATTTTGATCCTTTAGGATCGAACCTTAAACGATGCAACATGGTCTAGTAGAGGGAGCATGCAATGTTTGTGTATCTGACTAAACCCTACTTTCTGTATTCTCTTGATGTCAGTGGGCCTACTTGTGTAAGACTTTTCCCATAAGCTGACAGCTTTCTTTGATAGAGTAACAGGCCTTGTGGATGTGGGGGAAAGAGGCACATTTGTGGTATATTTAGACTTTAGTAAGGCACTTGATGCAGTCTCGCATGGCCTTCTCATTAATAAACAAGGCAAATACAACCCAATTTAGGGGGAGTTGGATGGTGGGTAAATAATTGATTGATTAGCCCTTCCCAGAGAGCTAGGGGCAGAGGACCGTTTTGCAGGGCCCCGGGCAGCATAACTCCGCGGGGGCCCCCTTTGCCACAATGCATGCGCGGGGCATTTTTAAGCACGGGGCCCGGGGCGGCCACCCCGTTTGCCCTGCCCTATATCCGCCCCTGCAGAGAGCAGTTATCAATGGTTCACAGTCATGCTGTTAAGGTGAAACTAGAGATGTTAAAAAAGCAGTTAATTAGGTAACTGTAACCTGGCAAATATCTTAGCAGTTACACACTGAGGGCTCTGCAGCATAAAGTTTATCTTGCAGAGCCCACAGTGAAGCTGGTTCCCTGGGAGAGAGGCCCATATCCAGTGCACACTGGGAATATAAGTTTTATACCACAGAGTTTGCAGCATGTCATGGCATCCAGCTCCCTGGGAGCCAGTGTGCGCCAGGACCTAGTTCTGCTCCCGGATACACAGCCAGAAGTATGCGGTGGCAGTGGCTCCCCAGGAGCAGGGCCAGGAGCTGGCATGTAATCCTTATGGTAACTGATAAACTTACGCTTATTGGTTAACTGTTTAAATGGTTAAACTTACATCCCTAGACATAACCAGTGGGGTTCTGCAGGGATCCGTTCTGGGATCAGTTCTGTTCAACATCTTCATCAATTATTATTTATAATATAGCACAGAGAGTACATATATAGAATTTGCAAATAATACAAAGCTGGGAGGGATTGCAAGTGCTTTTGCAGCTAGGATTATAATTAATAATTATCTGGACAAACCAGAGAAATGGTGTCAGGTAAATAGGATGAAATTCAATAAGGACAGATACAAAGTATTCCACTTAGGAAGGAACAATCAGTTGCACACATACAAAATGGGAAATGATTACCTAGGAAGGAATACCACAGAAAGGAATCTAGGAGTCGTAGTGGACCATAAACTAAATATGAGTCAACAGTGTGATACTATTGCAAAAAAAGCAAATGTCATCTTGGGATATATTAGGATAGTACTAGTTGACTATTGGATAAACACACTAGTCAACTAGTCGGTTCCCGCTCCCCCCCCCCCCAGCTTGCTGCCTCTATCAAAAAGAGGCAGCAAGGGGAGGGGAAGAGGAGGAGTGCTTCAAAACTGCAGTGCCACGTAGAGCCCGGGGTCAGATCCTAGGCTCCACACGGTGCTGCCACCTTGAAATGCTGCGTGGACAGCGTGTGTTGTTTCAAAGCGGCAGCACCACGTGGAGCCCAGAGTCTGCTGCTTTGAAATGCCACACATTCAGTCTGGGTCTCCAACTGGCCCCAGGCTGCAGCAGCGCCACGTGGAGCCTGGGGTCAGTAGGGGGGACTTCTCTGCTGACCCTGTGCTCCATGAGATACTGCCACTTTAAAATCACCGCCTGGAGCCTGATGCTGGGCTCTCCACGGTATCAGTACCACATGGTGCCCAGGGTCAGCTGGGGACTCAGAGTCCCCAACTGATCCGAGGCTCCTTGCAGTGCTGCTGCTTTGAAATGCCACAGGGAGCACAGGTGAAGATGCCCTTATCGACTAATCAGATAGTCAATGCAAATTGCATCAACTTCGATTATCCCATTAATCTAAATTTAAAATCCCTAGGCTATATTAACAGGAGTGTTGAAAGCAGGACACAAGAAATATTTCTTCCACTCTTTGCAGCGCTGATTAGGCCTCAGCTGAAGTATTATGTCCAGTTTTGGGCACCACATTTCAGTAAAGATGTGGACAAATTGGAAAAAATCCAGAGAACAACAAAAATGATTAAAGGTACAGAAAACATGACCTATGTGGAAGATTGAAAGAACTGAGTTTGTTTAGTCTGTAAAAGAGAGGACATAACAGCTTTTAAAGACATGAAAGATTGTTACAAGAAGGAGGGAGAAAAATTATTCTCTTTAATCTCTGATGATAGGACAAGAAGCATTATGGTATCGTGCAGAACAGAATTTATCTTACTGTCTGTGGCGGTGTTTGCCCACCCCATCACATGAGTATGGCTATTCCGACATGTGGGCGCCGTACTTGATTGGTCACCAGACTCTCAGCCCACTCGCTAGTCCATAACTCCCTTGCCCTGTGCAGGACTCAGTCCACTAGTAGTCTGCTCCACGGGGCTAACGCTCTGTTAGTCACAATCAATAGATGTCCTTGACCCCAGGGTACTAGGGAGTAATGGGCAGAGTCGAGAAGTGCCCCTGTTTGTAGGGCAGTAAGGCCTAGTGGCCAGAGTCAGTGAGTCAGGGTTTCACCCCGGGTTAGAGAACCCTGGCCCATCCTGCTCCACCAGGTCCCGACCCAGGGCCCTATGAGCGTAGGAGTTGCCTACCACTCTCTCTCGGTGGGGACTCCTGCCGTAACAAACCGAGGATACCTGGGTGGGAGGAACAGCTCCTGCACCCTCCCTGGGTCGCTTCCTACTGGGCCGTTGTATCTCCCTGTTCCCTGGTGGTGGTTTCTTCCTGAATCTCCATAAGGGTTGAGCAGGTGCTGCCTCTCGGCCTTTCAGCTCCCTCTATCTGGACCACAGTCTGTAACAACACTAGAGCTCTATCTAGGGATCCTTCCCTTTGCTGGCCAGCCCAAACTGAGCTGCTCTCTGGCCTTTTATACTGTCCCAGCACTTGGAGCATGCCAAGTCTGCTTGAAGGGGAGGGACTTCCTCTGCTCAGAGGGTTTTCACCCCTCCCCTTCTAGTGCAGGGTCTGCCCACCCCCGCACACTGTCTTTATGCTTCCCACTCCTTGGTTTTTCCTTTGTGGGTCCTTCCTTTATCCCATGTTACGCAAGTATGACTTGTCTATCACATGGATTAGAGCTTTTAAATAGCACAAACTTAGTTTCTGGGACACAGCTATGACTCAGGAGAATAACTTTTCATAAGCTATACAGAGTTTTTTCTTTTGGTTTGTTGGAATTAATTCCAGCAGAGCAGTGAAGCACTATTGTCTGTTCTGTTTAGTGTGCACCTTTCATTATAATATCTAGGCACAGTCACAAATTTAAAAGGCCAACATTTCCTGTTTGGAAACAAACCATATTCTCCACTCCACAATTAAAGGCATTTTGTTATTGCTAAATATTTATATTGCAGTGATGCCCTGAGGTTCCAGCCAGGATTATGGCTCATTGTGCTTGGTGCACTGCAAAGTACAAAATAAAAGACAGTCCCTGCCTTCAAGGAGTTTACAGTCGGCCTACATCCAGAAATTAAGTGGTTACTCGCCAGAAGCAATATTGCCAAAATAATTTTGCAGCCTTTTTTTTTTTGGTTAGACGGAAAGTCAAAGGAAATTGATATTACCTCAGGTGCTGTCAGCAACAAGTTTTACAACTGAGGGGCCTCTGTTGAGACTGCCTGGCCCTGAGATACCAGACTGACCATCCACGGTCAGCAGGATGGACAACGTTAAAAATGAAAACAGACAGCAAAAAAAGTACTCTTTCAAGCTCCTCCCACATACATTACTTACAGCTGAAAAAGGATGAGCCAGTTGTTGGAGCACTAACTAAAACCACAGGAGATCCAGGTTGAATTCCTGCTCCAATACAAATATCTTGTGTGTCCCTGGGCAAGTTACTCAATTCCCCCTCTACAAAAGGAGGATAAAAGCACTGCCCTCCCTTACAGAGGTGTTTTGAGGGTAAATACATTAAAAGTTGTGAGCGGTACAGGCGCCACACACAATACTGTAACGATCCTGCTAGCTCATAATAGGACACTTTTCTAATCCCAGGTTTAACAGTGAGCCTGCAGAGTACAGGAATGGGAAGTAAGTCCAGGCTCAGTAGAGGCTGGATTAGAGCAGGAGCATTGGTCAGAGACAGTAGCCTGGAAGTTTGCCGTGGTGAGGAAGCTGGAGAGCATGCAGCCTTAGAAATTAGGCTGGAGGGTCTGAGAACAGCTAGACAGATCAGCTAGACCTACTGCTGGCAGGGTGCAGAGGTAGCCTTAGCAGGAAGGCCCAGGGGTGAAGCCAGAACGCTATCAAAGGGTTAGAGTGAGACTTTTATGTTATTTTCACACGGCTGGCCTGGACTGCCCATAGGGACTGGATTGGGAATTTCTGGGTTCCTTTTTGGAAGCAAGCGAGCCTGGAATATTCACATCTTTTATTTGTGGCAGCCCTAGCAAAGAATCTGCCCTTGTACAAAGTGGGAGTGCCCTAAGTAGATTCTCAAGGGCCGGAGGCTGAAGAGCCTAATGCTTGGAGTACATGCTGCACTTGTCCGTGAGCATGTGGTGTACTTAGGCCACTCACTGCCAGACACCTAGGGACTGGTGTAGCACAGCACTCACAGTAATGCCTGCAGTGGGGTCAGGTCCAACAGACTGGGCAGATATTCGCAGTATGATCACATGTCATGGAGTCCTCAGGCTCTGTTCTCTCTCTGAGGCTGGTAAATGATTCCATGTACTCACCCCAGGCAAATATATAACATACCCATAAATCTCATCAGTAGCCACAGATGAGAGAGCACTGAATGTTTCCTTCCAGCTTCTCACTGCTTTTGCTTCCTACGTTACCTCCTGTAATTGATCTGTCACGGGGCCATTGGGAAGACCTGAGTTGGGCTGTGGCTGGACAAGGCAATTCAGGTGGCGCTCCCCTCTAGTACTGACCTGCTGGTTTGTGGCCCAGGATGTTGACCCCCAAGCTTCCTTAAACTCTGCCCCACCTCTTCCCACACTGTTTCCACCACTCCCCAGCCCTTTCCCACTTCCACCCTGCCTCTGCTTCTCTCCCTCCCCTCATGAACAGCTGAAAAGGTTCAGAAAAAGGCAACAAAAATGATTAGGGGTTTGGAACAGGTCACATATGAAGAGAGATTAAAAAGACTTGGACTTTTCAGCTTAGAAAAGAGGAGACTGAGGAGGGATATGATAGAAGTCTATAAAATCATGACTGGCATGGGAAAAGTGAATAAGGAAAAGTTATTTACTTACTCCCACAATAAAAGAACTAGGGGTCACCAAATGAAATTAATAGGCAGCAGATTTTAAACAAAAAAAAGGAAGTTTTTCTTCACTCAGCACACAGTCAACCTGTGGAACTCCTTGCCAGAGGATGTGGTGAAAGCTAGAACTTTAACAGGGTTCAAAAAAGAGCTAGATAGATTCATGGAGGTTACGTCTATCAATGACTATTAGCCAGGATGGGTAGAAATGGTGTCCCTAGCCTCGGTTTCTCTGGAGGTAGGTGACAAGGGAAGGATCATGTGAGGATTACCTGCTGTGATCCCTTCCTTAGGGGCATCCACTAGAGGCCACTGTCAGCAGACAGGATACTGGGCTAGATGGACCTTGGTCTGACCCAGTCTGGCCGTTCTTATATTCTTATGATTACAGGAGGCAGAAGATGCTGGGAGGGAGCAGGAAGAGCAGTTCCACAGGGCTGCTGATGGGTGCTGAAAACCCACTATTTTTTTCTCTGCAGCTGGAACAAGTCAATGCCTATGCCCAGGGGGGCAATAGACTTGCCAGGACCATGGGAGCAGTGGAGGAGGGAGAGGCTCAATGTACCCAGAAGTGGTGGGACCTCGAGTGGAAGACATGGGGGTGGGGCAGTCAACCCTGGGTGCTATCCGGGGCACACTGTGCTGTGCTCTTCATGGTGCTCTCAGAGCTGCCCTGAGTACACCATCCAGTTCTCTGGTTGTGATGTAAAGGGCCCAGGACTCCAGCTGCTGTTGCCACAGTAACAGCAGTGGTCAGGAGTCCTGAGTCTTTCTGAATCACCAGGCACTGAGGCAAGTGCCTCCTTTGTGTCTCTCCCTCTCCCTCACCCTGTCAGTGAGCCTGCCTATGCCATAATAACGTATTAGGGAAGTTCACTAAACTAGGCACAGTCCAAAGGAACAAGAGACCTGACGCCTGAGGACCAGTAAGTAGGAGAGGCAGACAGAAGCCCAGGGGGGTTATCAGGAAGGTAAAAGCGCAATTGGGATTGCAACTAGCAAAGGATGTGAAGGATAACAAGAAAGGTTTCTACAGGCATGTTAACAAGAAGAAGGTGATCAGAGAGAGTGTGGGGCCCCTACTGGATGAAGGGGGTAACCTAGTGACAGATGATGTGGGGAAAGCTGAAGTACTCAATGCTTTCTTTGCCTCTGTATTCACGGACAAGGTGGGCTCCCGGACTAATGAGCTAAGTGACGCAAGATGGGATGAAGATGGACAGCCCTTGGTGGGTAAAGAACAGGTTAGGAGCTATTTAGAAAAGCTAAACGTACACAAATCCATGGGTCCGGGCTTAATGCATCCGAGGGTACTGAGGGAGTTGGCAAATGTCATTGAGGAGCCTTTGGCCATTATCTTTGAAAAGTCGTGGAGATCGGGAGAGATCCCAGATGATTGGGAAAAGGCAAACGTAGTGCCCATCTTCAAAAAAGGGAAGACGGACGATCCAGGGAACTATAGGCCAGTCAGGCTTACCTCAGTTCCTGGAAAAATCATGAAAAGGATCCTTAAGGAATCCATTTTGAGGCACTTGGAAGAGAGGAAAATGATTAGGAATAGTCAGCATGGATTCACAAAGGGCAAGTCATGTCTGACCAATCTGATTAGCTTCTATGATGAGGTAACTGGCTCTGTGGACATGGGAAAGTCAGTGGATGTGATATACCTTGACTTTAGCAAGGCTTTTGATAAGGTCTCCCACAATATTCTTGCCAGCAAGTTAAAGGAATGTGGATTGGATAAATGGACGGTAAGATGGATAGAAAGATGGCTAGAAGGCCGGGCCCAGCGGGTAGCAATCAACAGCTTGATGTCAGGATGGCGGTCAGTTTCTAGCGGAGTGCCCCAAGGTTCGGTTCTAGGATCAGTTTTGTTCAATATCTTTATTAATGACCTGGACAAGGGGATGGATTGCACCCTTGGCAAGTTTGCAGATGACACTAAGCTATGGGGAGAGGTAGATACACTTGAGGGCAGAGATAGGGTCCAGAGTGACTTAGACAAATTGGAGGATTGGGCCACAAGAAATCTGATGAGGTTCAATAAGGACAAGTGCAGAGTCCTGCACTTGGGACGGAAGAATCCCAAGCATTGTTACAGGCTGGGGACCAACCAGCTAAATAGTAGTTCTGCAGAAAAGGACCTGGGGGCTATAGTGGATGAGAAGCTGGATATGAGTCAACAGTGTGTCTTTGTAGCCAAGACGGCTAATGGCATATTAGGGTGCATTAGGAGGAGCATTCCCAGCAGATCCAGAGAAGTGATTATTCCTCTTTATTTGGCTCTGGTGAGGCCACATCTGGAGTATTGTGTCCAGTTCTGGCCCCCCCCCCCCCCACTACAAAAAGGATGTGGACGCATTGGAGAGGGTCCAGCAGAGGGCAACCAAAATGATTAGGGGCTGGAGCATATGACCTATGAGGAGAGGCTGAGGGACTTGGGTCTGTTTAGTCTGCAGAAGCAAAGAGTGAGGGGGGATTTGATAGCAGCCTTCAACTTCCCTAAGGGAGGTTCCAAAGAGGATGGAGAGAGGCTGTTCTCAGTAGTGACAGATGGCAGAACAAGGAGCAATGGTCTCAAGTTGTGGTGGGAGAGGTCCAAGTTCGATATTAGGAAAAACTATTTCCTAAGTGGTGAAGCACTGGAATGGGTTACCTAGGGAAGCAGTGGAGTCTCCATCTCTAGAGGTGTTTAAGTCTCGGCTTGACAAAGCCCTGGCTGGGTTGATTTAGTTGGGATTGGTCCTGCCTAGAGCAGGGGGCTGGACTTGATGACCTTCTGAGGTCTCTTCCAGCTCTATGGTTCTATGATTCTATGTGCAAGTCATACATTCTGCTTGCAGTTCTAAAGTACACTGCATTGATCCTCCCCATTGCTGGCAGTGGAGAGTTAGTGAGTTACCCTGCAGGCTAGACTTCTCTGGTAGAACTGAATAGAGTGCATACTGCTGCTGTGTTTGCAGTTCAGTACATTTTTGTTGTTGTGGTTGCTTGCCCTGTTGCTTGTTTTCAAATACACATGTTAGCATGCTGCAAAATAACAGAATACTGAGGCACTGGTGCTAGCATACTCACTGTGACTTCCTTAGTTTCCCGGGTTCCACTGGTCAGTGGAGAATTTAGATTTTTAATAATCCAGAGCCTGGCTACTCTCTTAACACTACATATACATTGTCAGAAGACTAGGGGTATGTCTACACTTGCACCCTAGTTCAAACTAGGGATTCAAATGTAGGCATTCGAAATAGTCAGTGAAGCAGGGATTTAAATATCCCACACTTCATTATTATGATCTCGCCAGCAAGTTACTCCGATCAACAGCTGCTGTGATAGTGAAAGTATGCGCTGGGACGCGTTACTTTGAACCAAACCCCTTGGTTCAAACTAACATTACTCATTTTTTGAGGAGTAATTTTAGTTTGAACCAAGGGGTTTGGTTCGAACTAATGCGTCGCGGTGCACACTTTCACTTTCACAGCAGCTGTTGATCGGAGTAACGTGCTGGCGAGACCATGCTAATGAAGCACGGGATATTTAAATCCCCGCTTCATTGACTATTTCGAATGCCTACATTTGCATCTGTAGTTCGAACTAGGGTGCAAGTGTAGACATACCCTAGGAGCGGCATATGATTTGCACAAAGGGCTCTGCCTATGGTGTATGAACTGTTTACCAAAGAGGGTCATAATGTATGGCGTGTCCTGATGGTTTGTGAGCAATGGTGGCCTGAGCACCCATTCCATCAACACTTAAAGCAGTGTGAGGGCTGCTCTAAATTACACTCTTTAGCCCCTTCTGCTTTGTTGGGAGGATAGCAGAGAGTATCAGAGCAATGGGAGACAAAGCCAGTCACACAAGCCTTAATTACTGCTCTAAGGAAGGATCATCTAGAGCATACTGGAATTTACAGAAGCTCAGATCCCCTTCTACAACAGCCATATCCTTTAGGGATGTAAGCGATTAGTCGACTATACAATAAGAAAAAGTTTATTGGATAGTTGACTAGTCCCTCGACTAGATGCTTCCCTCTCCTTGCTGCCTCTATCAGAGGCAACAATGTGGGGAAGCAGGAGTTAGTGCTCGGGGGAGCTGGCTTAAAGCAGGTTCCCCCCAAAACCATCTCCACAGGGAGCAGGGGGGTAGCAGGGACCAGGCACGAGCTGGGAATAAGTTGATTCCTGGCTTGTGCCCAGTCCCAGATGCTGCGCTTCTGCTTTTAAAATGTATTAAGAGCCTACCATCTCTTAATACATTTAAAAGTCAGAAGGCGGGGGAGATCCAGAACAAGCCTAGACAGCTGATTTCTACTCGTGCTGGGTCCTGCCCACAGTGCTTTAGCCTTTTTAATGTATTAAGAGCCATCAGGAAGGCTCTTAATATATTTCAAAGGCTAAAGTGCAGCAGGGGGGACCCATCGGGAGCTGGGGCAGCTGATTCCCAGCTCACGCAGAGTTCCCCCTGCTGCGCACCAGCCTTTTAAATACATTTAGAAGGCTGGTGCACAGTGGGAGGGGGGACCCTGCGTGAGTCAGGAATCAGCTGTCCTGTGCTCGCACTGGGTCTCTCCTGCAGTGCTTTAGCCTTTGAAATGTATTAAGAGCCGACAGGCTTTTAATATATTTAAAAGACAAAGCCGCAGTGGGGTTAGCTCCCGGGGCAGTAGCTAACCTCGCTGCGGCTCCCCTGCTTATCGACTAATCAACTAGTCGATAGAAAATCCATCGACTAGTTGATTAACCTAAATTTAACATCCCTAATATTCTTTCCAAGGTATTTGGTAAGTCAATGGCCAAGTTGTGAACAGAATCCAGATCTCCTGACTTCCAGACAAACTGTAGCTGCATCAATATATAATAAATGAATGATCAGTAAAAGTAAACTCCACTGTAGTTGCTAAGGAACATTAGTCACAAGGATATCTTCATCTATATGTAAATAATTAAAAATGTCCCTTCAGAATTACTGCTTCTGCCAGCTCTTGTTTAAATCAGACAACAGTTTTTTTCCTTACTTTTCTCAAACCAGTGCATCCCAGCTATGAGACGATTTACCAGGACATCCTCATGCTTGCTATAATTCTCTTGTCTTCAAAGCAGCACACACAAGGGATGAATTGAGACCATCATTTCCAGCTAAGCCTAGCCCGTTGCATTGCATTACATAATGTGTGAAAATACCAGTGCAGCTGGTCTGGCATGTCATGGCTGCAAAAGGAAATTAAAGTAGATAAGACATAAAACACAAAGACCCAATGTTTGGCACAGTGGATGGATTTCTGACAAGCTCTCTGCACTGTGGCATTACCAGTCAATTCACTGCTAGTGATGGGTAATCCCAGCTACTTGGACCACGATGTTAAAATGTAGTTTTCTAAACATCGAAAAGGGAAATTGAATTAAAAAAAAACAAATGTATTTGTTGTAAGAGAACATAGTTAAATTCTACACATAGAGCCAAATTCAGAAGTGACAAATGGCAGAGTAAGTTCTGTAAGAAAGCCAGTGGGCTTGGCATGTACTGAGTGGATGTAGTTTATACACAAATGGGGCAGAAGGTCTGGGTTATATCAGCAAAGGAATTTTTTGGAAGGTGTAAGATGTACATGTGGGAAACCAGCTTTTACATCTGTTCTCCCATTAGCAGCTTTTCCTCCTACTGTCCACTTATTCAATGACAAATGGTGGTGTAAATTATATCACTTTACATTGATTTAGTAAGGAGGTGTAATTTATATGGTGAGGGAATAGGCAGACCAGGCTGTAACAGGAAAAAGCTCACAAAATAAAACCCGTTTCCTTCTTTGCACAGCTTGATCTTACATTTTGTAGTCTCTTGTTGGTAGTATTCCTGCTACAGCCTTGCCTTCCTTCTTCCCCCATAGCACCTACTTACACTCATGTGTACCAATTTGTATGGAGTTAGCAACACATCATGGTAACTGTAGGCCACTTTTGTCTCTACAAGGAAATTGTAGCTATTTAACTAAATTCCTTACTGACATCAGCTAACTCAATAGAAGACACCCAAATCAAAATGGCTGTGTCTAGACTGGTAAGTTTTTCCGCAAAAGCAGCTGCTTTTGCGGAAAAACTTGCCAGCTGTCTACACTGGCCGCTTGAATTTCCACAAGAACACTGACGATCTCATGTAAGATATCAGTGCTTCTTGCGGAAATACGATGCTGCTCCTGTTCGGACAAAAGTCCTTTTGCACAAAAGGGCCAGTGTAGAAAGCTCAGATTTGTTTTGCGCAAAAAAGCCCTGACGGCAAAAATGGCGATCGGGGCTTTCTTGCGCAAAACCGCTTCTAGATTGGCACGGATGCTTTTCTGCAAAAAGTACTTTTGCAGAAAAGCGTCCATGCCAATCTAGACGCTCTTTTCCGCAAATGCTTTTAACGGAAAACTTTTCTGTTAAAAGCATTTGCGGAAAATCATGCCAGTCTAGATGTAGCCAATAAGTTTATGACTCCATACAGAGATTGCATCAATTTAACTAAACTGGTTTCTAAATCAAGCTAGTTAAATTAGTACAGCTCTCAACTAGACAGAATTTTGAGTGTGTGCTTTGTGAAGCAGGAACTGGGACTTTATGTATTACATGAAGCAAATAATGAAAGTTTAATTTCACTCAGAACTGTCTCGCAGCTTTTTTTTAATCTCTAGTTGAAGGATTTTACAAAAAAGGCTGGGGCCAACTTATCAGAAGGGGCAAGTGATACATTTAAGAATGAAAAACACTTCAGAAAGGAAGAGAAAATTGCAGTTATTCCTTGTACAGTGCCCCAAGGAAGGAAATGTAGCTGCTTAATAAAGTAGAAGGTGTTGAATTAGATAATCGTATTTTTTCTTGTCTCTTGAAAATATAGCACTAAAGCCACTTTCTTCCATTTTAAAGGAAGATTGAACTGAATTTATAAGGTCAGAAACTGCCTTAATTTTACACAGGTTGTTCTCCATGTAATGGGCATTTTGTGAGAGGTGCAAGGTCAGTAAGTAGTCCTTCATTTGTGTACTCATTACCTGTGTGGCTGGAATTTGTCATTAGTACTGACAGACTTTTTTTGTTGAGTTACAAATTTATTTGATACAGCGAGCTTGTGTCTCATGTGATTGGCCAATCCAAGGACAGAAATGGCCGTAGGCATAAATTAGAGCAGCCCAAGGGAAACATAGAAGAGGCATATGTGCCAAAGACACAGGATGACCACTTTGACATCATAGACTCACCCTGGAGGTGAGCTGGATGCCAGGGGATGCTGTTTCTCCTCACTGACAGTGAGCACAGAACCTTGATGCTTTCTTCCATGCTGCCCTTTCAGCAAGAAACATCTGCCCCAAATCTGTTTGCAAAGCCACCATTACCTGTTTTAATGCCATCTCAAGTCCTACCTCTAACATGATGGCCAATAAGAATGACTAAGACATGATCTCTCAGTGTGCGTGTTCACTGTACCGTAGCTTGAAATAAGATACTCAATTTGAGCTATGCAAATTGTGCATCTTATTTTGAAATAACCCGCTATTCCGAAACATCCCTCACGCCTTATGGAATGAGGTTTTCAGGGACGTCAGAATAGCGAGCCCTTATATTTCAAAATAATGGGCTTGCTGTGTATCCCAAAATAGCATTGCAGTGTAGATGTAGCCTTAGAAATTCTCTCTCACAAACTTAAACCTGCAAATTATGCATATAGCTGATGTAAGTGGCTATGTATTTCTATTGCTGTTAGTGTAGTTTTCATCTCTCACCACTACCATTGAGTATTTTCCTGTTTTGTCATAGGTGGTCTTCAATTTCACTGTGAATTTCTTAGGACCATGGTTGTCTCACTACATTTTTGTACAGTGGCTATCACTGTGGGGCCCTGATCTTTTTAAAGCCCCAGATATTACCTCAATACAAGTAATTCATTAATATTGTGGCTCTTCCCCAGCACCGTTCGCATCCCTTTCCTTCTGTTGGACACCTAGCATCATGACTTTCTCATCCACAAATGAGCATTCCTCTCTTCATATGCTGGCCATCATCCTATAACTGAATAGTAGCTTAGGCTTTACCCTCTACACTTACAAGGCCTTCATAGCCCCTTCCAGCCTTGTTTCTGCAATTATAGGACCAAATTTTGGCATACAAGAGCTACACCTTTGTATGCCCCTGATATTGGAGTAGTTCAGTACACTCCTGCTCCCCACCCTGGACTAGAACAGTCTGAAGATTTGGCAAGTGAAGCAAAGCAACTCATAGGTTGAAATTCGTTCTCGTGAAACATTCAAACAAAGAATTTTAAACAACCAGAAGAGTCACAAAATCAAAGTCTGCAAACAATTTTTGAACACTTAAAGGCACAGTAAAGAGCAGCTCTAGTGAAAAACAGATTGTGAAAATTTTTTTCCTTTTTAGGTTAGGAAATGCACCTTCTCCAGTTGGCCCATGTCTCGCATGGAATTTTATACTTCATATGTGCACAGGGAAGAGGGGTGTCACTGTACATAGTGAAAGAGGCTATTATGGGAGAGCTTCCTGTTTGTGTCCCCATAAAAAGAACATGAGAAATGTTTGGGAAAGAGCCAAATTCTACTCTGATCTAGAGTGATGTAGCAGTACTTCATTAGAAACCCAATTTATGAGCCGTTTCAGACTAACAAAATAGAATTCAAAAGCTACCTATTCAAATATTATAACCAATAGATTTAATCTAAAATAATCAGGAATGAAGAGTCAGCCCTTGCTTTGATCTTAATTGAATGTAAAAGAACACAGAGCTTTTGAGGCTTGCAAGCACACTTCAGAAGGCTCTGCCTCTGTACTTGGTACCAGCAGGGCCACACAAGCCAGCAGATATTGTTATATCCCAGTTCTGCAGTTCTTACTCAGTCAAGACTCCCACAGAAGCCATTTGTGCATAACCTAAGACAAAAATGTTGCTCCTAGATAAGCCAGTGTTTAAGCAGATTAATTTATTGGCATAGGACAGACGTGAGACTCAATTCACTTAGGGCTAGGCTAATGAGCCTAAATTCTTCTCTGGAGTAACTCCATTGGCTTCAGGGAGTATACCAGAGGTGAATTTGACCTAACATTACCATCTTGCAAGAGATTCAGACTCTCACAAGGAGATGGTTAATAGGTGGTTAATCTAGAATCTACAGTTTTCAAAAAGATCAAGTAATTTAGAGGTGACCTGACAAAGATCACAAGGTTTACCAACATCTTCAGAGGTGCAACTTATTATGAACCTTGTCTGGAAACTCCATTGAAGGGTATGTAGATTAATCAGTGCCCCTCCCCATGGTACGCTGGGCCAAATCTTCTGTAGACAGAAGCTGCTCTGGCCAGGCCGGAGTGTCCCGCCTCCCCTCCCACAGGGGACTACTCCAGCCCCCACCAGTTAACCGTAACCGGTAAGGATGATGCTTACAGGTTAACCCTTCAGCTCCCTAATGTAGGTTCCCTTTCAACTTCTATATACTGCCATATCTAAGGGTAGTTCTACACTTGGCGCTGAAGGTGTGTGATATTCCCAGCTTGACTAGATGTACACAAGCTCGTCTTGTACCCATGAGGCCTTGGCAGGTTTGTGTTTGGGCAGCCACTCCCCATGCTCCACAGCTACACCTATGAGCTTTCGCTCAGTAAGAGCTAGCCCAAGTATGGCTGGCTCCTTAAGCCAGGAATCATACCTTTAGCACCAACTGTGCTAGCACACTCCATTGCGCCATCCCACTCCATTGCTGTTTCTCATGCTTATGATTCAAAACCCATGGTTCGCCCCTTGCCCCATTTTGTGCATGAAATGCAGCAATTACCTACAGCATTTGTCCAGACGTCGGGCAATCTTTAGCAAGAGAATTCAGGTACTTCTCCACTGTTTAAAGGAGAGGAAGGAGAAGAAGGTGAATTAGCTCTTACAAATGGACAGAAAGTCCACGGAATTTCCTTTCCACCCTGGCAGGCAGGATGCTTATACTATGTACATACATCTGTGTTCTTGGGCATCTTCCAACTGCCTTTTGGAGAGCATTACACAGGAAATGGATGCCACAGGGCAAATATTCATTCTTCCCATTTTCCCTCACAAAACAAGTACAGATTTGCTGTGGCTAGACTCACTTCCTGCAGAACAATTGCTTACCCCTGCTTCCTTCAGAGAAAGATGTTCTCTGTTTCAGTTTAGAGCATGACTAAAATGCAAAGAAGGGGGGGGGTCCTAAATCTACCATATGTGGAAATAGCATCAAAATTTGCAACACAAAGAACATATATTTCGTAGAGAAGGGTGATGCTTGTTTTCATTGCCCAGGCCAGTTCAGACAAGCTGCCAAACTTGCAGCTACAGAAGTCCCCTGTGTTGCAAGGGCCCCACCCCACAAGTGTCAGGTTGAAATGTTGGCATGTTTACTGTGTTCATTCTCTAGAACTGTGCAGTGTAGGGTGTGAACTGCAATGATGCGGACTGTGATAAAAAATTAAACCCCATGGGAAATCAAGGTATATTCCTCCATCATTACTGATTCTTACCTCCTCCTATTTAACAGGAATTCTCTATTCACAAGTTCCCAAGCATTCTGCCAACACCCCTGGTGGAGTTCTGGACATGTTTCTTAAATCTCCCCACCCTCCGGAACTTAATCCCCCCACGTGGCTTGGAAAAACAGATATACAGAAGTTTCACACTGAATCTTGCATCCTGCAGAGAGGGTTTTGATCAAATGGCTTTGCAGGATGCTTCAGTTTTGCTTGCACTAGTCCTAACTTACATTCTAATCACAACACTGTGAGGGGTGGGGGGGGGGGGGGGAGGGTTAGAAATCAGAGAGTCTGGCTCCCAGCTACTGTTCTAAGCACCAAACATCAGACCTACCAAATAGGCATAACAGTGCAGTGAAAATAATCCATCATGGTTTTGGTGATGGTTCACCAGTTTTGCCTGCCTAACCTATTAGAATTCTTGCAGAGAGAATATAAAGTCTAGCCAGTGAATGAAACATGCTATCTGTTAGGCGACAGAGAAAAATCTGCTCTCAGATTAAATACCACTTAATTTAAGAACCAGGAAGCCAAAAGGAAGATAAATAGCCCATTCTCCTTCTGGAATGAGTGAGCAGTGCTAAGAACAGTGTTGTCCAATACATTTATTAAAGATTTGGATGATGAAATGAGCAGCAAGGTAGCACAATCTGTTAAAGAGAGAAGAAATTTGGGAGGCGTTCAGGAAAAGTCTAACAAAGTGAAGAACTTGAGCAATACAATGGCATATGAAATGTAATAGGGCCATGGGCAAGAGAATGCATGCTGGAAGAACAAGCTGCCCAGCTCTCAGACAGTAAGTTCTAATTATTGCAATGATTATTGAGGAAATACAGGCACCTGGATAGGGGTTAATGAACTCTATATCGTACCTGGCAGGCCTGAGGTAAGCACCTTGTCTCACACAGAGATCCTCCAGGCTTACCAGAATTCTGTCCCTATCACTTCATCCTTGGCCAAAATAATTGCTGCTACCAGTACACCAACTTCAGGCATGAGTTTGCCCAGTGGCTGACGAGCAGTTGCTGCAGCTATCCGATGACACAGCTGGTCTAGCAGACCCCAGACTGCTTGTACTCCACATTGCAAGTGAAGTGATGGGTGACAGCGGCTCTGAAGAACATGAGCCTCCTTAATCCAGTGTGGTGACAAGGAGCTTGGAGTTGGCCAGACAAAGTTAAGGCCTCGTTATCAGCTCCTGTGGGGCTCTTGTGGATCCATTGCTGGGGTTTAAAGTTGCTCTTCCCCAAGGGACGAGAGCAACAGCACCCGGGTTCTAGTAACTAGGACTAGGATGTCAGGATGCATTAAGAATGGCACAGAGATTAAAAGTGATAGTGATACACTTCATAAACCAATGAATATTCCTTGACTACAGCTTTACATTCAGTGTTGGTCATTTAAATAAAAACCTACTATAACATCAGGGGAGAGGAGCCCTCTTGTTATTTATTTCAGGGATGAATTTGGCCCCTTATCTAAGACAGGACATTCGGTATGAGAAAAAGAAGAGTCCATGTAGAAGCAATGAAAGTGGTTAGAGAAATCCAGCTGAGTGCGGAGATGAAAAATAATGAGCCATATATTCTACTTTAATTGTATTGTGCAATACCATTATCATCAGTGGGGTTGCATGGAGTTTAGTAACAGAACAGGGTAGTCAAAGAGCTGAAGTATATGTTTTTCCATTGGGTATAACAGAAGTATTTAGCGAAAAGAAAAGAAAAAGAAAAAGAAAAAGAAAAAAGAAAAAAGAAAAGAAAAGAAAAGAAAAAAGATAGAAATATCTAAAATACAGACTACAGAATAATCTGGCCATCATATACAGACCACTGGATACAGAATCAAAGAGCATCAAACTGAGCCATCAGCATATTGCAATATGTCAAGTCCAATGACAAAAGCCTAGCACAGTTGGAACAGCCTCTGCTCCAAAAATTACAGTCAGCCATTGATGGAGCCCCCTCCCCCCCCCCCCCTGAAAAAAACACCTTTGTTTAAATAAGCATGTAGACCATGCATAACTTTCCATCCAGGCAGCTAAACCTGCTAGATCCTTATTTTGTCATTGACATTTCAGAATTCTCCTTCGTTCTGAGAGAACAGAGTTCTACTATTTCAGAACCTACAGATTAATGATCTGCTGATCATTCACATTGTCTTGATTATTTTTTTAGTTATCTTACATGAACCTGTAGCTAAAACTCTGTGCTGTGTGGGTAGTGCATTCAGATAAGGGTTCAGCTGGCATAGCTTTTACTTCCCCCTTCTCAAAGTAGTCTCCCATTTTTTTACATAGAGCTATTGCAATTTCTGACAGTTGAGGCTATCACTGTGTGCTCTTGAGGCCCAAATTAATTCCTCTTGAAAGTATAAGCAGACCAGTCCCCCATTAAGTGTATTTGACCATCTCAGCTAAGCACTCACAGTATAGGAGTATGCCTTGTGAAAACCTTCTATGCAGTTCTGGACAGCCCAGCACTCTGAGAGCTGTGAGAGAGAGACACACTGTGAAACTGAATCACTCCTAGTTCCAGTGTGAAGGAATTTACATACTGGTTTGGAGAAGTCACACTGTGCTGTACTTGCATGCACTGTACCAGTTTGCAGATAACAAAAGAACTTCTGTTTTTGCCTGTTAGCTTATTTTTCAAAAGAATGACCAGTTACTCACAATTCAATAGAGGAACAGCAACTGTCCTATTTCAGAATTTTTGCCTTGTGGCCAGCTGTTCAGATTACTTTTGTACGGTTACAGAAGGCTGCCGTTCCAAACAAAGTATATCTGTTACATACAATCAGGGGAAAAACAGAGGTCTCCAAGTCCACCTTCTGCATTTTTATCTTCACATTTTATCAAGCCACAAATATCATTTTGTGACTCATGACTATGTCCAACTGTTGCAAAAAGGTTTCACAAGCTAAACATTGAATAAAAACATTGGCTTCCCCCCTTATGATAGATCTTTTACAAGGAATTCCTGTCTCTCCGTTATTAGAGTGGTGGAGAAGAAGCACTGAGCCTTCTTTTTCTGGCTCCAGACAATGCTGATGGGGTCAGATGCCACTGGGTGCGATTGTGAAAGGGTGATTGAAGTTCAGTAAAGGACGCCGCACATAGTTGAGTGTCAACATTTGAGAGCTTATATTGGGAATCTGAAATTATACAAACCAAGCAGGAATGTTTGGTAGATGCAGCTGGTCACCATTATGTAACCAGATTGCCAATATTATTGTTCATTTGACTGCTTCAAATGGCAGACATCTTGTAACCTTTAACTGATACTATAAATGATCCCGAAAGTTATATTACAAAGCAAAGTGTGGTTTAAAATTTTAAAAAGCCCAATATTTGTCATCTAACTACTATGTTGCTGTCAATAATTGTTCTTTTTTTAATTAGAAAAAGTCTCCACAATGTTACAAAACTTTCAATATTTTCATTTCTAGCCGCTATTACATATACAGAATGTTTAATATATGGCAGATTTATTAAAGTAAAAACAGACTCTCATCCAATACCCATTAACGTCAATAGGAATACTGTATTTGCACTGACACCAAAGATCACAGCACAGAACAAATGGAAAAGTGACTAGTTTGCGCACAGACTCCATAATTATGAGAACAAACGGAGCTATTTAGTCTGACTAAGCAAATGTTGCACTCATGGGAAAAGAAATAAGGAACTAAATTCCATAAGGGTATTTGTTGTAATATTCCCTCCCACATCCACTGAAATTCTGCATGCAATTTGGTATGATAGAAAGCCCATGAAGGTATTTTGAGGAAGCTGCTATCCAATTGTGCTTATTCAGAGCTCTAAACTATACTAATTCATCCTCAGTGATTTTCAGGAAAAAAAGATTCTATCTTTCTTGTTTCTCCCACAACTTATCTTGAAATGAGTAACGAGAGAAATCCTGAAATAAACATAAAATTGAAATTGCGTGATGAGTTTGGTCACAGAAATCCCCTTAAGACTTGATGTGCTAAAAATACCACTGAGCCTGCCTACCTGCCCTCTGGGGTGCCTTATCACCCTGTCCTGCTAAGCCAGAACCTCAGGTCACCCCGAGCAATGGCACAGAGTTGGACTCTCAGTCTACAGCACAGAAACACAGACACTGATCAGCTAGCTCAGTTCTGGGAAGACTCAGTCTTAGGGACTTGACACAGCACCCAGGTGCACAGACCCAATTGGACCAGAACACCAGATTAAATAATACATCTTCCTCTGTATGATAGTTTTATACACAGCAAGCTCATACTTGTTTGCCCTGTTCATCAATAGAAGAGCTATTCACAGCTTTTGCCCCCCTCCCCCAGTAACAATTTTTACACAGGGCTTATTAATAAACAAAGTGATGTTATTAAGTATAAATCCTACCTTTTAAGTGGTAGTGAGTAAATAGTAAACAAATCAAAGTTACCATGCAAAATAAAGCACATATCTAAGCTTAATACACTAAGAGAATTTGTTACAAATCATAATTCCTCAACCTAGTTATTATTTCAGGTAAAATCCTTCTCAGGCCAGAGATGTCCATCAGGGATGGTCTAGACTCTAGACAGTACTTGGTCCTGTCTTGAGGGTAGGGGACTGGACTCAATGACCTCTCGAGGTCCCTTCCAGTCCTTGTATTCTATCATGTCATTTGTGTCCAGAAGTTCTCCTCCACCCCTGTCATTACAGCCCTTTTGTTTCCAGGTGTTTTCATGTAATCTCTGGGGATGAGGAGGCAGTCTGTAAAACAAGTGAAGATTATCATTGTTTATTTCCCTTGTTTTATCTAGAATTTCCCTCAGGTAGGAAGCTTTTGTTCAATTCCTCCACATTTCTGTGGAAAAATACAAAATTCAAGATGGATTCCAGCATCAGGTGACATGGACACATGTCTTTGTAGCACATCTGCTGGAAGACAGGTTTCCTCACTCAGTTGTCTTTTCCTAATACACTGTGTCTGGATTCATCATTGTTTCTAATGGGCGAAGGAGTGACAGGGCAGCCATGGCCAGGATCCACAGGCTTGACGAGATGGATCTGTCCTGCAGAGACTGTCTTACCCACCCCTGTTCTAGTGACATCCACATACAACTGATGTAATGCCTAGTAGGAATGTAAAGGGGAAACCAGTTACCTGATAAGCATTACCTTACTGGCATACGTACCAGGATAAGCAGTTAACTGGTGCTCAGCTGTGCTTAGGCAGCCGCCTGCCTGCACTGAGGTGCAGTGGGCCCTGTCCGGCCCAGTGGGACGCTGCTCCAGCCCACACAGGCCCACCATGCTGCAGCATGGGCAGGAGCTGCTCCAGCCCACCTGGACCCATCATGCCACACCTTGGGTGGTAGACTGCTTCAGCGGCCCCTGTCTGCGGTGCAACGCAGCAGGCTGATTAACCAGTTACACATATAGGTTAACCAGTTAACATTTTAAATGGGATTTTACATCCCTAATGCCTACGTGAACTAAACCATACATGCACAAAATAGATATTACTTGAATATCTCTAAATTTCAGGGCTATTAGAATTGTAACCTAAATCTAGACATTAATGTCTCAGATGGCCTCTACTTTTAGAATTAAAATAGCAGACCAAAACACGTCTGAACTTTAGGAAGTCTGAAGTCTCGATTCAGATTTCGTGACTGTGATAAACAGCAATCACTTCACCAACCACTAAAATGTAGCCACCTCACTAATGTGCTGCAGCAAATCTTTAAATGCACACAGCAGCAGTTCAGGGTGAGAAGTGAAGTACACTGTGCAGTTAAAACCGCAGAGAACATTAGGTGGACAGAATGTAAGGATCTAAGATGACCGGAATTTGTTCAAGACACAAAGGTTAACTTCCTTATTCTGGGATTTTTTAAGAGCCCACAAGCGGTCAGGTTCTACAGCTTCTCCAGTACCCTTGATGCCTCACTGGAGTATTTGTTTTGTTCTGATCCTGATGGTAGGTAGACCACCAGCCACTGAATTACCAGCTCCGCTTCCTGCATTCATCTTGGTTTTCCTCAGAAGAATCCCTTCTTAAAATTGGTTAAGTTGTTGCTATTACTGCTTAGCCTGTGATGAGATCACACACAGCCTAAGACACTGTGGCTGCGGGTCATGAAAATGAAGTCATGATGTTACCCTTTATTACAGCCAGGAGACTTTTCACTGTATCTGCTATAAAGTCTCATTTTCATTTTCAGTGGGTGAATTGGAAACTTGGGACACATGGAAGTGTACTTGTTTTGAGTGATGCAATTATTTTAAATGCTAAAATAATTTTGAAAGAGCTTCATGTTAATACAGTTACACGTGGTAGCAGCTAGCCCATACTGTGGTCAGTGTTGCTGATGTCTCAACTTCCTCTCTTCTTGACTTTGGCTGAAGATGCATATTAATCTTTGATGCTCTGCTAATGTACATGCTTAGTAATTGCGCCTCAAAGATGTTTCATGGTGTTTTTACTACACTTTTCATGTATATGTTCATGCAAGATGGTAACAGTTCCACAGTGTTTGTTACAGTTATTTGCATAGCACTCTTCCTTGTTGGGAAGCTACGCTCCAGGTTGGGAAGCTACGCTCCAGAACACAAGAAACACAAGCTGTGCACAGAGGGAAGAGAGGGATTGTGCTAGGCAACAAGTCTGTGCTGCCTAGTGAAACTTGGAAACATAACCAAGAAATAAGGAAGAGACTGAAATCCCCTCCCCAGCAGAGGAAGTCCGTACAGTCAAGCCACCAGGAGCTGTTAGCAAGGGGAAATGTTTTTGCCCTCCATGAGAGGAATGTGAAAGGCTTGTGTACAACTTTCAAAATGAACAATGATCTTTGGAACAAGGGGAAGAGCTGATGATAATGCTGTTTAGAGAGACAGCCCCAGTTTAGTTGGGAGGGTCCTGGGGAGCTGGTGTCCTGGGTCAATTCCCTGTGACTTTGTTGAAGCAGTTTCCCAGTCCCCTCCCCCTCCCACTCCCCCTCCCCCTCCCCCCCAGCTGCTTTGTTCGCTGGCAGCAGCTCCTTCCCTCCCCTGTTCCTGCTGACTCCTGACTCTCCTCTCTCAACAGCACCCAGAGCAGCTGCAGGAGCTGGACTATCAGCTACTCACAGTGCAAGGAAGAGCTGGAACTAATGGTTGCACAGACGGGCAGCTGGGAAGGGATAGCTGATTTGGTGCTGGGAGAGGAGCTTGCATGGGAAGGAGGGGAAAGATCAGAGGGGCTAAGAGTTGGAAGCAACCACCAGAAGACTGATTTAGTTGGAGAAAAACAAAAAGGAGTCAAATGTTGACTGCTATGCATATTTCAAAGGTAAAGCCTATGCTATCCTAAGCAAGCCTTGTTAGAAAAATGTGCTTACTTGTACTAAACTTTTCCTAGGGAAAAGTTACTAGCAGTCTCCCTTTGTTGTGAAACAGCTCAAATGGGAGGAAAAAGCCCTTTGCTCCCAGAGACAGTAGGAGGGAGGTGATGAATGAGCCTAGAGACGGTATTTCATTCTCCTAAACATTCCTGCCACTCCCTAGTCAGCTCAAGGCTAGAGCCACAGTGTCCAGTTCTGTTACCTCCCTTTTCAGCCACCTAAAGAAAATAAGGAGAAATAGAATATTTGTTCGTTGAGTGATGGCATGAGATCTTTCCTATGTCACAGCTCCTGTTTCAAATTTCTTATTTGCCAGTCTGTACAAGTCAGCATTTGGAGATCTGGAGAGTCTGGAAAAACTCTGTATCTACTCCCACCACACCTCACTAGGCCAATTTGGGCTAGTAAAAATATTGTTAGCTGATCACAAACAACTGTGTGGACCAGCTAACATGCTTTAAAAGTGTTGAATTCTGTCTGAAACATATTAGCTAGAATCCTTGTAGAAACACCCTGTTTTCCTAGTCCAGACAGAGCTGTGACAGGACACAAAATAGGTTTTGGGCAAGCCACATATAGGAGCTCTATTGTAACGTACATCTGAGTGTCTATAAGGCCATGTCTACACTTACAAGCTTATGGTGATCTCCGGCCAACATACACTGTGCACACAAACACTTGTGCTGGCAACATTTATGTCATTCATGGGGTGTTTTTTCACACCCCTGAGCAACAAAATTTTGCCGGCCTAAGTGCTACTAGTGTAGACTTGGCCTAAAAGATGCCAGTACAGTCACCTTTTAAACTGCAACACATTGCATGTCATAACAAACTACTCATATGTGAGTCAGATACATGCGTGCTAAATGCTTCCAGCTGCATAATGTACTGGGAATATGAGTCAAAAAATGTACCTCAGCTGCTGTCTCATGTACCTGGGAACTTCTTCCTGGAAGATGCATTGATGCTGGCATGTAAGGATTCTGGGGAACACTACCACTATGCCACCCTGCAGGTAAAGTGTTCATTTACCAATGGGATGAGTAATTCCCTAAGGACAGACGGTGAGGAAGGAAGGGGTGACAGCAATATTAGAGAATGCAGACACCTACATGAAACAGCAGCAAACATTAACCTTTCTCAGCAGCAGCAAATTGCTACATGTCTTTGCAAAAGAACCATTGGATATGTCAAAGGTAAGAAACAGAATAACTTGTTTCAGAGAATGAGGGCTATTTAGCTGTGTGAGTCACAAAAAAGGTTCATTAACTCTGCATTTATGTAATTTGGGGGGGTACATTTTACCCTCCAATTGCAGGGAATTTCTAGTGTTGCCTTCATTTCTTTTGGATCGATTCTTTATATTCCCTATTTCTTATTTACAAAATGCCAGCTTAAATTTTCTTAGCCACATTGTTACTAGAATTCCTCAGGCTTCAGCACTGCAGGCTATGCAAGCCAAAGCTCAGTCAAAATCTCAGAAAGGCATGTTTCTGATTTGAACATTCTACACAAAGCAAAATGCTGGGAAGAGCAAGTTCTCAGCTTTCTGGCTGAAGCAGAAGGATACGTATTATATATGTAGGGTGACCATCTTTCCCTATGCTGAATACAGGACACCTGGTACTCGTATTCAAGCAAGTTCAATGGCAATCAGTTGGAACAATGCAGTAAAAACATTCAAATTAACATCAAATTGACTGAACCCCTGTTAAAAAGGAATATTGCATAATATTGGGTTCTTTTTATTTACTGTTTTATCTTTAAGGCTTCAGGGTTCACAGAGAGAGAGGTGACATACACTCCACGCATGTCTCTCACATGGAGGGAGGGGCAGGTGACCAGCGCTCTCCACCCTCCATGCCTGGCTGGGTCCACTCTAGGAACCCACCTCTCCTAGTAACTGATGCTTCCTAGAGGCAACATGTAGTGAGGTAAGCAGATTCTGCCAGGGTTCATGCCAGAATGTGGCCAGCAGCAGATTCTCAGCACTATGTGTGAGGAAAGGGATAGGAGCTGCTTCCAGCTGTGAGGATTTAGAGTGAAGGGATGACCTGGGCCATGTCTTTGCAGAGATCATCTCTGCCTCCACCCCTGCTCCCCTATGGCTGGAAGCAGCTTGTCCGTTCCCATCTGCATGTTGTCAAAAGGCAGCTAATGCCTGCAAGCTGCGGCTGGCCGCTGACATAACCCAGCTACCTCCTTCCCCCAACTATAGCAATGGCAGGAAGGGGTTGTGTTGTGCACCAGAGCTCAGGGAACCTGACTGCGGAGACTTCTGTGAACACAGCCAGAGAAGTGGCTCAGCAGGGGAGGGTGTCTAGGAGACAGAGCAGCCCTGTGGTCCCTGGGCAGGGTGGGTGAAGAGGGTACTAAGCTCCTGTGGAGTCTGCATGGTTGGGGCATGAACAGGGTGGAAGTTACTTCTCTCCTCCTCCCCCTCTCCAGGCACCTGCCCTCCACAGCTTAGCTGAGGGGGGTTGAGGATTCCCCATGCCAGGATTATACAGGGATGGCACATGCAGGGTCAGTTCTTGGCCAGCGCCCTAGGCTGGAGGCAGTGGGGGTAGGAAGGAGCTGGCTAGTCAGGCTGTTGCTGAGCTGAGCACTCTGACCAGGGGCTGGTTCTCTGCACAGTGCTGGGAGTGGAATGTCCCTGCCTGAGGCAATAGGGAGGAGCAGTGGGGTTGGAGGAAGGAAGCTATAAAGCAGCAAGAGAGCCAATGGTAGGCAGCAGAGGCAACATATAACCAGCTGGCAGCCCCCACCTAGTGCCTGCCCAACACTCACCAGCCACCACAGCTCACAGCAAGTGCCATTCGGAAATGAGAAGGGGGAGGGGAGAGAGGAGTAAATCTCTGTTGATAAAGAGCCAGGCGGCAGTGGGGGGTGCACTGACAGACTAGCAGGGGGAGCAGATTGCTCCATGCCAGGGGTGAGCAATAATTTTCACAGGGGGGCCACTTCATGAATTTGGTACCTGATCATGGACCAGCTCCACTTCTGGAAGGAGAAGGGTTGGGGAACAGCTGCCCCTTAGCACCGTCTGGGGCTGGAAGCTTTGAAGTAAAAACACAGCAAAGGGCTTATAGCTCCCAGCCTTGCCGCTACCGTATTACCTGGCAGCCTCCCGGGTCTCCTGTGGCTATTTAAAGGGCTCATGGCCTTGGCCCTGCTGTGTAGTGACATTGCTGGGAGCTGGGAGCCATTTAAATAGGATCTTGCTGCCTGAGCCACTGTCTGGGAACTTAGTGGCACAGGCAGCAGAATATAAACAGAAAGCAGCCAGATGCAGTCCTCAAGCTGGATCAAAGTGATAAGCAGGCTGGATCCGGCCCGCGGGGTGGATCTTGCCCAGCACTGCTCCATGTGCTGCAGCCTTGCACACCCATCCCCAGTATCAGGCACTGCACCTGACCCCTCCCCCACTCACTGCTGTCGGGAGGGTGGCTGGCGAGCAGGGATCCAGCTAGCAGCAGAACCACCTGTATTGATGAAAGGTGACAGGTAATATGGAACAATTTGCCTATTTTTAAGAAAAAGTTAGGATACCTGCAGGAGGGCATAAATATGGGACTGTCCCTTTAAGAACAGGTCATCTGGCCACCCTATATATACACACTTATGCATTTATAGTTATAAAGCTTGCAGGTGACACAAACATAGAGGGGTAAATCATGAAAAGGACAGCTCAGTGATTCACAGCAATCAGTACGCTAAAGTATACAGTTAGCCATTTTAATAATCTGTGGGTGGGGGACTATCCAGAGAAGCTGCAACTCCGAGAAAGATTTTGGGAGGGGGGATAAACACAAACTCTGAGTGATGCTGTGACTCAAAGAGCTAATGCAATCCTGAGAGGCACGAACGAGGGAATTTCAAGGGGGAAAGGAAACAGAGAAGTTATTTTACCTCTGTATTTGGCCGTGGAAAGGGGGCTGCTGAAATACGGTATCTAATTCTGTTGCCCACAATTCAGGAAGGATGGAGATAAATTGGAGAGGGCTCAGAGGAGAGTCTCCAAAATGATTAAAGGATTAGAAAACCTGCCTCAGGAGCGATAAACTCAGAGCTTAATCTATTTAGCTCAGTGTTTCCCAAAAGTGGATCACAAGCCTAGTGCAGGGGGCTTGTGGTATCGTTGCCCTTACTTCTGCACTGCCTTCAGAGCTGGGCAGCTGGAGAGGGGTGACAGCTAGTTGGGTGTCCAGCTCTGAAGGCAGCGTTGCCACCAGCAGCAGCAGCGGAGAAGAGCATCATGGTACAGGGGTGGGGGTCATCACAGCCTGAAATATTTGTAGAGGAGTCCCCAGAAAAAAAAGTTTGAGAACCCCTGATTTAGCTTAGCAAGGAGAAGGCTAAGGAGTGACTTAATCACTGTCTACAATATCTGGCTCCTCAATCCAGCAGAAAAAAATAGCCATAACATGACTTTATGGCTAGAAGTTGAGCTAGACAAATTCAGACTGCAAATAAAAACGTACATTTAACAACCAGAGTAATTAGTTGTTAGAGCAATTTGCCAATGGCCATCGTGTATTCTCCCTTCCAGTTAATTTTTAAAATCAAGGTCAGATGTTTTTCTAAAAGATCAGCTATAAGAATCATTTTGGGGGAGTTCTGGGGCCTGTGGAATACAGGAGGTCAGACTCAATGATCTCAGTGATCCCTTCTGGTCTTGGGATCTATGATTTATAGACCAAACCCTCTCTCCCCACCCAGATTCCAGTGGGGCTGCTCCCATGAATAGAATTTGGCCCTAATGGACACTTCCATTTCACTTTAAAATGTTCTTGAAACTAGATGAGCCACAACCAAGGGGTGGCTGCCAATTGAATAGACCTCTTCAATCCAGCAGTTTTAATTAAACCTAATTTAGAGCAAGTTTGCTGAGTGACTATAACAAAGGTCAGCGATTGCCCATGCTTATGAGATACAAGAGGCTGTTTTGTTTAAAGTCATGATGCAATACAAAACACACCCCTGAAATTAGAATTTGGCTCTAGACATTTGCATGATGAAGGAACAGGAGCTCAGAGGCCTTTCATCTCAGGGAAGAGATAAATTTGCCTTACATTTTAAGGGAAGATATTATGAGGGTGTCAAGTTTTACAGGATAAAAGAAAGCATGAGCAGGAAACTTGCAAACAATGCTCTTCAGTCAGCATTGCAGCTGAGAGCACTGCGTGATGCGATGTGCCATACCACCACAATTCACTGTGCCGAGAGGAGATCTTTGAAAAGGAAGAAATCCCTGCAGAGAGAAATTGATGAGATTCTAGAGGAAAAATCAATCAGACGTGCTTCACGGCAAATGATTTCCTGTGATTTCCACAGAGAGGAAATTCCCTTCCCCCTCCCCCCCCCCCTTCCTCCCCTCCAAAAAAGTCTGCATTTATGGAAGAAAGCTGTTAGGAACAGGAGCACCGCACAAAATGCAGATACCTATGTTTGGCCAAGGAAAGCTGTGTGTACTTGGTATCTGTGCAAAACCCTCGCCGGACGACTCTGTGCCTAAGTTTTCAACAGTGTGCAGTTGTCTAGCACAACTATGGCTTTGTGTGTACAACAGATGCATGCTTTGTGGCTACAGTTTTAGGCATTTATATTTCAAAATTTGGCACAATACAACGCAAGTCAATCTGACAGGCATCACAGAAAGCTAAAAGCTGTTACATGCACCTCATTGATTCCTCACCACAACTATTTCCGATGGAGTTCCTAGCCCAAGTAACCTGTCTCTCCCCGACTCTTCTACATACCTATGTAACCCAGAGGCTCTGAGACCACTGAAAAGGGAGAGTGAATTCTGCTCCACAGCCTTAGCTAAGAGCTCATGAAGTAGAGCAGGAGAGGGGAACCTAAGGCCTTGGATCTGGACCCTGAGGCTTGGGGCTCCCCGCAGCATTGGGGAGTCAGCGCTGTGGTTTCCAGGCCCACGCCACTACCCCTGCAGCTGCTCCTGCAGGGTTGGAGCACCAGCACTGGCTCGTCTCTGAGGGGTGGGGGGAAGAGCCCTGAGCCTCACTGGCCGGAGTCAAGTGAGCCAGAGCCGGAGCCGACCCACAGGCTCTGCCTGGTGAGGGGAAGAATCAGCTCCATGCGCTGCCGCTCCCCGTTCCCCCAGCTGGCTCAGTAAAGCACTGCCTGGAGGCTTGTCCCCCACAAAATCTATTAGCCTGGGTCCCACTAGGCTCTGGTGTGCAAGGAGAATGTGTGTGTGGGGGGGGTGTCTTTAGTGTCTTTCTGCTTTTCAATTGGGGGCCATGTCAGTGAGGCGTGGCAGCGGCATTTGGCTTTAGCCCGTAAGGTCTCAGGTTCAACCCCACCTACCAACAATCCGGGTTGGTCAGTTTTACACTTATGTCATACCACTGTAGGAGAGCTCCACAGAAAAGCCACGTGAGGCCTCATGCATAACAGGCCACAAGGTGTTTTTAGAGGAGTGCTTTAGAAGGGTAAATCAGTATCTGGGAACAAAGCATCAGCATGTGTTGCTAGCAAAAGCCTCAGTGCTCTAATGCCTTTGCAGAAAGAAATACATTAGCGCAGTTACCAAAAATTGCAGGTGTGCAGGCTATAATTGAAGCAGGCTGGAGGCAGAACTAATCCATATACATGTAGCTCCGCTTCAGAGCTGTTTTGACAACTCTTTGGTAATATCCCATTTTAGTTTTGCCCTGTGAACACTGTTCAACAAAAGCTCTGTATAGCTGGGTAAACAATGCGTCATGTGCAAGCTGCAAGAGAACAATTAGGGTACAAAGTGATTTATCGGAGCTGACTGTGGATGTTTTGTCTTGCACTGAATTACATGGGTTCTCCGATTAGACAGCTGGTGGGAACCTGAAACTGAATTCCCTGTGAATGGGGGGCTTGGGTGCTCGGATGAAGGCAGGGTTGGCCCTTGGACTCCACTAGAGAAACCCCTTCTTTCGAAATAACCATAAAACCTCTTTTTTTTAGGAGTAAGGGTTATTTCGAAAGAAGGGGTTTCTTTCAAAATAACCGACTCTACACGTGGTTTTCAATCTCAAAATACGGTATTTTGAAATAGCGTCCGGACGCGATTATGCAAATAAACCATGGGAAATTCAAATCCGCACTTCATTTGCAATTTTGTTCAGCTGCATTTGCATACCTCCTTCAAGAGAGGAAAGCAATGTAGATATACCCTATGGCTACGTCTAGACTGACATGATTTTCCGCAAACGCTTTTAACGGAAAAGTTTTTCCATTAAAAGCATTTGCGGAAAAGAGCGTCTAGATTGGCACAGACGCTTTTCCGTAAAAGCACTTTTTGCGGAAAAGCATCTGTGCCAATCTAGATGCGGTTTTGCGCAAGAAAGTCCCGATCGCCATTTTCGCGATCGAGGCTTTTTTGCGCAAAACAATACCGCGTTGTCTACACTGGCCCTCTTGCGCAAAAGCATTTGCGCAAGAGGGCTTTTGCCCGAACGGGAGCAGCATAGTATTTCCTCAAGAACACTGACAATCTTACATGAGATCATCAGTGTTCTTGCAGAAATTCAAGCGGCCAGTGTAGACAGCTGGCAAGTTTTTCCGCAATTTTGCGGAAAAACTTGCCAGTGTAGACGCAGTCTATGTGTCTATTTGCATACCAAGGCTGATGCGGATTAAGAAATTGCAAAATCTACAAGAAAAGAGTATGCAGGGAAATACAATCAGTCATCACTGCCTCCTGTTGATAAAGACAATAAGTTGTTTTTCTGTGCCTGGGGGTACAGACACCTGGGTCCTTTCCCTGAAGGGGCAAAATGACACCACCAAAGACCAGCACCTACAAACACAGTGAGAGAGAAGCCCAGTCCCACAGAGATTACAGTCTCAATGCATGAGACAGAGGAAAGGTGGGACGGAAAATTGAAGTTGGGTGAGATGAAGTGACTCAGCCAAAGTCAAACAGCAGGTTAGCAGCACAGCTAAAAATAACACATAGCATAGGTCTCCTGACTCCCAGTCCATGAACAAAAGATCACAGCCAAGGTCTTGGGGTGAGCATGGCTCTCCAAGACAGGAAAGTGTCTAGCTAAGGGTGTCTAAGTTCTAGAATGTATGTTGTAACTTCCCAGTGCTTCTCCTTACTAGTACTTCAATCTCTATGTTTTGTTAAAATAAACTTGTATTTGTTTTCATTACACACACCCCTCAGTGCTGTGTGCTAAATGGAGCAGTGATCTGTGGTAGAACTGGAAAGCTGTATGGATTCTTGGGAAACAGCAAATGTGTGACTACTGGGAGCAACCAGAGGACCAGGGGCTACACACTCCAGTGAGATGCTCAGCAGTGGAGTATCCTGAATGCTAGCAAAGAAGCAGGCTCCATAGGCCAATGATAGAAATGTAGCCGTGTTAGTCTGGGGTAGCTGAAGCAAAATGCAGGACAATGTAGCACTTTAAAGTCTAACAAGATGGTTTATTAGATGATGAGCTTTCGTGGGCCAGACCCACTTCCTCAGATCAAATAGTGGAAGGCCAATGAGGAGGGCTTATGTTGCCTTTGGTGATGGAATTGGGAAGCTATCGTCTTGCAGGTCAAGACATGGCTTCCGCACACAAGGGCAAGGTTTGGTGAGGTGCCTCACAACACCTGGTACCCTTAGGAAGTATCAAGACTCCCTACATACTGTGTTCACCCTAGCACCCCTGCAGTTAATGACTTTCTCTATCATGACTTTTTTCAGACCCCCTTGGGATGCATGAGGGGCCCCTTTCCCCAGCTCAGTACCAAGCTTAAAGGCAGGATTAAATCCAATGTGTGCTAAATATGCTAACTAGGTCCATATACAGTCAATGAGAACAGCTGGCAACACCTTATCTTAACGGCCTCCAAATCCTTTCTTACAGTGAGTTTTAACAGACAGCAACTGTGATTTAAATGAATGCCATTAGGTGATCAGGAACATATGTCCTGATGAGGTACGATTGTTGCAGACACACATGTGCCCATCCCCCAGTTCCCAGCATCAGAGTTCCAAATTAAGCAGAAGATACTGGCAGAGCTAAGAGGACAGTTTTCTTTGGGAGTGAGTCTACATGCAGAGAGAGGATGATTTTTGCAACTTCTCACAGCCCTAATCAAGAACAGCTCTTGTCCAGTGGAGCACTGATGCTTCTCTCTTTCCTGGGCTGTGTCCAGACTCAGGGGTTTTTTCGGGAAAAGTAGCCTTTTTCCGAAAAAACTTCACCTGCGTCTAGACTGCAGCCGCGTTCTTTCGAAATTAAATCGAAAGAACGCGGCTTTTCTTTCGACGGCGGTAAACCTCATTTCACGAGGAAGAACGCCTTCTTTCGAAAGTGCTTCTTTCGAAAGAAGGCGTTCTTGAATGTAAATAGGGCTTCTTCGAAAGAGAGCATCCAGACTCACTGGGTGCTTTCTTTCGAAAAAGCGGCTTGCTCTTTCGAAAGTTCCGCGTGCAGTCTAGACGCTCTCTTTCGAAAGAGGCTTGCAGTCTAGACATAGCCCTGGAGGTTAATGTTCAGTAAAGCTATTTTTAATAAATCAGCTGATCGTTCATTCATAAGGAGTCTTATCACATTTAAATGCAATGCACATATAAAGTATTGCCATTTGCAAGCGCCTACACCCTATGTGACTAAGCCGCACTTCTCCTCTAGTTACTGATGCACATTCCAATGCCAGTGGAAAGTTTACTTAAAAATAATGTATCAAGCCACCCTGGCTCCCACTGTGAACATGGAAATGTGCTGCTCAGTAAGAAAGTAAAAGACCCAGATGTTCATAGGACTATAGTTTCTACAGGCCCCCGCAGCAGGGGAAGAGAACCTTAGCCTTGCCTGTGTCTGGGCTCCCCCTCATCATTGAGAAGCCTGCACTGGTGCTGCAGGCTCCCTCTGCCCCCCCGGAGGGCACACAAAATCTACTAGGCTAGGCCCAACTGATTTTTCTGTAGGTCAGCAGCCCCTGGCCCAAAAAAGGTTCCTCACCCCTGTCCTACAGAGAGCAAGACCCCATTACGCCAGGCCTGTTCAAACCAGAGAAAGTCCCTGCCCCAGAGACTACACTCCAAATGGACAAGACGGACAAAGGATTGGAGAGGAAACAGGCCGAGTAAGATGAAGTGCCTCAGCTAAAATCAAACAGCAGATCACTAGCCCAGCTGGGGATGGAAGGTCTGTCTCCTGGCTTCCAGGCTAGGGCCCTACTCACTGGATCACGTCGGATGAGCAACTGTGTTGTGCCAGCCTGTCCACAAACCATCTGGGCCATTGACCCACAACCCAAGATGTTCAATGATTGTGCTATAACGGGGCTGGGCAAGAAGCAGCCCCAGAGCTGGATACGGCCTCTAGACTGCATCTGACCACTTTCGATTTACATCCTGTTGCCCATGCCACCGAATTTCCAGGCAGTGGCTGAGGTAGCAGGATCCCGTTTAAATGGCTCCCAGTCTCAGTGCTACCCTGGTTGGGGTCAGAACCGGGGGTCTTTTAAATAGCTGCAGCAACATCAGGTGGCTGCCAAGCAACATGGTAGCCATGGGACTGGAACACGCAAGCCACAAGCCCTTTAAATAGAAGCAATTTAAAGGGCTCACAGCTCTCAGCCCCACCACTACTGTATTGCCTGGGAGCCGCCATGGGCTGCTGTAGCTATTTAAAGGCTCCCTGTCACAGCACTATCCCAGCAGGGGCTGGAGCTACAAGCCCTTTAAATAGCCACAGCAACCCCAGGCGGCTGCCAGGTAACACAGTAGCGGCAGAACTGGGAGCTGCTAACCCTTTGCTCTGTTTTTACTTTAAAGCTTCCCACCCCAGACTCCGCCCCTTCCAGGTGGAGCCAGCCCTTGACCAGTACCAAAATTTATTAAGTGGCCCTGCTGCAAAAAGTATTGCCCACCTCTGCTCTCCAAGCTCACTTTTCGAAACATTCTGCTGCTTTCGTATCACCAGAGAGGGTGTCTAATGGGACTTCGTCTGTGCAACTATCCCGCAGTGGTTGAGATGAAACCAGACACGCCCTTTAGGCCACTTTTCAAACAAGGGATAAGATGAAAATGACAACTTTTTTTAAAGCAATAAGGAATATTTAAGGTCCCAAGTCAGAATAGTGCAGGTGGTGAAAGAATGCCATTCGGCTCTGGAAAAAAAAAATCAACTATTGATTGAAATTATGGAGTTCCATGTTGTCCCCAGGCCTGCTGACAGGGGAGGTAGGCAAGGGGGCAGTTGCCCTGGGGCCTGGCAATTTTAAAGGATCTGGGGCTCCCTGTACTACTGTGGCAGGGCAGCGGCTGGAACCCCGGACCCTTTAAATTGCTGCCAGAGCACTACGTGACCTACTCTGGGCAATGCTGAGGGCTGACTGCCCCCAGTCCTGTCCTTTCCACCCCAGGCCCCCGCCCCTTCTGGGAGCACAGAGCCAGCTTCTCCTCCTCTCCCCCCCCCCCCCCCCCAGACCTCACCCAGGCGTAGCTGTCAGCTCCCCGATTGTCCCCGGTGATTTCCACATCAGACATACGGAAATTTACAAGGAAAATTCTCCCCACACCGTATCTGCCAACCTGGGAGCTGACTAGTCAAGTTAGGTGCTTTCAAAGCTCTGATAAGAGGAGACATATGTGCAACCCCATTTGTCTTCAGCAGATTTGCACAGATACAAGTAATTGGAGCTTGTTACAGTATTTTACTGATGCACCAGGACAGACCGTCTCAAACTGGGGATTGGAACTCCTCAAGAGGTTGTGAGGTTACTACATGTGAGCAGGGGGGAGTCATGAGCTGTCAACTCAGTAAACTTCCACCCCAAACCCTGCTTCTCTCCAACATTTATAATGGTGTTAAATATATTTAAACATGTTTTAAATTAATAAGTGTGTGTGTGGGAGGGGGGTTGGAGGCCATTAGCCTCAGGTGGAAGAATCACCACACAGCTCCATAATATGTTGGTGCAGTAACAGCAGACGCAATGACTGTGCCCCTCACTTCCAACTGCCCCTTGCACAAAGTTACATGCAGCTGCCCAGAATCCTGCTCTACTATGTGCAAGGGAGCAGAACCCCCTTATCCTTGTTCTGCTGCTGCTTAACCTCTGTGCCTGACAGAAGCATCACAGATGCATTTGGGACCTGAGTTAATGGCTAAACGTCACCCCGATGATATTATATTATACAGGTCTTTTGTACTTTATTATTTGCCAATCTCCAGGGCTAGGCCAAAGGTTGGGAGAATTCAGTGGTGCTTTCTTTCCAATTTTTGCTAAATATTTTTCTTTTTAATTTAAGCCACCGTTTTCCAGGGGAAATAATAAAGAACATGTTTTTCTAGCTAAGTGGGTGTCCGTGCTATGCAAACAATACAGTTGCTTGTTTGAAAGTCATCCTTCCCCTACTTCCAAAGGAATAAAATAGGAAAACAAATATACAGCAGCTCAGAATCCCGGTTGCTGCCAGAGCCAGCTGAAACTGCCATTGCTTTGAATTCCGTACTAGCTTGTGAAACCATGCAGAAGCCCCTGTCTGTGCTTTCCAAGCAGGATTGCTTGATTCTGCAGTTTGCAGGGGGCAAGCTGGAGATCCCACAACAACTTTATTCCCTTTAAATGCAAACTTAAAATCACGAGTCACTTGGAAATGTAAGTGCCTCCATTTTAGAGGGAAGTAAAAGCCACCCAAAAGCATTTTAACCAGTTGAACTGGTTAACCATTGGCCATGGTTGGAGGGCTGCTCTGGCCCCCATTTGCTGTGGCCAGTGGGAGCTACTCCAGTCCCGCCACACGAGGCTACTCCAGACCCATGGGCTGGGGGCTGCTCCAGCCCTGCCACTCACGGCTTCCGGGGTCCTGCCGACCGGGCCACCATGCGCGCAGGAGCTGCTCCCACCGGTGGGGCCCTCTGGTTAACTGGTTACTCAGTAAGCACCTCTCCTCCATTTTGTAGCTGTCTAAGTTGAGGCTCCTTAAAAGAATTTGACTTGCCGAAGGTGGATGCTTAGTAACTTCCAAAAATCAGGAATGTTTAGAGCTTTTTGAAGTGCACACCCACTATTTCCAGTCACTTATGGAATATTTATGCCCCAATTGGCATTCTATATTTATATTAAAGGGACCAACTGAAAGGGAGGCTCCATTGTATTAGGCGCCCTTCAAATAGCACTAGACAGGCCATCCTGGATTAAAGATGAACATGAATACAATCCATATAGTACCTTGTGTTCATTTTCGACTCATTTCAGTTTTTTACATGGTCTTCGCATATTGTTTCTGTCATGTTGATACTCCTGTAGCGAATGCACAACAGCAGCACCCAAAAGGATGAAACTGGAGCTTTCGAGAGTGGTGAGTTTGGAAAGAAGGAGAGATTTTGGGTACCTTGGGAAGCAGTTAGAGATGAGCAGAAACAGTCCACAAATATGCTCAAAGGATCATCACTGAAATAGTTAATGCTGACATTTAAAACTGTCATCTTTTGGTTTCAGAGTTAATCCACAGAATTGAAATAGGGCAAATTCATATAACTGAGCTATTGTTTCAAGCTGTCTACAGACTTAGGAAGACAACACTGCATCAGTTACATTTGGTTTTCATTGTCAAGGTTCTTTGTAGCCATATGGATAGAAAAATTGATTTTCTAAAATGAAAGCCCAGTTTCTGGAGTCCAATTCTGCAGCCAGGTGTAGATTTCATGTGCTTTGACCATGATTTTGAATGGGTGTAATTGGGCCAAATCAGCCCTTTTACCTAAATGAATCAGCCCTTTTACCTAAATGATACACCTAGGCTATGTCTACACTGCAGGCTTTTTGCACAAGAACAGTTGTTCTTGCCCAAAAACTTGCAGGGCATCTACACTGCATGCGTGTTCTTTCGCAAGTAAATTTATAGTACAGTGTCAGAAAACAGGGCTTCTTCCGGAAGAGTTATTCCTCTCCCCACGAGGAATAAGCCCTCTTGAGCAAGAGCTTTTCCACAAGGAGGCAGTGTAGACAGGCAACATGAATTTCTTGTGCAAGAAATTCCTATGGCTAAAATGGCCCTCAGAGCTTTCTTGCGCAAGAGAGCGTCCACGCTGCCATGGACGCTCTTGCACAAAAGCACATCTCTTGTGCAAAAGCTCATGGCAGTGTGGACGCACTCTTGTGGAAGACCTTTTGCACAAGAACTCTTCTGCAAAACAGTTCTTGCGCAAGAAGCCTGCAGTGTAGACGTACAAATGTTTCAAAGAAGCTTGCTCTCCAGTATACAATGGAGCTGTGGTTTAAGTTTGATTTCAGGCTTCATGGCTTATATTAAAACTTCAAAGGCTGTTTTCTTTCTTCTTAGGAAAACCAGGTCATTTCCAAAAGGAAGGAAAGCCCCAACTGGAGAGCTGGGCACAAACTTCGCTGAGAAGCTGCGAGGAGAAGCTGAGCATCCTGGCTTCTGTTTTAGACCCTCAGCACCTGATCTTAAACAGCTGAAATCCATGGGGAAGAAAGACTCATCTGAAACTTGGTTTTATTTTCTTGTGGGACCACTAATATTTTATGTGGTAAAAACAAATTGTGACTAGTCCACGGGAAAGTTCTGAGCTGCTGCTCGCCTACAGCTCATTCCAGTACAAAACAGCAAGCTTCCTAACAGCCCACCCACAGACATCTGCGTATGGATTCAATTTCCCTTTCTGAAATACCCATCGGATATGCCCTTAATCCTCATTTAAATATCCCTGGCCACATCCTGCCTTTTTTCCACTAAATAAAGTCACTTGTGTTGCCTGTCTGATCATTTTAAAGGTGAGCATAGAGCAGCTTGCTTTGGAGAATAGGCTGTAAATTATACATATAAATCACTGAACTGTAGGAGAGTGGTCATCTTGATCAGGAATAACTCACAAGATTTTATAAAGAAATGTCATGACTCATTCACTAGCTGGAATCCCTGGAGTTATTACTGCCAGAAGAGTTGTAACGCTAATGAACATAATTCATGCAGATGCTCAAAGCAGCCAGCACATTCTACACATTGAGATAACAGGCTAGTTTCCCCTTGGTGTTATCTGTGGCCTCACCACTGAAAGTCACATCCTATGGTGTTGGGGTGAATTTGGCTCAAGATTTTAAGCCATCAGGTAGGGTGCTGCAAATTGAATCAGATATGCTACTTAGCTAAAAGGAAAAGAAATCTCTTCATAGATTGCTCCTCATTCAACAATCCCTAGAGAGAGACTGTAGGGGAGGTGTAGACCAGTAGATGTGAGATTTGGTTTCCTTACCTAAAGAGTAGCAGCAGGAGGAAGAATATACAAGGGTCTTTTAGGAGGGCAAAGAGAGTAGCAGCAGAGACATCCCTTCAGTATTTCAAGGACCCTACTGTTTTTGCTCTTATATGTGAAGGGAAGGAGAAGAGTAGAAGGGTCAATTTGTTAGTGAATGGCGTGTATTTAAAAATATTTCTACATCATTTTGTGATATGAAATAATGGGATTTTGAGAGGCTAATTGTTTTTAAATGCCACTAATTTTGCACTCCTAAGTAACTGCAGTTGCAATCAGCCGTGAGCCCAAATTGCAACCTAGATAACTCTTCACATGCATTAGGTATCTTACTCCTACTTCAGTATCTAATCAGTTATTTCATTTAACCGTGTCTTAAAAAAACAAACAGAAAAACCAATAAAAAAGTTTTTTTTTTAAACAAAATGTCCAATGTAAAAAATATTTGTAAGGAAACTTCTTGTGGCCCAGTTACTGAGGCAAGTTGGTACTACCTGAATGCCAGAAAATGAAAGTGACCAAATAAAAGTGAAATTGATTCACTATCCAAACTGAACATGTATGCACACTGCATCAGTGTAAAGAATAGTGAATTAGATTTAAATTGGTTTATTCATAATCCACGTTGTGATTCTAGCACTAATTTAAACAAAAAGTAGTATATGAACATTGGCCCACTAGATCATAACAGTTTTATAATAAACCAGGGCTTGAAAATCTTGATAGTTAATTTAAGGAAAAATTTTCCACTCAGATCTGCACAGTGGATCTGGACCAGGGCTGGGCAAGAGGTTGTCCAGCTTACCTAGCACTTGGATCCAGCCCACAGCAGCTCCTGGATCCACTGCTAATGCGTTGCCTGGGAGCCGCCAGAGAGGCACAAGCCCTTTCAATTGCTACTATTTAAAGGGCTCACAGATCCTGGAGCTGGAGCCAGGAGCCCTTTAAACAGCAGCAATTGAAAGCTCCTGGCCCACAGCGGCCCCCCTGCCTCCAGGCCAATCTAGACATAGGGTTCGAGGAGCATGCAAAGTCTCCTCTCCCAGCCAGGGGCAGGTGGCACTAGAGGGAACCACAAGTTGTTCAAAATAGCTGGCAGTTCTCTCTAAGCGCTGTGTGCCCCTGACAAGTGTTGGGGTCTGTGAGGCTAAGACTTCATGTGCTCTCCACCCCAGTCAGGGTCTGTGGGCAGTGAATTCTCCTGCCCCTTCTGGGGTGGCTTGTGACCATTTCGGAAATCCATGAAGTGGCTCCCCTTTAAAAATGATTGCCCACCCCTGATCTGGACTGTGCTCTTCAGCTCTTCCTCTATAAATGTGCAGGAAGGGAGAACTACAGGTCACAACCAAAATGTTGCCTGGGGATCTGAAAGGAGAATTGTCTATAGCCCACTTGTAATAATATTAGGTTTTATGTTGTCATGGTGACGTTACAAACATAAGTCCCTAAACACTGACCTCTGGCTCACACTGCAAAGTTAAAAAGGGGGTGGAGGGATGTTTCTAAAGATCAGTAAATACATGCTTTTTAAATGCTCCCTGCATGTAAAAAAGAGTTAGTAGAATTTAATCATTTTGAAGATATTAATTTCACTGGTCAATTTTGGTGCTGTAAAAGTGACACCACACAGCTTTTTAACTGGCTGTAACAGTTCAACTGCTTGGATCAAAGGTCAGAAAATATGGGTGTGTAGGTGCAAAGATATGCTCGAGGACATGCTGGTAATAGATCCATAAAATATTAATCAACCAGCATTAACCTATGAGGATTTAACCATTATTTTTCAAAAAGCTAAACGCTGACATTAAAGCTGCCTTTGAATACAGATTTGGCCAAGTTCTATGTCACCTGCATACTCCATAGCATCGGTGAGAATTGCAGCTGTATATCGAGCTCAGGAATATTTCCTGATAGGTTATATCCGCCACCATCTTGTACTTCCATGACCCTCTTCGCCATAGCATCTGAGCAAGGGTTTAACTTACCCAGCCCCCATTCTTTCTGATCAGGGAGAAAGAATAAGATCCTTAAACAAGAGCAGCCTTTACTGGCTGGTGGTGCAGCCCCATTGTGAGACGTGGTGGATTGGCCAATTCCACCCATTTGGGAAATACACCAGAATAGAGTGTGCTGAGGAGCAGTGTAGGACCCACAAGCATCTACCTGTTCTTCTAATAGTGAATCCCCTTTTGCCCTATAGCAGCACTTTTTAAGGGCTAAAGGAGAAATAACTTGTTCCCGGTTAGTGGCCATGGTTGGGAAAGGCAAGTTAGGCTGCGTGCCAGTTGTGTGAGATGAATGGATGGTAGCAGTGTAAGGACTAAGCTCCTATGAAATCCCCACAGGCAAAAAATGATACTAGCCCCTGCAGAGAAGCTGTCGGGGTGAAACTAGCTTGGGGCCAGCCGGGAGAAATTTTCAAGACTTCTCTGGACCTAATTCTACAAATAAGTATAATTGTCCTGGCCTGATGTCTGAGGTGTGGTTTGAAGACTGATGCATTCTGGTATCAGCGCACAAATGGCATTTGACTTTTCTTACGACTGAGGGCCACCTAACATTCACCCATAGACACAATGTTCTCTTAGCCCTGAGAGCTTGCAGTTTCATTTGTTTTGGGGACTCTTGACCAAACCCTAGTGACACACACTATGCTCTGCTGTAGTCACAGACATTTCCCCAATGCCAGAGATGGACATGCACAGACCAGGAATCATAGAGCTTGTGCTTTACCAACGTGCCAAGGAATGTGAAGTGTTCACACATGGAAATCTAAACAACACAGCAGCATCAATATCCATGGGACCTGTGATTATCAACTGAAACAGCTTGTTGCCAAATCCCCAGATCCAGCCATAGGACACACGGTCACCTGGTCATGTATCAGCAAAGCACACTCGAGGACTTGTGCATAGTGAGTGCAAAAAAGGAAAAAAAGAGCTTTGCTATCACTTTACACCATACTCAGACTGCAACATATTCAGAAGAAGTAACTGCTGTCCTTGAAGGATCTGATTCTTACTCTTATTTGTTCATCCTGCTGCCCAGCATTTCCTGACCAAGTTTTGCCTCGCTCACAGCTAAAGAGGAGTCCCTAGGCTTTGTCACTGGATACTGAGCATAGTAAAGTGTCCCAGGCTATGTCTAGACTGCAGGCTTGTTTCAGAAGAAGCTTTACCAGAAGAGATCTTCTTAAAAAACTTCTTCTGAAAGGGAGCATCCACACTGCAAAAGCACATAAAAAAAGCTATCTGCTTTTTCGAAAGATAGCGTCCCTTCAGTGTGGACGCTATCTCGCATTTAAGCTGTGATTACTATGGACAGAGTGGCCACTAGAGCACCTGTGCTTTTGTCTTTTTCATCTTCTTTCAAAAGAATTCCCTCTTTCCCGTCCACACACACCTTTTTTGGAAAGAGCTCTTTTGGAAAAAGGCTTCTTCCTTGTAGAAAGAGGTTTACCAATGTTGGAAAAACCCCTCTGTTCTTTCTTTTTTTCTACGATTGCAGTGTGGATGTAAATGAAGTTTTTTTAGAAAAGTGGCCGTTTTTCAAAAAAGAACCCTCTGTAGTATAGACGTAGCCCCAGTAAAAACAAAACAAAAAAAACCAGTTTCCTCTGTGATAGGTAAGTAATAGAAACTATGATCCCTGAATAATAAATAGTAATAATAGAAACAGAATCCCTGAGCAAAACATCGAGGATGAGATTAATCTTGGCTCTTGAGGCCATGCGTACTATAAAAAGCATTACAATGATTCAGGACATGCTAATGCTTCAGAAGACCTAGCATACTGCTTGTCCTCAAGTTGTTTGGGCAAGAAGGATCAAGGCTATACTCAGAAGTCTCAGATTTCCTTTCATCTGCTAATCAGGATTTATTCATGAAGGCAATGCCACGCCTGTGACTAAGAACTGAAGCAGAAGTAAAAGTAGATGCAGAAGGAAATATATGTCTGGTACCGTGAGGAGTCAAACTGACTTCTTACTGGATATGGTCTCTAGAACAGTGTTTCTCAACCTGTTTTTATCAAGTACCCCTTTACAAAACATTATATGTACCCCCTAATATCCATAGTTTTCAAACACACACAAAATTTTTTTGCTGTTGCAACTCTTTTTTAAACAACGTAATCATAGCTGGGTGGGCAATGAGATGGTTGGGTGTGAAAAGTACAAAAATAATAAAGTGCTGTAAAACTTAAAACAAAAATTCAGTTTTCTCCAAATTTCAGTTGTTTTGACGTGCCCCCCAGACTTCTCTTGAGTGCCCCTACAAGAACTCATACCATTGGTTGAGAAACACTGCTCTAGAGTCTAGAAGATGTAGTAGCAGCACACATCTTCAGCAAGGACTGTTCTGGTCAGACCTGCACCCCTGCTCTTTCTGCAATTCCATCTCCCAGCAGGACAATCACCGTTAGCAGGGGAATATATAGAAGAACACTGATACCCTGTCATACCATAACTCTTAGTTCTAGGGCCTAATTCTGACCTCCACTGTTGCTCATGACCCAATTAAATATCTGATTTTTTATGGCACAGTGTTAATAATAGTTACATTTGCTCATCTCTGTCTAAATTCACATTACCTCATTTTTTTCCCATTAGTGTCCATGGTTTCCCACACTGAGACTGGGCCCTCGAGACACAGCTGGTGTGCAGCCTGAATAGAAGCTATGTAAAGCACATAGAGTACTCTGCCACATAGAGTATTAAAAGAAATCAGGAATAAGCACAGGACCACATTCACAAAGCTAACAAAACACTCTGCCCTTAGATTCTACTTTGATTAGATATTTCACTTGCTGCAAAACAGATCACTTGTGTGCACAGATACAGTGACAACCACCATGAAGACTGGAGTCTCCTGTTTATCCATAAACATCTGTAGGTAATGGATTTATTAATTTATTAATGCTGCATGTTGACTTGGATATTGAAATGTCTGCTGTCTGACTTTATTAGTTAGTTTAATGGAGAGCACAAAAAAGAAAGGAGAGACACAGAACATTTCAAGATCAGTGTTTACTGAAAAATAGCTTACGGGGTGTTAGGAGAATTAGTTTTGACATGCAGGGCCAAGGCCTGGGAGCTGGAAGATCAAAAAACTTTAACAGTTTGAGAAAGGACTCCTTCTCGAGAGGCTCAGGGAAGTGTGTGTGTGTGTGTGTGTGTGTGTGTGTGTGTGAGAGAGAGGGGGGCATAAGGATCTTGTGCCAAATGGGGTTTTTGCACAAAAAACCCATTCACACTGCTTCTTTTTGCCCAAAAACCACTTGCGCAAAAATAAATGGCGAAAAATATGCTAATGATGTCACGACTTATGCTAATGAGTGCCTCATTAGCATATTTTCTGCCAGAAGAACCTGCAGTGAAGACAAAACCTCAGACACACCACAAAGGCGCAGCTAGTCCTGCAATTGTGACATTGTGCATAGCAGATGTGTGAGCTTCCCCACACCACTTTGATACTGTTCCTCAAACTTGACCTGGAGGAATCATCTCTAAGGGTCAAAGGGCCCCTGGTGCTGGAACACTTAATGGTGGGGGCGCTGAAAGCCAGACTCCTTACCCTGTCCATTTCCCTCCCCCAGAGCAGGGGTTGTGAACAATGCCAGGTATCTGGGAGCAAGAGAAACCAGACAGGGTAAAGGGGCTGAGGCTCAGGCTACAGCTGGGGTGGGCACACGATCAGGAGTGGAGTCCATGGCCAACAACCAGGACCCGGGGGTAGGTCCAGCAGCCGCAGCCCTGTGAGAAGGGACTGGTAGCCAGAGCCAGGTATGTCTACACTGCAACACTATTTCCAAATAACTAGCACTTTTCTGAAATAACTTAGTCTGCATCGACACAGCAGGCAGTTATTTCGAAATAGTGTCAAAATACTATCAAGCTGGAGGACTTCTTTCTCGGACTCTTGTAACCTGCATTGTACGAGGAATAAGGGAAGCTGTAGGAAGAGGGCTCTATTGTGATATAAGTGCTGTGTAGACGCTCCCTATTTCAAAATAAGATATGCAATTGACATAGCTCAATTTGTGTAGCTTATTTTCAGGTAAGCTCTGCAGTGTAGATGCACCCCTAGTTCCTACATCTATGCAAAGGGCAGTTCATTGGTCAAGTCCATCCAGTTCTTGACCTCTCAGCCGAGACTGTCAACATAACTGTCACTTCCAGTGATGGATTCATGATGTCAAGAGCTGGGAGCATGACCTGCAAGATGTAGAACACAGATTGTGGCTCCCCTGGAGTAAATGGCAAAATTCCCATTGACTCATCCATAGTCTCTATGGGTAACTCTACACAGCAATAAAACATGTGTGGCTGGCCTATGTCAGCAGAGCCAGGCTCATGGGGCTCAAGCTGCAGGACTATAGAATTGTAGTGTAGACGTACAGACTAGGCAGTATCCCAGCCTCTGGAACCTATGTCTACACTGCAGTCTAAGCCCAGGGTTCAAGCACAGCCTCACGTCTAACCCCCTGCCATCAACACAAATGTGCAAACCCAGCAGTTGGACTCAGGGTCCCAGCTCCTTACAGAGCTGGAGTCAAATAAAGATCCAGGGTTCAATCCACATGGCTTTGCAGTGTGGACACAGCCCCAGTGGATCTGTGCTCTGGGAGTCCACCAAAAGCATCCCACAATCCTACCATCTGACTTTTTGTCCTCTGAAGAGTCATGTTTGGTGGGCAGTTAAGTTTTCCCACATTACACCATGAACAAAGGGGTAATACAGCCATAGTTTGAGAAGGGGCTTGGAAGCCTGGGTATGGGTGATTGGACTCAGGTGCAGTGTAGGCACTGAATTCCCAGGCTGGGACCCAGGGTTCAATCATTCCTAACATTGGTTACAAAGGAGAGTAGATGCTCAAGCCGTAGGCTAGCAGATCCTGGATTTGCTAACGCCATTTCAACAAACCCTTGATTTACATTTCAGGGTAGACATACTTCAACATGAGCTGGGTTTGAACTCCCTGCCTATCACTGAGTAGCTCAATGCCCAGAGATCACTGGATTTTACTTGCACGTATTGATCTTCTTTTAAAAATGTTGCTGAGACACATTCATGCTAATTCTAGAATGACATAAGCAATGAAAGCTATTGAAAAAAAGAGGATCATGTTACCCAGTATACATCCTGATCGGAAAGTGCATAAATATAAGCCCATATATTTCCACATATTTTAATATCAGAGTTCTTAGCTGACATTTTCCAGAGACACGTGAAACAGGATACAGTTAGATTAATAAAAGAGCTATTTTCCCCTCCATCCTAATTGGCCAGTGAGTTCCGATCTGGAAATTTCTTACCCAACAATACTCTTCTTATGGCCGAAATAGCACTGTTTACGCTGTTGTCACAGCGTTTGAGGATTCTGTCATCACAAATCTGCTTCAAGCCTGAAACAGAGGAAATGCATTTTCCTAGAGATGGAAAAGATTTTCTTCTGTCAGTTGGAATAAAGTGCTAACTGGAGTATAAATAACTGATTATTTTTGTACATTTTACAGTCTGTTTTTCCCTTCTCTTTTGGCCTGCATGTTGGGTTGAGCAGGAAGAAGTGCCTTCTGAAGCTGGTTTTCACAAAGAGACATTGTTTCTAGCTGTGGATTAGATAGGCTAAAGAATTTGTCAGCAGCAACATACAAAGATAGAGATACCGGTCTGATTTCTTTTAGACTTACACCTGTGAAACAGCATTCATTTCACTGGAATTAGTCATCAATTCTTGTGGCAGGGAAATACTCCACTCCTGCCTCATTCCAGACAAACAAACCATTCAGAGAACTTTTTCAGGTAAAACACGCAGTGATTTATTTACCAAATGCTTTCCTAACAACTAGACAGGTTGTACAGGAGCTTTCACAATATCCTTGGCCTCTAAATTCCCGATCCCAGCAAGAGAAAATTCTCCAGTGTTCTTGACCCTACAGCTCCTCTACTTTCTCTCTACCCCATTTAGGTTTCCTTCCTGTGCCTTCTGAGTTAATAAAGTAATGAGCTTTTAACACTCCCCATCCCATCTTCAGTCTGTCAGTTTGGCACTGTTTCCACATTCAGGAATGTGTGGGGCAACTAATTGAAGCTGCGATGATCAGAGTGCTGGATCAATAGCTATTGTCCAGCGCCCTGCCGCAACTGCACTGAGATGAACCAAATAGAATCTGGTCCTGATTATTTGTATTTTCAGGGTACAGTTAATTTTCAGCCAATGAACCTGAATTTTTACACCAAAATTGGGTAAAAATACATTGGAGTTGTGCACAGGGCTGGACAAGAAAGATAATTGTAGGGATGGAGGCACAGGGAATTTGTATATATGTATTGGTTTTATGATAGACAAATGAAATCTTTGGTTCCCCTCACTTTTCCCTCTCCCAATCTTTTCCAGTTGCCACATATTTCAGTTTGATGTTTAAAATATCTTGTGTGAAATGAAAACGTGCAAGGAAAAGTCTTAATTCAAAAAGTCACTTTCTACTGAAAAAAACAGTTCTGATGAAAAAAAAAAGATTTCTCCCACTTATAAAAGCATCTTTCAGCTAATGATAATAAAGTGTTTCTTTAACATTATGCTGCAGAGCCTCTTTGTAAGAGTAAGATCTCCAGGCTATGCCAACACATATATTTATCACAATTTTCACAATATTTGGTGTTTTTCTTAAGACCCCGGTTTCCATAGTAACAGTGTGTGTGTGGGGGGGGGAGCATTAAAATCTAGATCAGTGGTCTCCAACCTTTTTACACACAAGATCACTTTTTAAATGACAGAACAAGCCAAGATCTACCGCCCCGCCCTTCCTTGAAGCCCCGCCCTCTCTATTCTCCTCCTCTCCATAACTTGCTATCCCCAACCCTTATATTGCTGGGGGGTTTTTTCCAATTCTTCTGTAGGAAGAGGTTTTTCCAACATTTGGCCTATCCCCTTCTTTTGGAAGCCCCCTTACTCCTCGTGGAAAGATGAATATAGGGGTGACCGAAAGATCATGTTTGCTCTTCCACTAAAAGAAGCAGAAGAACAAATGCATCCCTGTATGCAGAAGTGTTTTTCTGGGATATCTCCGGAATCCTGAAAACTCCTGCAGTCTAGCCATAACCTCGCTGGGTTGAGACAGGATATGTGGGCTCTGGGGTGGGAATGAGGGATTTGGGTGTGGGAAGGGTTGAGAGGTGCAAGCTCTGGGAGGAAATCTGGATGCAGGAGAAGGTGGAGAAGTGGATGCTGGTTTTGGGAGGGAGCGCCAGGCCGGGCAGCATTGGGGGCAGATGTAGGGTTAGGGTACTAAGCAAGCCACAGACTTCTGGATGTGAGGGTTCAGGAATTTGGGTTGGGGTATGGGGGGGGAGGGGTTTCAGTGCATGATAAGCTCAGATGTAGGGTCTGGGGAAAAGGGGAGTGCAAGAGTGTTATGATGCTGTGGCCAGATGGGGGCTTGGCCCCAATTTGGGGTTTGTTGGCCAGGCTTCATTTTAAAATGAAATACTACATCAAACAAAATGTTTCTGCATTGTCTTTATTTCTGAGAAGGGCAGGAAACCTTTTTTGAGTCAGGGGTCACTGACCCACAGAAAAGTCAGTTGGGCCACACAAGTGAGATGCAAAAAAACCCTCCTCCAACCTCCCCCCCCCCAGCTTCACTAATGTGGCCCCAACTGTGTTGGTGAGAACAGGTGACATAGTACTGGGGAAGGGTGCTAGTGGGTGCTTTGGCAGGGGACAGGGTGCCAGTGGGGACAGAGTTCTGCGGCTGGGGGCAGGGGAGAGGGAACAGGGTGCTGGGAGGGCAGAGGACAGGGTTCTGCAGCAGGGGACAAAGTGCCAGTAGGGACAGGTTTCTGCATCTGGGGACAGGGTGCCAGTGGGGACAGAGTTCTGTGGCTGGGGACAGGGGAGTAGGGACAGAGTTCTGGAAGTGGGGACGGGAATGGGGACAGAGTTCTGTAGCCTCCTCCAGGATTCCCCCCCCCCCCCCCCCCCGAGGGAAGCCGGTGCATACCTCCTCCGGGCCCAACTCCCCTCCACCCCCGCAGCACAGGGAAACTCCGAGCACACCTGCTCTGGGGCCGAAACCCCCACACGCGCCTGCCCTGGGGCCAACTCACCCCTCCTGCGCCGGTGCAGAGAAGTTGCCATGCTTCTCCTCTGGGGCTGACGCCTCCTCCCTCAGCATACCCAGCAGAGCAGCCAGTGCACTTCCAGAACCCCCGGAAGTGGCACTAAGCTGTGGGACATCCGTCCACCCATGGGAAGCCGGCACTACTTCCATTTTTGCTGGAGGTAGGTAGTGGGGCTTCTCAGGGGTAGGGGAAAATGGGAGGGGGCGGAGACGCCTTGCGATCGACTGGTCGAGGCCTCGCAAATCGACCAGTCGATCATGATCGACCTGTTGGTGACCACGGATCTAGATGTTCCTTGATCAGTGTGTACATTGGTTTCAGCTGCACCTCTCACCATTACTCTATTTTCTTCATGGGCAATAAAACAGACACCACACAAAGTCAAAATACTTACACAATTCAAAAGAACCAGAAAGACGTCCCTGACAGAAGTTACTGAACAAGACAAAGCACTTGTGACAAAACATTTGTGTTAATGCTACGATTCAGTGTCTCTCAGCCATTATATACAGCTCTTCTTATTGCTGTGAGAATTCCACTGCAGTCACTGGAAGAGCTACCCAGGGCAAACTCATGCAGCCTTTCATCAGAAAATCACTCATTGGGTCTGTCATGGCTCCTTCCCCACTCTGGCATGATAAATGCAGAAGTGGGGGCCAGCAAGTGTACCCCAAAGCCTTCTCTACCAGGCTTTGGTATAAAACTTCCCCCAAAATCTTAAAAACCTAGATCTTAGGAATAAAACTTCCGCTGCCACCACCCAAATGTTGCTAAAGAAACCAGGGGAAAGATCATTTGGGAAATCTCACCACTAAAATAAAAATCAGGGCACACCATTAACCAATGCCAGGTTAATAAAAAGAAAAGAAAGAACTTTTATTATTACAGCAGTATTCCTGTTGCAAGCAGAATGACTAGATGGGAAGGTAACAAAATATACTCATGGAGAAACTCCATGGGCCTAGAACTTAGTTACAAAGAAAAGCCAAAACATCTTTTAAGCAGTGCCAGATCTCAGATCCCATACCCAATCCTTAAAACAATAAAGCCTAACGAAACTATCTAAACTTTGCCCTACTTACAGAAAATGAAGAATGGTGTCTTGGAGAGAGAGAGAGAGAGAGAGAGAGAGAGAGAGAGATGCTTGTCCCTCTCTGTAGCTGCAGAGAACTCACCCAGAGAGACAAAAGGAGAAAGGAAAAAACCCAAATTCCTTTGTCCCAGTTTGAAAGTCCCACCTACATTCTTATTGGTCACTCCACCTGTCTAGGTGGAGTTTACCCCTTAATCCCCAGGCTGCTGGCTAACCCTCATAATCATGACAGGGTCCAACACTGCTCTACTTTACCCCAGGAACCCCTCCAACATTCACTGCACCGAATTTAGAAATGGTGTGCAAGATAACAGTGACTGTTCTAATCTGTACTCAGGCTGCAATAGCCACAGGGACCATGCAAGAGCCAAGAGTCTCTGGAAAGCTGGGCTCACCATGCACGAACCCTTCCACCACCCTCAAGTCCCTTCAGACTACTCACTCTCTGGCATGTGTCTGGCTCCAAGAGCTCTTAGCGATTGTGGTTCAGAGCCATTATATTAGCCCAGAGCCACCTGGGGACCCCCCAGTTTCAGGAATATTCTCCCATGGGATGTTCTGGCCATTTGTTGCCCCCTGTATACAAGGGCTACGTCTACACTGGCACCTTTTTCCGGAAATGCTTAAAACGGAATAGTTTTCGTTATAAGTTTTTCCGGAAAAGGAGCGTCTACATGGGCCCCGGAGTTATCGTTGTAACAAAGCGCTTTTCCGGAAAAGCACGTCTACATTGGTGGCGCGCTTTTCCGGAAAAGCAGAAGCCCGGAGCCATTTTGAAGAGGGCAAAGGCCACCAGACCTTTCCGGGGGTGGGGCCAGAGCGCCGTTCAGACACGTGCTTAAGGGGGTCTCGCCGGGCAGCCGTTGGTCTCCTGCTCCCGTGTCTTGGGGCCTCTGCCAGGGACTGGCACCCTTCGCAGGGTCTGTGGTTGCCCTCTGAGTTTTGGGGACACCACCCTTTGGCCCCCAACTGCTTTTGCCTGCGTTTTTTTTTTTTTTTTCTGCCCTGCTCTGTCTGCTATGGAGCAGTGGGTGGCCATGTGCCTGGTCAGGCCCCTATTGGGGCTGTTCAGGTGGCTGCAGCTCGTGCTGCAGGCCGGTGCCCTGCTGTTCATGGACCAGGAGGCAGAGATCGCCTTGGACTCCCTTACCAGGGAGGCCGTGGCAACCGTGTGGCATCAGCACCCGACCGTAGACTGGCCCATCTGGAGTTTGGACAGCAGCACCGACTGGTGGGACCGGGTGGTCCTCGGACGATGGGACGACCACCAGTGGATCCGGAATTTCCAGATGAGACAGCAGACCTTCCTGCAGCTGTGCACCTGGCTCACCCCCGCGCTCCAGAGAGCCACCACCCGGCTGCAGGCACCCGTCCCCGTGAAGAAGAGGGTAGCCATCGCGCTCTGGAAGCTGGCCACACCGGACAGCTACCGCTCGGTGGCCCAGCAGTTCGGGGTGGGAAGATCAACCTTCGGAGTGATCGTCATGGAGGTAAGTCCCAGGGGGAGTGGAATGGGGGGAGGGTGCTGCACTCCAGGCCCAGGGACAGCCAAGACTCCCGGCTGGGTCGCCCAGGGGTTTGGGCCGCCCCTCCCTTGCATAGGCCCGGTGGGGGGGGGCGTGAGGCGAGGGGGGTCCTGGTGTGTGTGTGTGTGTGTGTGTGTGTGGACAGAGGGAATCAAGGGGGGGGTCCAAGGGAGTGCACACTCACCCCTGCCGTATGTGATGTGTTCCCTTGTGTTTCTCTGCACCCTTCTGCAGGTCGTCCACGCCATCAACGACGTCCTGCTCCCGCGAATCATCCTCCTGCGTGACGTGGATGATACCATGGCCGGCTTCGCTGCCCTCGGGTTCCCCAACTGCGGGGGAGCCCTGGACGCCACCCACATCCCCATCCGAGCTCCGGAGCACCGAGCAGGCCATTTCATGAACCGAAAGGGGTACTGCTCCATCGTTCTGCAGGCCCTCGTGGGCCACCGGGCCCACTTCGTGGACATTTACAGGGGCTGGTCCGGCCGGGCACACGACGCCCGCATCCTCCGGATCCTGTATCGCAGGTTGGAGGCGAGCACCTACTTCCCCTGGCGGGACTTGACTGTCAGGGATGTGCCTATGCCCATCTGCGTCGTTGGGGACACGGCCTACCCCCTGATGCCCTGGCTAATGCGGCCCTACATGGGGCAGCCGGACCAGAACTGGGCCCGGTTCAACGACCGCCTCAACCGGGCCCGAAACCCAGTGGAGCTGGCCTTTGGACGTTTAAAGGCCTGCTTCCATTGCTTGCTCACCCGTCTCGAGATGGGTGAGCAGAATGCAATGGAGGTCCTGGCCGCGTGCTGCGTGCTCCACAACATTGTGGAGCGCAATGGGGAGGCCTTCCTCTCTGAATGGATGGCAGCCAAGGCACAGACCTTGGAACAGCCCGACACAGCTGCCGTCCGCCAGGCGCGCCAGGATGCGGTGCGCATCAGAGAGGCCCTGGTGGACATGTTTGCCCAAGCCCCGTAGTAGAGTTGCCTGGGTCTCCCCAGACTACTCCCGCTCATCCCCTACCCTTCCCCATCCCCTCCCCTTACCTCCCCCCCAATTGTAAAGCATCGGGTCAAAGCACGTTGGCCGTCATCGAGTCTGTTCGTCGGGTGCGTCGGGCTTAGTTAGGGTTTTTCTTTTTAGCTTAGGCTAGGGTTTAGGCCACCATCGCCTGTCCCGAAGAACAGCCATGAGGATGCGGGGTTCATGTGGAAGGCTGAAGTCAGCGTACCTGATTCCAGTCATCTTCCGTCGAGGGATCTCCTGGCTGTTCCTCTCCTGAGGCCCAGAAGGACCAAAGGATTGAGGTGGCCAGCAACACCACCCAATTGTCCTCCCTGCGCCTAGACTATGTTTAATTATCTGTTGTGTGCATCTTGTAACCGTTCTTTCTAGTTTGTTATCTATGTAAATATAGTTTGTGGTTTACATTTTAGTGAAAAGTGTCAGCATTTATTTCTGCGCCACAAACCACTGACCACTTACGAAGGGCCCCCCCAGTGATATAGTACAGATTTCGTTCTCCACAGTTTGCCACCATGTTAAATTTAACTGGCTACTTGGCATCTCACATCATTTCGTACACTACCTAGAGTTACACAATAACCAACACAGGAATGAACAGCAAAATAGAGAATTGTTTATTTACAAGGGGGGGGGGGAGACCTTCAACTGGGACAGGAAGGGGGGCAGTTACTGGGACGGGCAGCCCCTGCGAGCGCTCCTCCGGGGGCCAGCCTGCCCACGCTGGGCAGACCGCGTCGGGGCAGGCTGCACGTGGAGGTGGCCAGGGGCAGGGGCAGGGATAGGAAGAGGGGCAGGAACAGGGGCAGGAGCTGGGATGGGAGGGGACATGGGCTGTGCTATGGGAGGGTTGGCGGGGGCCTGGGCTCCGCCCATGCCATAGTGAATCGCATGCACAATATGTGCCATCAGCGTGTCCATGGTGCTGCGCATCCCTCGGCATTCGTCCAGGAAGGCAGCCCAGCCCTCCTGCCGCCACTGCAGGTCCCCCTGCACCCGCTCAGCGATGGAGGCCTGGATTGCCTCCACGGGGTTGATGTGCCGGCGAAGCAGCTGGTCCCTCTGGCGGAGCCTGTGCCTCCGGGGTTGGCCTGCTGGGGGTGCTGCTGCTGCCGCATTGGAGGGTCTGGTGCTTGGTCCCGCTGCAGGGAAGAGAAGAAAGGATGGGTCAGTCAGGCAGGCCGTCCACTGTCCCCACACCGCAGGCCATCCACCCCTGAGCCCAGGTGACCCCACAGTTGTGTGGCTTGGGCCCACTCGGTTCCCCTCCTGCCCCCGTGTTGTATGTTTGCAAGGAGGACCGCCCCTGGAGTAGAGTCCCCCCTCCAGTACTGTAAGCACCGGTCTGTATCCTGGCCCCGTGGAGGGTGGGAGGGTGCTTGTGTTGCATTCACCTGTGGAACTCCCTGCCGGTGGAGACTGTGAAAAGCTTTGGGCTAATCACTGGTGTTTGACAGGGAGCGAGATGCATCCCCACACAGTGCCTGGGAGCACATCTGGCAGAGGCGGGTCTGGGCTCTCATATCCCCTCGCGTGGGATATTTCCTGGACGGAACCAGAAGAGTGACTGGGTGGGGGGATGTTCCATCTTTGCAGCAACACTCAGGGGCCCTTCCCCCTCCCACTATCCCTCCCGCAAGCCCGGTAGCCCAGGGACATGTGTGGCCACAGTGGGGACCTGAAGTGGGTCTGGCCCACGAAAGCTCATCCTCTAATAAACCATCTTGTTAGTCTTTAAAGTGCTACATTGTCCTGCATTTTGCTTCAACTACCCCAGACTAACACGGCTACATTTCTATCACTATTCCCTCGGGGAGGCAGCCAAGGCAGCGGGAGCAGGCGAGGGGCTCGGTGGGGATCCACGGTCACAGGACCGTGACGCTGCGGAGTACCCAATAGCAGCTGGCTGTGCCTCACAGCGAGGCATGGGACAGTGTGCCGTTCTCCGTGCTGCACCCTTGGCGGAGCTGCGGGCTCTGAGCTGAGTCCCTGGGGCCCTGGCCGGTTCCAGCCGGCATCCACCCTTTCCCCTGGTCCCGCCGAATGTGTGTGAGCAGCACGGTCCCAGGCGTGCCCTGCAGCTGCCTGCCGCGGCCACGTGCCGCTCGGTCACCAGGCTGCCCGTGATTGCACGTGCTGCTTGCTGCCTTATGCTATGCAGCGTGCAGCTCACGTGGCCTGAGTGACATGCTCTCCCCCTCCTCCCTCCGGGATCCTCGCCCCCCCCCCCCCCCGCCCTCCACCCCCCGCCTGTTGGGGGTGCAAACTGCACAAACTCACCAGTGGGTTCCTCCCCGGCCTCGGAGGAGCTGCTGGAGGGGGCCTGCTGGGCGAGGGCAACGCTGGCCTCCTCACCGCCAGATGCACTGGCGCTGTCCTCTCCCTCCCCTGGCTCGGTGGGACGGTTGATGGGGGGGCACTGGCAGGTGTCCATGGGGACAGCTGGGGCTTCCAGGGCTGGCTGGCCCAGAAATGCATATAGCCAGTCGTAATAGGGGCAGGCATCGGGTCCTGCCCCCCTTCCGTCGGTGACCCGCACATACCCCAGCCGCAGCTCTTTGACTTTGGACTGCACCTGCTCGCAGTTGCGGCCGGGGTGTCCCTGCTGCGCCAGGTTCTGCGCCAGCCGCGTATAGAGGTCTGCATTGCGGCGGCGGGACTGCAGGTCGTGGAGACCCTCCTCCTCCTGCCAGAGGTCCAGGAGGGTCTCCAGCTCCCTGGGGGTCCAGGATGGGCCCGGCATTTCCGGCCCCTGGGGGCTTCCTCCCCTGCGGGTGCAGGTGGCTCACCACCCACAGCTGCCATGCTGGGCTCAGAGGTGGCTGTTGGGCAGCACACCGCCACGTGGCAGAGCTCAAGCTGCACGCTCTCCGGCAGGCTCCTGCCACGGGCGCCCAGCAGCCTCCGAGCTCTTTAAGAGCTCGGGTTACCAGGAAGTCCGGGGCTCCTACGGGGTCTCCCGGCATCCAAACCGCTTTTTTCCGTGTCTTCTGCTTTTCCAGAAAAGCTGTCTACACTGGCCCTTTTCCGGAAAAGCTTTACCGGAATAAGGACTTATGCCCGAGAGGGAACAGCGTAGGGTTTCCGGAATAGCGGCTTATTTTGTACAGGACAGCGTCGTTGCTTTTCCGGAAATTCAAGGGGCCAGTGTAGACAGCTCGCAGCTTATTCTGGAAAAGCGGCTAATTTTCCGGAATAAGTGGCCCAGTGTAGACACAGCCAATAGGAGCAGTGTCAAGAGACCAGAATCAGGGCAATGGCCCCTGCCCAGAGAGCTTACAATGTGACTTGACCCATCCTGTGTTAAGAGGAGGGTTCAGATTTGTGGTGGAAACATGGCTGAAGTTGTCTGGCTACTTTTACTCTGCATTTCCATATTTGCAGATGCCTGGGGTTTAAGTGTAACCCTGGCTTGGAAATCTTGATTTTCTTCTGTTCAATTTCCAAGCCTAAAAAACTATTCTGAAGAGTTTTTCCCTTTCAGATCAGTCTTTAGCCTTCACACCAGCATAAGTGATTTCATGATATTGGTGGTAAGCCCGAGATGTTTATAGACATTCTCTAATGACTAAGGCAGAGATGACTAAGTTAATTTTCACTTCTGGCCTAAATCAGGATTTGGACTTAAGTTTCCAGAGAAGAAAAGCAAAAGCATTCACTCAGCAAATCCTCCAAAGCATACAGAGTGCGGGAATAAACTGCAAGTTAATCAAGACCTTGTGGGACCAGAGCCCTGCCAGAATACACACTGCATTTTATAGTCTGGCCTAAAGTTTCCTGCAAGTCTGGAAATAGCTATTTAAATCTAGCCAAGCCTGACAACCCCACCCAATTTAGAAACTCCCTCTTGACAAACACATGCTTATTACTGCTCTCTTCCATAGATCTCTCTACTATAAATTCACTGCATTTTCTGACCATTTCCCTTAAGCATATGCCATCACCTACAGGTTAAATGCATGAATATTTAAGCTCTTTATCATCACCAACAACATTTTGTATGCAGGTTTATCCTTGACTTTCAACACACCCAGTGCACCATTTCTTCTCCTACTGGGATTCCAGAATTCGTATTATTATCCATATGTACTGAGACCTGACCCAGGATCAGGACCCCATTGTGCAAAGTGCTGTACATGAGCAGAAGAGGACGTTGGCCCTGCCTTGAAGAGCCTTCTCTCTAAATGTAATGCAAGGCACAAGTTAATTTACCACATAATAAAAGGGAAGTGGTGGGAAAGGTAGCAGCATGATGAGATAGGCCAGCTGTGACCACAACTTGTGGGTTTCAGATCTTTGTTTTTTAAATATAAATAGAGATCAGCAGTCCTCCCCCTCTCCCTGCCCCGGCCTTCTAGGTAGCCACTGACCTGATCCCAAACCCAGCGAAGTCAAAGGAAAGTCGCCCACTAACTTCAGTGAGCTTCCAATCTAGTCCATTATCTGCTGATTATTCTTGTTGCTATTCTGTTAGAAGTTGACCCGGTGGAGAGGTTTAAAGAAGGGCAGGGTTGCTGTTTCAGACCTGTCTAACCAGGATCCTATTGAGCAAGTGGTTGCTTGGAAAAAAGACAAAGATGTTTGTGAAGCAATTAACCAAGATAATTAAAATCTATTGATGTCTCCTATTCTTTCTGACAAATACTGCTCTCAGTTATGCACAGGCAAACCTTTCTGTCTCTGGCCCTATTGTGTGGCTGCATCTGAGGACAGAATTTAGTCTCTTGTGTAAACTAAACTGCATTGTTTTAAGAATGTGACTAGACCAACTTGTGGGCAACTCCTAGAGAGGAATTCTTCGCTGAAGTTACCTTGGGTGATCAGCAACTGGGTTAGCCTTGCCAGGCTTTCAGCAGCCATATTGCAAATGCCCACCCAAATTAGTATGGCCAGTATGGTGCTGTGCTCACCTGTGTGTGACACAAGGCTTTCCAGGGGCATATCCCTTGGTTCTTTGTCCTGCGGTAAGGTGAGTCACTCTAGGGCAGTGGTCATCAAGTAGTAGATCTGGATCTACCAGTAGATCTTGGAGCCTCTGGCAGGTGATCCTGACTGGTTTGGTCAAGTGCCCGCACTTCAGCTGCCCTTCCCCCGATTGCTGCACACTTCCTTCCCTTTGCCTTGGAGCTGCCTCCCCCCACCCCTGGGAGCTTCCTGCTTGCTGTGCAGGGCAGGAGAGGAAGAGGAGCACTGACGTCAAGGTGCCCTCTCTCCCACCCTGTATCCTGGATTGCACCTTAATTCAAAAAGTGATTTCGTGCATGAAAAGGTTGGAGACCACTTCCCTACGGTGATTCTTCCCTAGGGAATTGTGGGAGAAATTGTCTGGCCTTTGGAGGGAGTTGTGGGAAGACACTGGAGGACTATCAGAACTGGAGTGATTTAACTTATGTTCCTCATGCAAAGCCTGAAGTAATGTGTGAGCAAACCTGGCATTGAGGCTCTAAATAATACCACCAGCTAGCTTGGGTTTAAAGCACCACCCCATTTGGGTGAGAGGATTTAGTATGTGGATGGGAGGGATGTTGGGTCTTATTTGGGTGTTGCACCTAAGTTAATGTTGCAGTAAGGACCTGCCTCTACGGATCCAGGAATTTAACTGCAAGCACGGGCTCAATTCCCTTTGCGCTCATGGTAACTCCATTACTCAGTGACATTACATCAAACTTACACCTGAGACAGAGGAGAATCAGGCCCTATGCACTCAGTGTGAGCATGTAACTTGATCGCCATATGGTAAGGAGTTGCTAATTTGATGAGTCTTTGAAAGATACTCTGTACTTTCTGAACACGTTGGTATGGAAACAACATAAATATTGCCAATACCCTGCAGTGCAAGCAAGGACTTTTTATTGTCAGCACTTGAAGCTATTTTTATTAACTATAAAGGAAATTCTAAAAGATGAGGCAGAATACAGGAAAACTTCAAATCATCTGAATATCACAGAGGGGCAGTCAGAGCACTTGGCTAGTTGGGATCTTGGAGAAATGTGGGAGGTGCCAAGGTATACAAGAGTCACTGCAGGGGCCGGGGGAGCAGGCCTCTTTTGGGAAGACGAGGAGTTTTGCATAGCACTGGTGTGGGTGGAGGCTGTACAGTGGCTAGCAGAGCAAGACAGCTGCTTGTATGCAAAGGTTTCTACTGGTAGCTTTCGAGCTCAGGAGTGTTGGAACAATTTGTATAGCGTGGGCACTGAAAGCCAGTGACCAAAACCATAAAACCTGTGTATGATGGAAACTATTTCAAGCCAGGGGAGGGGCTGCCCTCCCAGTACCCCTACTTCCAGCATCCCTGTTCAGACTGATGTATGGAGGAAAAATTCACTATAATGCCGCCCACCCACTAGAAGAGAGCTTTCATATACAGTGTCTGCTAGCCCTGTGCAACACCTACTGTATCGCAGGTCACCTGACACACACAACCTGCTCCTCCCACTTTCATATCATGATTCTGATTCTATATGGAAGGGGGCCCAGTCTCCCGGCATACTCAGTGGAGGGTTCTCAAGTTTGAGTTCATTTCCCCTTTCAGCCTGGAAGTCCCAAAGGCTGCTGTTAGTCTCTTACCACATATTCTAGACTCCTTTTTTTCAGGGACACAAAAAGGAAAGAATAGAAGCTCACAGATGGGCAGTGGGGTCTAGACAGGTATTAATTGTGTGTGACCCTCATCACCCTGGGATCTGAACCCTTCATAGTATTAATGGATTTTATCTTCACACCCGTGGGGGTATTCTCCCCATTACCGACGAGGATGAGACAGAGGGAAGATTAAGTGTCTTGCCCAAGTTCACTGAGAAAACCAATGACTGATCTGGGAACTGACCCTGCATCTTCTGAGTACTAGCCCAGTGCCCTCACCCCTACATCAGCTGCACTTTGAGTGTTGGCCTGGGTGACAAACTAGCTGGAGAACCGGAGTGAGGGGGAATCTATTTATCTGCGCGCTCGCTTTCTTTTTTTTTAAATTGTATGCAAGTTTAGGGGAAGTTAATTTTTAAAACGTAAATAAATCAGGAACAATTTGGCAGCATCACTGACTAGCTAATCTCAACAAGCATTTGTCAACATATGATCAACGATATCTGTTTTCCTACCCACAAACTCTCTGCCACATTAAACAAAAGCTTATTTTGTAGGCATTCCCTAGGAGCTGAACGGGACGGATTAATATCTGATTCTTTAATGGACTAAGGATTTTTCATGACATTTGGAAAAAGAGAAGCTCTGCTCTCCTCATGCTAAGCTTTGCACCTACACAGTGTGTGCTTTATGACGGAACCACATTAGGATACTCCTGAGTGCAATCCAGACCAGACAGGGGTAATGTCACTTCTGCTATGAACATTTGGTACCCCACAATGCTTTGCTGCTGTAACTCCCACCTGTCCACTCACAAACAGCTTGTAGGTCACACACTGAGTCACAGGTGCTGAGTTTCTAATGTGCTGGGGGGTACTCTACCCATGTGTGACGGACCCCGCCCCCCGCCATTCTTTATGAAATGGACTCATGGACATGAATATTCATAACTCAAAGGTGGTTTGAGCAAATTATTTCATGTAACCCATTGATCTTCATGTCATGATTTGCTGGTTCTGTTTATCTTACTGTGTTGTATGTATCATTTGTGTGTGTAAAATTAGACACGGGCAGTGGGGAATAATTTGTGAGTTTCCAATGTGTGAATGGGAGACATGGAGGGTGTTACCTGCAACTTCGAGATGAGCCACTGTTAAACAATCTTTTGTCCTTAAGTCTGAGCAGTGGTTGGTAGGGAGTGGCCTCAACTCCTTAACAAAAGGAATAGGAAAGGAGACCTGAGTCTTTTGGCTGGGTTGCACCTGAAGGAAGGAGCCTGAGACCCCAGGGTGGGGAAGAGACCCTGGTTTAGAGTGGCAGCTGGAAAAGAGGTTTTAGGGTGAGTTTAAGTTTGCACTGAGGTTTCAGTGGAGAATTAGACAAGCGGTTTTGTTTCTTTTGATTTGTAACCTACTTTGCTCTGCCTACTTTCTCTTATTACTACTTAAATCCTACTGCTTCAACTTAATAAAACCATTTTTATTTTCTATCAAACCCAGTATAAGTGATTGTTCCGGGGGGGGGGGGGGGGGCAACCAGTGTGCACATTCCCCCTTTCATTGTTAAAGGAGGCTCACCTAATTCTTTGGGGTTTGATCCCATCTGGGGAGTGCTCTCTCAGGAGGCTGGGCCCTAAACTGCACTCTCCTTGGACCTGAAGTGGTTCAGTGTCTATACGGCTTCTTGGTGGGGGCAGGGACCTCAGTTCAGGGCCTTGGCTGGGGGAGACCAGTGGAGCTGGCCCAGCAGGATTGGGCGGTGAGGAGCCCCAGAGAGCAGGAAGGCAAGTGGCAGTGGCCGTGTTAGCACCTCCAAGGGGTCATCTGTGACTGCACCCCGTCACACCATGGCTCTGCCTCAGGCCGACCCTGCTTCATCCCTCTCTCTCCCCCCTCCCCAGCACCTGATCAATCTACCTCCACCCCTGCTCCACCCTAGTCCAACCACTTCCTGCCCTGTTCCACCCCCTCCCCTGAGTGTCCTCACTCCTCTCCATGCCCTGCCAGAGCCTCCTACACATGGAAAATAGCTGATTGGTGGGGTCCACCAGTAGGTGGGAAGAACATGGGAGACCCCCCCATGGAATCAGCCCCTATGCCCTGAGTGACTGTGTAGAGCTGTTGCCTGCCAGCCATGTATCAGTTGCACTCTGGCTCCTCCCAGCCTTGGTTACCTCTTGCAAGGTGATTCCACACACACCCTGCTGATGATTCCCCCCAACAGTGTGTGTTCTGTGCTGCTCCATACATGAGGTCTGGTGATGAATGAGGTCCCATGCCATCATTTGCTAAAATGAAGATCAATCTGCTCCTACCCTCCTTCTTTGCCAAAGAATGGCCACTTGACAAGTGACCTCCCATCCACTTTGATGACTCTTGGCTATAGGCTTTAGCTTGTCCTTTGTCTTTGAGAAAGATTCACCCCCTTGTCTGGTAATCACCCTTGCATCACAAGTCCAGCTTATTGTCAATACTTTACATATAATGGTGCTACATACATCTCCCCCTGATATTATTGATCAGCAAGTGATTAGTTAGTTTTCAAAGGATACCCTACAAGGCAGAGTTTGTGCATTATTACAATGGTGTGAATATGGGGTGCACATTGTCACACGTTTCTCCATTCTCATGTTCTGTAGCAATCTTGTTTCTCTGAATGTTAGATTGTTCAGAAACCTTTGATGGGGGAAGTCAACTATTAGAAAAAGGTAGGACATCTGCACTTCTTCAGCAGTTGGACAAATGGACTCAGACAGCTGGGTTCCTCCAAAAGACTTGGGGCTTACTTCTCTTCTCACTAAACAATAGTTTTACACCCATGTATCTATGCTGCCTTCAGCAAATTTCTTCTCTGACTTGAGTTGGTGGATATTGGGAGAGACTGCACTGGAATCAGGGGAATTACATGGGATCAGAAAGAAGAGAGTCGGGTCCTCTGAATTTTTAGGAAGGTGTATGTGAATGTTCAGCATGTCCTCTGACAGCCGTAGGAAGTGCTAACATGCTGTTAGCATGGGGGAAATAAAGAAAATAACCAATATTAACTGCATTTCAAATCACTCAGTCTGGTGCCTATTCTTGGGGAAACACAGAACCATAATTTAGGAGATATTAATGATGTCATAACACTAATGAACCATTAAGAAATACTCCAAATATCTATTATTCTCTGGAAGCATTTACACATACTTGTCAGGTAGTTGGAAGGAAGCTGGAAAAAGTGGTCATAAAATCCTTTTTCAGGGGATTATCCACAGAGTGCTCCTGAGCCTTTCACCTCCAAGTCACCAATTCAAATCCAAACTGGACCAATATTAATATGAAACAACTGACATCTGATACCGTTTGCCGGCCCAAATGGAGTGAGTGTAGACTGTCTCCGTCCAGTGCCCATGGAACGAGTGTCCATATCACATACATCACCCTCAGTGGCTGTCAGTCACAAAAGGGAGACCAAGGATGACTGGATCAGTCGCTGAGTTACCTTCCCACCTTTCTCTCTAAGTAGTGGCAGGACACACGTGCAGTTAGCTTGCCTTAGAAAATTTCCCTTCTTCTACCACCTCCTCCTGGGATGTACTATTCTGCAGTTGAAAAGTGCCCCTGATTATAGGTGTGGTGTGGGGATCTGGCTGCCCTCAGTGGAAGACGGGGTTGCAAAAGCAGATCTGTTGAGAATTCCATGCTGGGCATCCTATGTCAGAGTTCTGTGAATGCTTGCTCACATTTTACACCACTTCAGGGTGATGAGGCAGGAGGCGTCTCATTCAGAACAAATCAGATGGCAGAGCCCACTTCCGATCTCCTCCTATAGCTCAGTAGGCCCCCGCCAGCTTCCATTGCCTCAGCTCTGATGGCACAGGGGGAGTCCGTGGCTATTAAACTCCACATTAGCTGTTTCCACTGCTCCCAGGTGTGATCTCACACTGCTGCTGCTGCCCCACCGCTGCCTCCTGGGTGGGGTAGGAACAAGCTGCTGCCAAAACACCTTGCTCCCTGTGTAATGCCTGCATCTGCTGCCTGTTACCAAAATGATTAAACGTTTTAATTGCTACAGCAGGAACAGGTCATCCTGCTGAGTCAGAGCCATGCTTTGCTAGCCACTGGGAGTGGTTACTTCAGTGAATTGCTGGGCTCAGAGCATTTCTACACAGGGGCCCAGAAAAGACAGAATGCTTTCCCACAATACCCTGCAAAGAGAATTCATGCAGCGCCACAGCTTAGAGAGGCTCAAAAAGCCATGGGAAACCCCCACAGAAATCCTAGTGCCTCACATGGGTGCATACCACACCAGTGTGGACACAGCCATCTGGAGCTGTCCTGGGTAGGGACTGGGAGTGGGGCTGCTCCACCAGAGCTAGCCTAGACTGGGCTAATCACAGTGAAGACATAACCTGTCCCTAGCAGCTAGTATAGGTAACTAAATAGTCTCAGCATGTGAACCAGATGTAACAGACTGTGATGTCTGTGCCAGGTTCTTCCAAACTAGGCAATATTTCAGGGAGGTGCTCACAGCTGTGGTCATTTCACTGTATGTTAACTGGGATGCCTAGTGACAGTAGCTTGTAAGACAACATTGTTAATGATTTCACAGCTCATCACAGCACAGGAAGGATGCACAATGAGGGAGTGACTTGTATGGGTGAAGCTTACCCTGCGAGTAGAGCTTGAAAGAATACCAGTCCTTCCCTGATTTAGACCCCAGTACTTAAAAGAAGCTTAGTAGGGAATGGGCTGGGTTACTGATGAGAGGCCTACAGTCCTAAAATCCCACTCAGAGTTAATAGCCCCCCATCCATTGTAACTGGCAATTGCCATCTTCATGTAGTTTTTGTAAAGGATTTCAAAGAAGCTGCCAGCTGAGACAGTAGTAAGAGGAGAGAGTGCAGGGTTCCCACTGAGTATCAGCCTCCACATGTCACGTTTTCATTTCCACAGGGAACCTGACTGGAAGTTTGTTTCTTGCTGCCCTTGAGAAGCATTTGAAAATATACTCCAGAAACTCTATTGACAAGGGAGGTGGGGTAGTGGAATTCACCCAATGGGGAAGAAGGCATGAGGTCTCGAGACAAGATACCTACAGAAGTGAAAAAGCCTTAACTCTGAGATTTTGTCTCTGAAGGAAAGTTCTACCATTTTAATTATACCTTGCAACTCATAAAGCTCATGCCATAATAAAATTGTTAGTCTTTAAGGTGCCACCAGACTTTTTGTTGTTTATACTGGACTAGTTAAACTGAGCATTATATTGGTATAACCTTCTCTATGGACACTCAGTTCAGAAAGAGTGGCTTTTTTGGTTTTACTTAATCCCCTTCCAAAGTGACATCCCATGATTTCAAATAGGTCCCTTCCAAAGTGACATAGGAAAAAGGTTTAAAAAAGCACTCCCATACTAAGCATGCCAGAGGGAGCAAGACCCATTTCAATTCATACTAAGGTAACCTTCCCCTATAAACAAGTCCCCACCCCAGCCAGGTAGCATGTCTCAGTATATTTGTACAGAAGTGAAATCCTTACCTGGGTCTTTGAGAAGCAGCACCTAGCAGCAATATCTTTCCCTTATCTCTTCCGTCTGTGAAAAGCCCCTCCCTAATTGGCTTTTAGGCCAAACAAACATTGCTGCCTATGATCCCCA